>NC_089824.1:65848344-66159415 GCF_035046505.1 Tiliqua scincoides
TATTATTTTTCACTGAGGCAGAGTTCGCTACTGAGTTTGCTAAGCAGTGGAGTGGGCTGGACCAATTGCATCACTTGCCTTTCTCTCTCTCTTCCCACTTGTCAAATTCATCCAATGTACCCTGTGCCACCTGTGACGATTAAGGGTGCAATCCTACGGGGCAGATAGGCCAGCGCAAGTCTCTTGTGCCAGCCCATGTTGCTGTGAAAGTGCCGTAAAGCACTTTGTTTGTGCACCCTCCAATGAACACTCGAGACAACTGAGCTGGGAGAAAGGGCCACTTTATTAACAAGTAAGGTAGTACAGAAGGAGAGGCAGAGAGACCTACAGATGCTGTGGCAGCGAAGCACCTGTGGTGCAGAAGCTGGACCCTCAGAAGGCACCAGAATCACATCTGTTCCCCCAGGCTGGGTATGCACCCGACTCCAAGCCTGGCCCCATTACAGGCAGCGCAGCTTATCCAGGTCTTCACCCCATGAAGGGCTGAGGCAGCCGGACTGCGGGCAATGCCACCTCAAGCCGCAGAACCTCTGAGGTGGCCCTGCAGTCCTGACCAGGGCGCCGTCCCTACCCTTGTGCCGCTGGGCCCCTGAGGACTGAAAGTGGGTTCCACCCTGCCTATGCTGCCTGAAGGTGCACCCCAAAGTCCAGTTCACGTGCAGAGGAGGAAGAGGGCTGGGTGCAGATGCCCTAAGAACCCTCTGGGCCCGCCCAGCTCCCAGCCCCTTCCAATCCCCTTTCAGGGTAGGAGACTCTTGTGTTCCTGGCTGGACCAAACAAAGTCCCAATTTGCTGCTTACATTGCGTGATTGGCATTCACTCTGATTTAAGTGGGGTTAGACTTAAGTGGTTAAGTGGGGTTAGACATGGACTTGCACTGGCCTCCCCTCCTAATGTAGGCTCCAGGGAAAGGGTGAGTTGCATTGATCAAGCTCGGCTGATGCAGGGGTCTGGGAAGGCGGGAAGGAGGCGTTCCAGGGCAGGGGGAAAGCAGGCAGTGGGCGGGACCGTGGGCAAGTGGGGAATGGGAGGCAGGGCCAGGATCTGGCGGTTATGCTGGATCCTATCCCTGTTCCTGGGTGGCCCAGGGCAGTCCTGGGCTGTTCAGATTTGTGTCACCAATTGAGATGGTGCAGATTTGAGTAGCCTGTAATGGAAATGCGCAAGATCCCTTGAGGAGATAGGATGTGGTGTCAACAGTGGCCCCTTGCTCTGGCAGGCAAGCATAGGGTTAACCCCAAGGCTCTAACTAGCGGTGGGAATGCTGTACAGCTGCAGCCACTAGAGGCAACCAGGTCATTAAGGGATAAAAGCATCACCTGAAGAAGGGAGAGTTTGGTGGGTGTAGAAGGAAGGAGCTTGGAGGAGAAAGAACTAAACTGATGGATTAATGGACTGAGGAACTAATGGACTGGTTGATGGATTACTGGACCTGCTGACTGACTGATGGACTAACTGACTAATGAACAGATGGGCAAATGCGGAGGATTGCTGGAACAGAGACTGCTGGAGACACTGGAGATTGGTGTGTGGCTGCCACTCCGAAGACCTGCTGAGGACCTAGTTGTTGCTGTGGTGGCTGGAGAAGCTGCTGGCAGGAGAGGGGAGGAAGGAGGACCTCTGCAGGTTGAACAGGTGAGCTACCCTGGTGGTCGGGTCCAGTAGCGCTGCAGAACTAGGGCCATTGTTCGGGAACACAGGGGAGCTAATTAGCTTAAAGTGGGCAAAGGTTCACTAGGTGAGGCTTGGACTAGGAATTTGGCAAAACATAGCCCCATTGGGGCTGCTACCGCTTTACCTGGAGTAAGGGGAAGTGATTCCCCTTGCCCTGGGCTGAGCCACTTTCAACCCCAATCCTGCTTTGAATGCAGTGCAGGTTACCAGTCGGCTTGCTCCAGGTCAGGTTAGGATTGCACTGCATGTCACACAACTGTTCTCTCTCTCTCCCCCCCCCCCCAACCTGGTTGAAATGTAGATCATTTGCATTAGTGCTCCACTCTGCAGCCTGATCTCAATTTCAAGCATTTTTGCTCTGGTCCTTATGAAACAATTTCCATGGTGTGCTACAAGATCTGGGCTTGTGATCTTGTATGTGCGACCATTATCAGAGCACAATACTAACTGCACTGGTGCTAACTGCACTTACATTTGGAGTTTCCGGCTGCCCACACTGGCAAGTAAGGTGCTAAGCGGTGCAGGGGTGTGGGGAGGATGGCAAGGAGGTGGGTGGAACAGGAGGGGGGCAAGATCAGCAGAGGTCTCCTTCATCATACCCAAATCCCCAGGCCCAGAAGCCCTACACAGGGTCAACTGGACTTCCACCAGATAAATAATTGGTGGAGATTCTAGTAGCCCCATAAGGGTGGTCTGCATCTGGGGCGTTTCTCAGGATGAAAAATAACCCCTGCTAATTGGGTAAGAGGCACTTTTTCAAGTGGGTGCTCCTTTTTTTTAGCAGGGGGAGAGTAACTGGCCCACCTCACCCCAGCACTGTCTGTTCTAGTGGCTGTCTGCTGGTATTCATTTGCATCTTTTTAGATTGTGAGCCCTTTTGGGACAGGGAGCCATTTTGTTATTTGATTTTTCTCTGTAAACCGCTTTGTGAACTTTTAGTTGAAAAGCGGTATATAAATACTGTTAATAAATAAATAAATAAATAAATAAAAATATTCCCTTACCATGAGGAGACTTCCAGTTGACTCCCAACTAACACTGAATACAGCGTAGGCCAGGCAACCTGGGTGAGCCAGTGCTAGTTAGGATTGGGCTGCTGGTGTTTATTATTTTTTAACAGTATTTATATACTGCTTTTCAACAAAAGTTCACAAAGAGGATTACAGAGAAAAATCAAATACTTAATGTCTCCCATCCCCCAAAGGGCTCACAATCTAAAAAGATGCAAAACACCAGCAGACAGCCACTAGAAAAGACTGCTGGGGTGAGGAGGGCCAGTTACTCTCCCCCTGCTAAAAAGAGGACATCCACTTAAAAAAGTGCCTCTTACCCAATTAGCAGGGGTAAATTAGCAGTGATTTATTTGTGAATGATACATGAGAAGGCTTCCTCTACAGTGGCATACATGTAGAACTACCTGCTGTTGGAGACCAGATTGGTCTCTCCATTACCAGTGTTCTCCTAAGACCTGAAGACCCACTTAGGGTGCAAACCAAACCTGTGCTGGAGCAGGCAAGCCAGGAGGCTTGCGCTGCATCCAACGCAGGTTCGTTGGGTACAGCAGCAGCTCAGCCAGGGGCAAGGGGAAGCTCTTCCCCTTACCCATGGGTAAGGGCTGCGCATCCCTATGGGTCTCCTCGGACCTGCGCCACCTCTGGAGATGGCGCAAGTCCAAGGAGAGCAGAGTGGCACGAATCCGCTCTGCTCTCCCCGGGGCTGGGGGCTGGGATCCAGCATAAACTGTGGGTCCCAGTCCCACCCCTGGCTCCCCGTGCGCCCACCCCTGGGGCCACCCTTCCCCAACCCAGAAACGCCCCTCCCACCCCCTTCCCACACCCCCTACACATACCTTTGCCACTTGCATTGGCACTAGAGTGCCGACACAAGCAGTGGCATGGGGGCCGCTGCAGAGGCTTCTGTCTGCCTCTGCGTGTCGGCACATGTAAATGCGCCGACGCAGCTCCCAGCCACGGAGGTGCAAATGTGCTTTATGGCACTTTGCGACCCTCCTATGCTGGCCCAAGGGACTTGGGCCGGCATAAGGTGCACTTTGGATTGTGTCCTTATTCTGTTCAAGGTCAGGAGTTTAAGTTTATCTTACTGATTTCTGGAGTTTCAACTGCTGGGTTTTATTGGTTTTCTTGTGAATCTGGGTTTTTGTTGGCATTGTTGAGTTTTGTTCTTTGGCTGAGTTGTATTAATTGCTGTTTTATTCTTGCCCCCTTTTCACTATTGTTAAACAACTGTATTATTTTATGCAGATTTTTAATTCAGTACCTCCTTAGGCAGTGAAAAGAATAAAATAAATAAATAAAACCATGTATAAATTTTAAGCACAATACATATGTTTAATAAAGCTCTGATCCCTGTCTCACAAAGCATTTTTTTTTCTTTTTAGCATCCTTACACTGGGATTCAAGCAAGTGGACCAGCAATTTTCAACCTTTTTCATCTCATGGCACACTGACAAGGTACTAAAATTGTCAAGGCAAACTATCAGTTTTTTGACAATTGACACCATGCTGTTGGTGGGGGGGCTCACATCCTGCAATGGCCCTACTAATAAATGACCCTCCCCCAAACTCCTGCGGCACACCTGCAGACTATTCGCAGCACACCAGTGTGCCATGGCACCTTGGTTGAAAATGGCTGAAATAGACAATCTAAGGATGCCACCTTTTACTCCAAGATGCTCTCCTTACGGGGTCATAATCAGGATGTGACTGACAATCAGGACTTGAAGCTAATATAAAATGTTTCGCTCTAGGAGTTGTGAGCAACTCTCTTGTATTCTGGGATGGAAGTTGCATTTATAAACGTTAAACATGTTATTTGTCAAAAGTTAATAAATTTTGTCAGTATATTAAAAAAAATGACTGGTGCAATTTTATACTTCTGGGTGTCACTGCTGCCAGATTAAATTGTTCTCAGGTACGGGGCCTGATTTCTTTCTTGTCAAAAAATTATTCTTGAATTTACTTTTCTCAGGAAGACTGGGGGGGGGAAAAATTCATTGAAGCCAGAGTGAAAAACAGTCTTTTATCCTTCAGGAAGTTCATTTAAGGAAGGCTTCAATAAGACAAGAGGAAGGAAAATGGGAAATGACTTTTCCATTGGAGCTGGGTTAATTTTCCGAAATTGAGTTAAAGCTGTCGAATGTGAGATGCAATGTAATTATTGTGCTACTAATGTGGTACACATCAAGTCCCATGAAGGAAATTAGAGGTGCTGTGAGGAAAGAGCACACATTGCCTTGAAATTGCCTGCATGATTTCCTCTGCACTTTTTTTTTTTTTACTGGGTTTCTTTTCAGAACAGTTATGAAGGATGCTCCTGTGGGTCATCCCAGAATGAAGAGGGGGACAAAACTAATGCAAAACTAAAACATTTCTCCATGATGAATTAATGAGGCATGATCATGTCCTACTAATACAGAACTGCCGTAGATGTGCTGACATAGTATGGTTTATGGCTGCAATCCTATACACATTTCCCTGGAAGTAAGCCCCATTGGACACTATGAGACTTACTTCTGAGTTGACATGCATAGGAATCTGTAATAATTTTAGATCAGGTTTTCTGAGTCTCAAGTACTGATAACAACATTAAACATGGTAAAAAAAAATTTGTTTTGCTTGCTTTCAAAATCCAACAACCTCTCCTGTCCCAGCAATTATACTTCTTGCTAGCCAAGGAGGAGTTGCTACTGCAGTTTGAAAGGGATTCTGTCCAAATGGCAAGGTTTTATTCAACTTTTCCACACAAGCCTGCACAATTGCTGCCCAGAGCAAGAGTGGCATCAAGGGTTTGCCAGGGGTTTGAGCACTGACTAGAGGTCCATGTGGCCAGCTGTCTTCTGAACACGCAACACCAGTAGTTGTGGGAGTTGGTGAGTGCATGGCTGCAAACAGCATACACTGGGCTTATGACATACACTTTGTGCTTGCTCTCATGGCTAGGCACATGCACAGCTAGGAATGGATCACCTATGGCACTGATTGAAAGGCTTGCATTGAGTGCCAAGTTGGGGGTCAGCAACTGATGAGAATGCCCACACCAGTACCTATCTGCCATCCTCTATGGCCTGCTGCCCACGAAATCGCTTCATCTGGTTCTCAGCTCCTCTCCCTGCTTGCTGCAAAGGAAGGAAGAGGATTGGGCTAGCTGCAGTTCATAATTTTCTCCAGTGCTACTGGAGGAAGAAGAAAGTTGCCGAAGTCATGACATCACTTCCGGTGGGTCCTGACAGATTCTTATTCTAAAATGTGGGTCCCAGAGCTAAATGTGTGAAAAACACTGCTTTAAAATGTATAGATACATATGTGTTTAATGTCATCAATAGCTTGCTTTCTAAATTTATTTTTATCATTTCAAGACAGTGGTAATTTAGCCATGTAATTTGAGAAGGGAGCAACAATTTATACATCATTTAAAAAGAAATACAGCAAAAACTGTGTAAATATATCTCATATACAAAGTCTCTAGTGCGTGTAGAAGTCATTGAGCGCTTTTCTTTTATTCTAAAGATGATTTTCCAGATATTAGCTGTGAATCAGCAGCATTTAATGTAAAAGAGAAAGGTCATTGCATGCTCCATTTACTTACTTCTCTTCCATCATATCTGTTTCCTAAGTGACAACCTTCATTAAGGAAAATTCTGTGGAAAGCATCCAGTAGGTCACTCTCCTTGGGGCACTGATGCAGAGTGATTGAGAGCTATTTATTTTATAGTGCTCAAGTAGCTTATAATGTTCACTTACTTACATAATGATTGCACAGAACACTGATCAGTTTTAATTACAGGATGCAGCATCACAACAAACTGCATTATATATTTCATATGTTGTCAGATAACATAAGGGCATCATCATGCCAGATGAGCAGAAGGAAAGCTCTGTAATGAAATTAACAAGGGCTTTTTACTCAAAGAGGATGGTGACTATAACGAATGCATGATTAAATTATATTTTGCACTAATTTTAACTTAAAGGACAAAAGTAACATTGCAATTAACATGCACATATATAGCTTACCTTTCTGGCCATGACCCAAATAATGAAAATTCAGACATTCACATATTTAAAATGCTCCTGTAAAAAGGAGCATTTAACCATAAAATGGGTATTTCTGCCATATGCTTACAAAACTCAAAAGTTTTACCAAACATTCAGCATATTTAAAATGAAGTAAAAAAACAACAACTATAAAATTGAATCTCCCAGTTCTGTTATTAGGGTATTTCTATTAGTGTTGGCAACCTTCGGTCTCAGAAGACTATGGTATCACGCTCTGAATGGTGGTTCTGGAATAGCGTCTAGTGTGGCTGAAAAGGTCGATTCGGGAGTGACAATCCCTTCCACACTGGGAGCAAGTGCAGTTTGTCCCTGGTCTGTCTCCCTGGCTATGGGCTTCCTTCTTTGGCTGTTTGCCTCCGTCTGTTGGCCAAGTGTCTCTTCAAACTGGGAAAGTCCATGCTGCACAGCCTGCCTCCAAGCGGGCCGCTCAGAGGCCAGGGTTTCCCACCTGTTGAGGTCCATTCCTAAGGCCTTCAGATCCCTCTTGCAGATATCCTTGTATTGCAGCTGTGGTCTACCTGTAGGGGGCTTTCCCTGCACGAGTTCTCCATAGAGGAGATTCTTTGGGATCCAGCCATCGCTCATTCTCACTACATGACCAAGCCAACGCAGGGGTCTCTGTTTCAGCAGTGTATACGTGTAGGAATTCCAGCTTGTTCCAGGACTGTGTCCAATTAATGGATACATGATTTTTTTTTCTAAGCCAGTGAGTGTCTATTATGGGTGTGCAAAGTTCCAGGGAAGCTCTTCCAAAATATAAGCCATATATAGATGCTACCTTGGTGTGTTAAAAGAATCTGACATTGATGCACTCTTAAAGCTCTGCCCCGTTCACTGTTCATAGAGCATTTGTCTACTGTGACAAACACTGTACTCAGGATGTTTACTGAGTACATGAGATTCCCCCCATGATTAGGAAACCTTTTCAGTGTTCCTTAATGTAGGATGCACTGTGCTGCTGGAGATGCAAAGCTTTCTGGCTTTGGTACTGGCAGCCATGCAGTGCCCACTGGTGGAAAGGCTGCTGTGATAGCCAGGTTGTGTTGGTGTCTCTGACAGTACACTGCTGCAACCAGGAGACCGAATAAGGCCATTAGTGGTTTTCGCAAAACTTGTTTGCCCATAGCTGTGTCCAGCAGCACTCTTCCTGAATCTCTTTGGCACCCCAAGGTGAGACCCTCAGGCTTAACTGTCACCAGGCCCATTACCAGAAGAGGTATCTTTAAGAGGTCAGCTAGAGGCCCTGGAAAACTCTGCCTCTCTAGATGCCTTTAGTGTAGCTCTCTGGGTTGCCAGGATAATGGTCCAGAGACTGAGCAGGGATGGGGTGGAACCACATATGCTTACAATGTCCAGCAGTGTTTAGAAACCCAAGCCTTGGCAGTGATGAGGCAGACAGGAGGCAAAGCTGGGGGGCTCTGGCTAGGCTTGGAAGATACCTGAGACCCAAAAAGTCCCCTTGTGTGGCTCCTGCAAGGACAGAGGAGGCCAAATTGGGTGGTAATAAAACCCCCTTCTTCTTTTGCACTGTGGCACCAGGAACCAGGGTGGCAGAGCCCCAGAGAAGTAGAGGCATGTCACTTAGTAGTGTAGTTAGAGGGCAGAAAGGGTAAGTAGTGCAGGTGCCACAATGTGCTGTGCAAGTGCCCCCTGCCACTTGCCATCTGAGCCATCCAGACAGTGGCGGCCATGCACAGACACTTGCCAAACCAATGGTGTCTCCTGCATGTTGCTGTCTCTGTCTCGAAGGTGTGTGGGAGGGGCCCCTTACACGGTGCATTGTGGCACCTGCAGAGCTTTGACCCCCTCTAGCTACACTACTGAACTCACCTGGGCATCTGCCACCAATCCTGATCAAGACTAGCAGGAGATCTCTCAACAGGCCAGGAGCCCGTTACCCAGGGATGAGGGAGAGTCAGCCCTCCTTCCTCCCCGAGTGTTAGGTGACAGGGCAAGCACCAACAGCTGTCAACATTTCCACAAAACAAGAGAATGCAGACTTGCCAAAAGAAAAGAAATACTGTCCTGCACAGTGAGGGGCATTTGAAGGATATATTGTTTACTCTAGGTTTTCTAAACAACGTTGCCTTTCAAATCCAACATTATTTTCCATTCCGTAGGAAGAAAATGCTTCTGGAGTTCCCATGGTACGCTCCCGAAGTCAGAAAATTAGGAGGTGTAAAATAACAAGGCCTTACATAACAACCCTGCAATACCAGAAAAAGATCACAGGCACATTTGAATAGGAAAAATAAAGATGACCTTATGTAAATGATGCCATTCTCAAAGGAAGAACATCGCTTGCCATCTGTATTGTAATGTGAAACGAGGAGGAAGGCATCCCTCCCTGCACAGTAGGAAGTTCCTTTGCTTTTCATTTTTTCTCATTCCAGCCGGTTTGTTGGTTACACGGCACAGAGCAAGGAAACAAATGCTCAGCTTTCATCAGAAGGATATTGGCTGCGGTGGGAGTTTCAGATCGTTGGCCCATTTCCTTAATAATGTCATGCCGATTTCCCACTGGATTATCAGTGCGAACCTTTGCCTTTGATGTTAAGAAAGGGCTGCAAGATACAGAGGATGAGTAGCAAATCCGTAGTAGCAGAACATTTGTCTGCAAGTTGAGGAAGGAATTAGAAGGTAGCAGTGGGTCACTCCAGTTTAATACTATAATGAAGCTCGGAATTAGAATCGGTGTAGTGTAAAGCAAACCTTTCTTTTGGGTCCAATGCTTTGCCCCCTCCCAAGATTTCCAGCTGTCTGAAGAATGGCTTAAAGCTCAGAAGTAAGACCAATGACTGAGAGTTTTAAGTAGCCATATTTTGCACAGCTGTTATGGAACTTATTTCTGAGTAAATATGGTTAGAATTGGATCACAAGACACTCCTCGGCATCAGCAACCTACAGATTTCACATGCATATCTTTGCATAGTAGGACAGGAGCTATGGATATGGATTTGCATAACACCCAGGGCTGGCCTTAGGAGCTGTGGGGCCCAATGCAAAGCATTGTTGTGGTGCCACCTCTCCCTGAGCCCCCCTCCCTACCCACCAGGGTAAGCAGCAGTGGCAAGGCACCCGGCAGCAACATCACTGCCAGGTGCTTCGGGGGGGGGCAATTTCAAGCCAACTGGACCCAGGGGGAGGTGGGAGGGAGGGTCATCCAGTGGCAATGCTCCACATGCCGCACTGTCCTCGTGACATTTTGGCATGGAAGATACCATGCTGGAGCGTCAGCTACAGAGCAAAGTGCTGGCTGCCGCTGTGGGCACTCCGCCCACCACCCTCGGACAGGGCCCCTCCAGGTGCGGGGCTCAATTTGGCCAAGTTGGTCAAATTGCCTAAGGCCAACCCCGATAACACTCAAAGCAACCTGCGTTGGTTGTTTCAGATCACAGATCCAAACCTCCAAAACAGGATTTCCAAACACGCTTCCCAAGCGCCACCATCCTCATAGCAGTAATCACACTTCTCAGCATTCAGTCCACTGCCCTTGTGCATGTTTTTGTGGATTCTGTCTGTGGGTTCTAATCACTGATAGCACCAGACTGCTGGGGCTCCTAGGGCAAAACAATGCACTGGGCTCCCATGGCATGTCCTCACTCCAGGTGGTGGATGCTGATGGGTAATGGCTCCTGCAACACTCTCCTTTGGAATAAATTATGGAAGGGAAATGCAGAGGGGGTCAGTCTTCAGAACAGACTTGCAAGGATGTTGGGATACAGCCCACTGGATGTTGGGGAAGCTGGGAGAACAAGGAACTTCTCTTGAGAATCAAACAGCAGATCTTCCTTCTCCTTCTTCCCCAGGAGGAGGGAAGGATCATCCTCTAGAGGCCCCAGGAGAACATAGAGAACTCTGGGTCATGCTCTCCTTTGTAGATGGGGGAGCTAGCAATGCCTGAAGTCTCTCAGAGACTCTGATGAACTTATGCTGGTAGCCTGGCTGGCCCCTAATGCCACCCCGATTCTGATACACCAGCAGAATCATTATTACATAAGGATGACACCATTTGATGACACCAAGAGAAA
Source organism: Tiliqua scincoides (assembly GCF_035046505.1). Taxonomy (NCBI): domain Eukaryota; kingdom Metazoa; phylum Chordata; class Lepidosauria; order Squamata; family Scincidae; genus Tiliqua; species Tiliqua scincoides. The sequence goes on from NC_089824.1 coordinate 65,859,125, forward strand.
TCCTGAATACCAATTTTCTCACACCAACACAGCCATAGTTGCTACAGTGGAGAAAAGTAGCTGATGGCTCCAGTCTGAGAAAAAGTTTTCGCGTCTTAAATGAAAAAAGTCAAAGTTCTGGTTTTCCCCCCCTTTTATTAGTTTTGAAATCATGTCTGTTCTTAAGAGTTTGTGCTATATGATCTTCACTGTTGGAAAAACAAAGCCGGAGACCCACCAAGCGATCAATTATGTGTGTTTACAATACAAGCTCTGGTGGACAATGGCTATCTAACAGTCAAGTGCTTAATTAGCCCAGCGCTTCCCGTCTCTGGTACAGCCCTGTTTTCAAAGTGTCACGACAAAAGAAGTCATTCGGAGAACTTCAGCTGGACTTAATGAGCTAAGTTTTTTTTAAGTAAAGAGTCAAAAGACTTTCCTTCGTATTTGCAACATCAAAAAGAGCTAGCTTCTGTTCCACTTTGTAATGAATATGCACACACTGTAACAAAGGAATCCATTGCATTCATGTGACTGACTGACAGTGATAATTAAGGTTAGTTCACATATATTACAGACAAAGTTTCCTATGCAAACCCCTCAGCAAGGCACAGAGCCACCGTGATTGGCCAGTGTTCTCATGGAGGCACTGTTTGTGAAAACTGACACTTTCATGTGGGGATGTATATCAGCTGCTGCAAAGTGCACAAAGTCAGCCTCCCCCAAAGGCTACTGACCAAGGGCCCAATCCTAGCCAACTTTCCAACGCCCTGTGTAGCCTCAAGCAGACTTGAGGTAGGGGAACAAATATTTCCATACCCTGAGGAGGTCTGTAACTGTAGCTGTTACCATACCCTGTAACTGTCCCACCACCACAGGATGCAGAGCCATTGGTACGGCTGCATCCACCACAGGATGCACCACCTCATTGGCACAGCTGCACCAGCACTGGAAAACTGGATAGGATTTGGCCCCAAAGCAGCTGTGTAGAATGAAGTTGGCAACAAGCATCTTACTGTGAGTTGCCAAGTCATCATTCCAGTGGTGCCCCCAGCATGCATGGCTGACTTGATCATGAAATGGGGTGATGTGCAATCAGTGGCAGACTGATGAAAGGTAGGAGATTGATGGGGTGGTGCTTGGCACACACTCCACACCTGTGTGTTGCCTCTATCATATGGCCACCAGCCTCCTCCATCTGGCTACTCTCTTGCTCCCCTAGTTGGCCAGCCAAGACTGTGACCGAGTGGCCAGCCAAGAAAGCAAGCTGGGCCCCATCTTGCTCTGCTGCATCCTCCTCTTCCAAAAAAGGAAGTGGGGAGGAGTTGTAGCTAAAAAAAATGCATGTTTTGATGTGTAATGTCATCTCTGAATGACACTTGCCAACATTCTTGAAGGTCAGGGGGACTGAAGTGTCACAGTGTGCAGTCTGTTAGGACAAGCCCACATTACAACATTACATGCTACTTACTTAGCATTTTTAACACTAATCTGAATTGTCCATGAACTATCTGCTCACATTTAGAGTCAACACATCTCTCTGTGGGGAAGATACAGGGTCCCTTTGCAACTTGAACCACAGAGCAGAAGCACAAGTTCATTAATGCAACTACTCGCTTCCACAGGTTGTGGCATGTGAAATATCATTGAGAAACCAGGACTGAAAATCCTACTCATCGTGAGTTCACTAGATAGTCCTGGCTAAGTCAGACAATGTCAAATCTTTGAGTTTCATCATATTTTATGTTGAATATACATCAGCATGTTGAGAGCATGTGATCAATCTCAAGGATGATGTCAAGAGAAAATTAAGGCTACAATCCCATGTCCACTTTCCTGGGAGTAAGCCCCACTGAACCCAATGAAACTTATGCTGTGAGATACAGGAAGCTGGACTAGATGGGCATATGGCCTGATCCAGTGGGGCTGTTCTTATGTTCTTATGCATAGGAAAGGATGTGCTGAAAGAGATTGAAATTTCAAAGCTGTTAAGTCATTTTCTATGCAGCTCTTGTTCTTCTAATAAAAGCCTAGGCTTTCTAGAGGTGGGATTGGCCCAGCTGAAGACTGGCTGAGGCACCATGTCTATTAGAGAGCCCACCTGGCTGTGATATCCCCTGAACTGTGAGTACTGGTTGTGGTGGTGGTGCCTAGGGTTCCATGAGTAGCCTAGTGCAGGAATTTGCTCCTGCCACTACTTTTCTCTCCATGTATCCAAAGACTAACATTTCACCTCTCTCTGTGACATGTATCGCGAAGTGCTCTGCATTTCAGAACTGTAGCCAAATGGATTCAAAATAGTTGTCCATTCCACATGGACAATTAAAAGGGGATCTCATTAATACAGCTTAAAAGAAAACCTATTCACGTTTAAATATTTTTAAACAAATTCTTGGAGTGAGAATGAATCACCTGCAGTAGAAAACATAAAACTAAAGAACCTCATGAAAGTATCTTACAGAACGATCCTATGCATGTCTACTCAAAAGGAAGTTCCACTGACTACAGCAGAGGTTCTCAAATTGGGGCGTCATGATGCCCCAGACCGAGTCCCTCTGCTTTTACCCTTTAAGAGGTGGGGCAGCAAATGCAGCGACGTGATCCCCAGGATTGCAGTGCTGTGGGGGGGGCGGCAGAGGCTTACCTTTACTTGCACAATGAAGCAGCATCCTGGGGGTGCAGGGAGCCCCATGGATGCTTCTGCAGGGCTCCCCAACATGTGGAGAATGGAAAAAAAAAACCACAACCCACTTACAATTCAGTGATCACATGCCAGAAGTGGATCACGATATTGTTTTTTTTTTCATTCTCTGCATGTCAGGGAGTTCTGCAGAGGCTTCTGTGGGGCTCCCTGTACCCCCAGGATGCTACTGCTTTGTTGTGTAAATAAAGGAAAGCCCCTGGACCCCCCTGACAGCAGTGCAATCCTGACGATCACGTCTCTGCATTCCCCTCTACTGCATTCCTCCCTCTCTGGCTAAGACTTACCTTAGGAGTTTTATTCCCAAGCAGATTGATAACCTCTGGACTATGGCCTTAGCCTGTCAATCCTCTATCCCTCATGGATCCTAATGTTAGAGATATGTTACAAAAATTTATCACAAAAGTTTCAGGGTTCAGAGCTGAATGCAAAAAAAAAAAAAAAAAAAGCCTTATTCCTTAGTTGATCCTTTCTACAAACAGCTACGTGTGATAAGAAGTCAGTTAAACAATGTGGCTTTTACAGCTAATGAAGCACATGAGATGGTGATTACCTACAGCACAGATGTTAAACAGCTGCTTGGAGAAAACCACCATAGAAATAAGCTGAAAATCAAGACCCAGGAACGCTACTAACTGAGCAGTTAAAACAGGTTTAGGGCCTTGGTGGATAAATATAATGCATAATAGAAAGTACTCACCATAGTGACAGATGATTGTACAAAGCAATTTCAGACTAGGTGTTTGAGGGCCCAATCCTATCCAACTTTCCAGGGCTGATGATGCAGCTGCTCCAATGGAGTATACACTGCATCCTGTGGTGGTGGTAGCAGTCACAGAGGCCTCCTCATGGTAAGGGAATGTTTGCTCTGTTACCTCAGGGGTTGCATTGCAGCTGCATTGGTGCTGGAAAGTTGGATAGGACTGGCCCTTTGGTTGCACATCCCAAACTCTACAGTGAAAAATATTTACTACTAATGAAATACATGTTTGGTTTGAATGATACTCCAAACATGTTCATCTCTATCACAAGAGTAGCAGCATGACCACAAACCTAGTCCCCACCCCACTTAGGGTGCAATCCTCACTTGAGCTGGAAGCAGGCAGGCCAGTGGGCCTGCACCGCATCCAGTGCAAGTTTGGGGCCAAAAGCAGCGCATCCCCAGGCAAGGGAAGCCTTTCCCCTTGCCCCATGTTGCACTGCAGCAGCCCCAATGGGTCTTCTTGAATCTGCACCGCCTGATGAGGTGGCACAAATCTGAGCAGCCCAGGACTGCCCTGGACCACTAGAGAACAGGTCAGGATCTGGGATAACTGCCAGATCCTGGCCCCGCCTCCTGCTGCCTGCCCACCTGTCCCTGGGATCACTCGCTGCCTGCCCTCCCCCCTCCCCAACACCTCCCTTCCACCTCCTCCCCATGCCCCCCACCCCTGCATCAGCCAAGCTCAGCTGATGCAACTCACCCTTCCTCCAGGGCCCACGTTGGTGCGCTCCTTATGGCACTTTTGAGACACTTTCGGACTGGCACAAGCGACTTGTGCCAGCCCAAGTGAAGGGCAGGATCGCACCCTTAGTGTGCTAGTACAGTGGTACCTCTGATGTTCTCAACTTTAAGCTCACTGGAATTAGGTTCTAGAGAGTTAGGTTCCTGGGTTTAGAGAAAATGTAAAGAAGATTTAGATCACACGCCAAAATAAACACACCACAGTTGAAACAGCACAATATTCAACAAGCAAAATAAATGAAAAAAAAAGCATTTAGATTTTTTCTTGACATTACATTTGATGATGAGAGACCTTTACTGGCATTTACATCATGACAATAAGTAAGTAAAATCACATATTTTATAATCCATAATCATATGATACACACCCAAAGAGAGGAACCTAATAGTCAGAAATGCCCCATATGCTAACTTTTTACAGAACTAATGTCCTGAGCGACATTACATTTACAGTAAATACTGAATTTTTAAAAAAACTATTTTACTGACTGATATTAATGATTTTTGCTGCCTTTTAGAAGCATCTTCACTTTTAATCCATGGTTTATATCTGAGTGGCAAAACTAAGGGTGAAACAAAAATACTGTAGACTTTGTACCAGAAAATAATGGCAAAAGTCAGGAAGAGATTGCTTCAACTTTCCTACATCATGGGTAGGAGGTCTGGTCTAGAGGGTAGAGCCTCCATTTGCCTGAAGATTAACATCCACAAGGTCGGCGGTTCGAGGCCACCGGCACCGTGCGACCTTGAAGCAGCTGGCAAGCTGCAGCTGAGCTGTTCCATCTGCTCGGAGCGTGGGAGGATGGAGGCCAGAATGTTAAACCAGATCGGAGCGTAACATCTTGAATGTGGTGGTTCTTGAAAGAGAGAACCTTCTTTCAATTTGTAAAAATCCCTGCGTGGATTTAATAAGCCTGCCTGTGTAAACCGCCTTGAATAAAGTCTTGAATAAAGACCAAGAAAGGCGGTATATAAATACTGTATATTATTATATTATATTATATTATGGGTGAATTCTCAGAAATGATGAAAATCGGAGACACTTTAGAAGGGATATACTGTATGTCTTCCCTAGGAAAGGCCAGAACTACACCCCATAATTACAAAATATCAAAACATAACCCACTAAAAGTTTAAGTAATGTAAACCCACAATTTCTGCACATCTGCTGTAGTTTTATTTTGGCTGCAGAAAAGAGTTGGTTCTTTAATTTTAAAGTTCTCATTTATAGGCTACCTTTATGAAGCCTTCTGTTTAAAGTCATATAGGTTATTGTACTTGGCTTGATGTTTGGTAAATGTTCACTTCATAATAATGTTGTTCATGTAAGTTCATCTGCTTATATCTGCCTAAAGAAAATAAAGAAAAAATGTTAAAGGAGAAGAGTACCCATATTACTGTATTTTAGCAAAACATGAAGCAAGAGTCCTGTGACACCTTAAAAAAAATTCTATTGCAGTGTGTACTCCAAAGTTCCTTTCAGGTCACAACAACATTATCTCACCTCTACTGACCTGGAAAATAATTGCATGTGCTCGCCTAAGGATGGTGCTCTGCTTAAGGTTAAGGTCAATTAAAAAAAAAAAAAAGCAAAACAGTTTCTCTTGCTTATTCTTACCAGACAGTAGATTTGTAAATGGGGGCACCTTCCACTAGTTCTTTACCCTGATAACACTGAAGCTATTTTCGCATACAAAAATTGCTGTGACGTTAAACATACCTCAGTTTCACAAATGTCACCTCCACAGCTTAGTCTAATACAGTATATAAATGTGATTGTACAATCAAACGTAAGGTTCCTTGCCTATTTTAAAAATATTTATATTTCCTAATACATGCACATTGAAATATCTTTTAAAATCTTAGTAGGATTTAATCGTGATCTTGAGTTACGTTTGGTAGCCGTGTCTCCGTAATTCAAAATATGGCAAGGGGGCGGTTTTGGCAGAAGTGGCATATGCCAAAACCTAACCCCCTTCCTGGCCTTGATTTGCATTCCCATGTCCATGTGGACAAGTAGACCCGGTGGGCCAGCATGGGCTGACTCCAGGATAAGGGAACAAATGTTCCTTTGTCCCAAGGAGGTCTCTGGAGCCTGAAACTCTCACACGGGATGCAGCAGGAGCCATACTGGCATGACTGAATTGCTGCACAGAGATATGTGGATTGGGCTGTCTAGCTGTAACTGCTTGTATGAAGTCTCCCTCGAGTTGTAGAGAAAAACAGTATGATACAATATGCTCTGTACTTTAGTATAGTATCGATGTCAATAATGGAAAATATTCAAAAAGTTCCTCTCTCATTACCCAGAGCCTGTGAATGGCTTGACTGCAGTAGTTCTATTAGTTGTGGGGTAGAGGCAATGGTGGTGGCCTAGAAGTCATGTGGTTAGCACGATCTTGGACTTTTTGAAATAACCTGCACAGATAACTTTTTAGAACAGTTCGGATTTGGGACTGTTGCTTGCCAGTTCCATTGGGGGCCTTGTTACAGATGGATTTCCCTTGTTTGTTAATCATGTTATCCCCCTTTTCTTGCTTATTTTTCTTTCCCTTCCTGGTTATGTAATATCCTCGCATTATAGTAAAGGACAACAGAATAAGGACTATGATACCAAGTAACCTTACCACCAGCTTCACATACCAGCATCAATAGAAGCTAATATGCAAGGTGAACTCTTTTCCAAGGACTTCTGTGTACAAAATGAATAGCCAAGACACTGCTTCTCTGACAAACAGGCCATGTTTATAAAGGACTCTGGCCAGGTCTCAAAGTCTTGTGTATAGGTGGCTTAGAGCAGCTAGTCACGGAGCCCACCAGAGGACAGGTGACTCTGGATTTAATATTGTGCGGTATGCAGGACCTGGTTAGAGATGTAAACGTTACTGAGCCATTGGGGAACAGTGATCATGCTGCCATCCGTTTTGACATGCACGTTGGGGGAAGAATACCAGGCAAATCTCTAACAAAAACCCTTGACTTCCGACGGGCAGACTTCCCCCAAATGAGGAGGCTGGTTAGAAGGAGGTTGAAAGGGAGGGTAAAAAGAGTCCACTCTCTCCAGAGTGCATGGAGGCTGCTTAAAACAACAGTAATAGAGGCCCAGCAGAGGTGTATACCACAAAGAAAGAAGGGTTCCACTAAGTCCAGGAGGGTGCCCGCATGGCTAACCAGCCAAGTTAGAGAGGCTGTGAAGGGCAAGGAAGCTTCCTTCCGTAAATGGAAGTCTTGCCCTAATGAGGAGAATAAAAAGGAACATAAACTGTGGCAAAAGAAATGTAAGAAGGTGATACGGGAGGCCAAGCGAGACTATGAGGAACGCATGGCCAGCAACATTAAGGGGAATAATAAAAGCTTCTTCAACTATGTTAGAAGCAGGAAACCCGCCAGAGAAGCAGTTGGCCCTCTGGATGGTGAGGGAGGGAAAGGGGAGATAAAAGGAGACTTAGAGATGGCAGAGAAATTAAATGAGTTCTTTGCATCTGTCTTCACGGCAGAAGACCTCGGGCAGATACCGCTGCCCGAACGGCCTCTCATGACCGAGGAGTTAAGTCAGATAGAGGTTAAAAGAGAAGATGTTTCAGACCTCATTGATAAATTAAAGATCAATAAGTCACCGGGCCCTGATGGCATCCACCCAAGAGTTATTAAGGAATTGAAGAATGAAGTTGCAGATCTCTTGACTAAGGTATACAACTTGTCCCTCAAAACGGCCACGGTGCCAGAAGATTGGAGGATAGCAAATGTCACGAATATTTTTAAAAAGAGAAAGAGGGGGGACCCGGGAAACTATAGGCCGGTCAGCCTAACATCCATACCGGGTAAGATGGTGGAATGCCTCATCAAAGATAGGATCTCAAAACACATAGATGAACAGGCCTTGCTGAGGGAGAGTCAGCATGGCTTCGGTAAGGGTAAGTCTTGCCTCACAAACCTTATAGAATTCTTTGAAAAGGTCAATAGGCATGTGGATTTGGGAGAACCCATGGACATTATATATCTGGACTTTCAGAAGGCGTTTGACACGGTCCCTCACCAAAGGCTACTGAAAAAACTCCACAGTCAGGGAATTAGAGGACAGGTCCTCTCATGGATTGAGAACTGGTTGGAGGCCAGGAAGCAGAGTGGGTGTCAATGGGCAATTTTCACAATGGAGAGAGGTGAAAAGCGGTGTGCCCCAAGGATCTGTCCTGGGACCGGTGCTTTTCAACCTCTTCATAAATGACCTGGAGACAGGGTTGAGCAGTGAAGTGGCTAAGTTTGCAGACGACACCAAACTTTTCCGAGGGGTGAAGACCAGAAGTGATTGTGAGGAGCTCCAGAAGGATCTCTCCAGACTGGCAGAATGGGCAGCAAAATGGCAGATGCGCTTCAATGTCAGTAAGTGTAAAGTCATGCACATTGGGGCAAAAAATCAAAACTTTAGATATAGGCTGATGGGTTCTGAGCTGTCTGTGACAGATCAGGAGAGAGATCTTGGGGTGGTGGTGGACAGGTCGATGAAAGTATCGACCCAATGTGCGGCGGCAGTGAAGAAGGCCAATTCTATGCTTGGGATCATTAGGAAGGGTATTGAGAACAAAACGGCTAGTATTATAATGCCGTTGTACAAATCTATGGTAAGGCCACACCTGGAGTATTGTGTCCAGTTCTGGTCGCCGCATCTCAAAAAAGACATAGTGGAAATGGAAAAGGTGCAAAAGAGAGCGACTAAGATGATTACGGGGCTGGGGCACCTTCCTTATGAGGAAAGGCTATGGCGTTTGGGCCTCTTCATCCTAGAAAAGAGACGCCTGAGGGGGGACATGATTGAGACATACAAAATTATGCAGGGGATGGACAGAGTAGATAGGGAGATGCTCTTTACACTCTCACATAATACCAGAACCAGGGGACATCCACTAAAATTGAGTGTTGGGAGAGTTGGAACAGACAAAAGAAAATATTTCTTTACTCAGCGTGTGGTCGGTCTGTGGAACTCCTTGCCACAGGATGTGGTGCTGGCGTCTAGCCTAGATGCCTTTAAAAGGGGATTGGACAAGTTTCTGGAGGAAAAAATCCATTATGGGGTACAAGCCATGATGTGTATGCGCAACCTCCTGATTTTAGAAATGGGTTATGTCAGAATGCCAGATGCAAGGGAGGGCACCAGGATGAGGTCTCTTGTTATCTGGGGCGCTCCCTGGGGCATTTGGTGGGCCGCTGTGAGATACAGGAAGCTGGACTAGATGGGCCTATGGCCTGATCCAGTGGGGCTGGTCTTATGTTCTTATCTCACTTTGCATCTCCATTGAATACAACTCTCTATGCATCTCCTGTCTGTATTTACATTTTGTACAGTATTTGTCCTCAGTGAATGCAGTAATCTCTGTTTTTTTGTATCAAAATGCTGCATGTTATCTGTTGTATTGTGTATTGTACTGTACACCTGCATGTAGCTTGTGTCAAGATGTCAGACATCATCCTGGCACCTTTGCATGGTGATCATTCTGCGTCTGCATTTTAGCTTACACTGTTAAGTCTGTGATGGAATTCTATAGGCCAGTGTTTCTCAAATGGTGGTTTGTGACCCACTATGTGGGTCACAAGCCAATTTCAGATGGGTCCCCATTCATTTCAATATTTTATTTATAATATATTAGACTTGATGGCCCCATGGTATGTGACTGCGTTTGGGGATATATTACAGACTTGTACATTTAACAAGCTACTATGTATCTTCTTTTTACAATGATAGTCAATTGGACTTACTCCTGGGTAAGTGGGGGTAGGATTGCAGCCTAGGATTGTTAAAAAATTTTCTGCTTAATAATGTCACTTCTGGTCATGACATCACTTCTGGTGGGTCCTGATGTTGCACGGCTGATAAGCAACTCAGAACGACTCGGTACACAAGGATGAAGGTTCACAGGCATTTATTTGAATTGTATACAGTTGGTTCACGGGACTCATGTCCAAAGCATGGACCCCGTCTGACTGCTGGTCCTTAACCTTTATACCTCTTATAGCCCTTTGTCCTCAATTCTAGACTTCTCATTCGCTGAAGATTTGACATAATAAATGGGGCTATCTCTTAATAAGCTAAAGATAACCTTAGAGACACCTCATAGGTGAGTTGCAAGTTACAGGTTTCCCAAAAGGTGAAATTAAACAATTAAACATATTGAATTACAAAGTTTTCAAGAACCAGCAGGGGTTGCTGTAATATCATTTTATCCAGTACTGACCCTTACTTGCATCCATCAATCCAATTAGGGACTTCCTTGACAGATCTCTGTACCATCCTCATTAAGAGATGACCATCATCTCTCTCCGCATGCCTTTCTCCTATGCTAATGTCAACATAGGAACACCTGTAAAGCCTTCCTGCTATGTTAAGGCTTTTGTCTGTTCTTAAGACTTTTCTAAAATCATGCATTTTAGTTCTTTAAGAACTACTTCTATAGCTAATTCTCTATAACTATTGTGACCCTTTTACTTTGGGTACATACGTTGGTTTGGCATCAAAGGTTACTTGGTCTCCATATGTACTGAAACTATGAAATCTAAAAATTACAGAGTCTCTCTAGTGCATTCTGGCATTAAGTGCGTTTTCTGCCAAGGTCATGAGGCCCATTTCTCCTGCTGGTACTTGCTTATCTAAGTTACATTCCAGACTTTGAGACCTAACTGCTTCTGTAAAACTTCTGTGAAACTAACAAACAGCTTCCGCAATGATTCTTTCAAGCAGTTTTTCTGTGAGACTAACAATTTGCTTTTTAGATAAAAACAGCTTTTACTCTGTGTGCCTTTCATGCTTTAGCAGTGTGGCTTTTAAGCTTTTTGCACAAATGGTACGTATGTTACCCAGCTTTGCTGTCACCCTGGTTATTCTGTCACCTTCTGTCATATAACACAGCCTTTGAGCCCCTAAAGTCCGTCAGACTAACCTTATTCCTTTTAAAATCAAGCAGCTTTTTACCATTGTGTGTATGCTATAGTATTACTGGGCTATCCAGTAGCTCTAGGGTCAAAGGTCACCATGCCTCACTGACAGATTCTCATTCTATACTGGGGTCCCTGTGCTAAATGTGTGAGAACCATTGCTATAGCCATTATCTCACTTACTTACATCCTGATGACAAATAATTGTCAAAGTGCTAAATGAATCTTATGGACCCAATCCTATCCCTGGCTGTCACACTGTAGTACAGTGGCACCGAATCAGCTACTGCTGTATCCTATGGGGCCAGGGAAGCAGCTGGAGGTCTCCTTGGGGTAAGGGAACTTCAGCACAGCCCCAGCAGCCCCGATGGATCTACTCAGAGCTGTACCAGCTATGTAGCTGGCACAGAACTGAGGAGACCCATGTCTGCTCTAAGGTCCAGGAGGGGGGATAAAATATAGAGGCAGCATCTGCTACTGTCCCTGCTCCTTCCTGGGCTAGAACTGCCCCTGCCCAGTCTCCCCACCCCCACCCAGGAATGTTTCCCTGCCCAGCAGGAAGTTTACTGTTGGCAGTTCTTACTGGTTATCCCACCAGTGCTGCAACCCAGTGCCCACTGGCACTGTTCATCTCCCAGACTCCATGAAGTGCCTTAGGGCCCCGCAGTGCTGCTCTGACTGGCCTGCCCATGTTATTATTTCTATTTGTTTCTTCTCTTTAAGAAGCATCATCTGATTTAATAAGAGTGATGTTTCATAGTGGTTTTCACAAAAGAGCCTGCCGAAACGGCTTGATTACAATTTTTTTTTTAAATGAGTCTTGTACTCAGATTAGTGGGAGAACTCAGAATTTTGGCTGAGGCAAACAGGCACAGCGGTTCCAGGTTTAAAAGCGGTTCCAGGCCTCATGCAGTTCTTCTCCATGACTATTTTGGGGCATCTCAGGGCCCAATCCTATCCAACTTTCCAGCACTGGTGCAACTGCAATGCAGCCCCATGATAAGGGAGCAAATGTTCCCATACCTTGTGGAGGCCTCTATGACTGCCTCCTCACTAGGCAGTGCACTCCCCATTGGCATGGCTGCACTGGCACTGGAAAATTGGATAGCATTGGGCCCTCAGTGGCCAAAACAAACAATTCAGTGATGGCTATGTAGATGGCTTGCTAATAATAATATAATAATAATAATATACAGTATTTATATACCGCCTTTCTTGGTCTTTATTCAAGACTTTATTCAAGGCGGTTTACATAGGCAGGCTTATTAAATCCACGCAGGGATTTTTACAAATTGAAAGAAGGTTCTCTCTTTCAAGAACCACCACATTCGAGCTGTTACACTCCGATCTGGTTTAACATTCTGGCCTCCATCCTCCCACGCTCCGAGCAGATGGAACAGCTCAGCTGCAGCTTGTCAGCTGCTTCAAGGTCGCATGGTGCCGGTGGCCTCGAACTGGCGACCTTGTGGATGTTAATCTTCAGGCAAATGGAGGCTCTACCCTCTAGACCAGACCTCCTGCCCTATACTCCTCCTCCTATACTAAATTTAGTATATTTAGTTTAATATACTAAAACATATTTCATTTTCAGAATGAAAGGTTTTAAGTCTCTGATGCACTCAGGAGATTAAACACTATGAAAAAGAGGTACAAACTATCCCTTATCGTATGTATAGGGGACTAACTAGAGTGGGTTCGCTGGACCCTTAATAGAAAAGGATGTATGGTTTATATTTTTGCTTTATAAGTGTGAAAATTGGTGTGTGTGTGTGTGTGTGTGTGTGTGTGTGTGTGTGTGTGTGAATAACTTTTTCATGTGAAGTTTGAATAGCTATTCCTTCCAAATTTTGAATAAAATTGAATTTGAATGAGAGTCAGCATATGAGATGACAGCAAAAAGATTCAGAAGTGGAAAGAGCTCTTTACATCTTTAGTTTCAATAGCTATCCCCATTCACCTTTCCTACCCAATTCCCTTCACAGGCAGCCGATTTGCAAGAACACCAGAATGCAGAATTTTTGCAAACTGGGTAGAATATGCTTTTTGTCAGGCTTTTCATAAATGAATAATTCAAGCTGTAATCATATGTGTGATCATGAGGAAAGAAGGACAAATTAGATAAACTATTCCTCTTTCTGATTTCCAAAGCTGTGTGTTGATCAATGACAGTTTAACTTCATAAATTGGGAAGGTCATTCAAACACTATGGTTCTATTGACAGATCAAATTGCAGACCAGAATCAATTAGATTTTCCAATTTGACTCCAGAATCTTCTGCATCCTGCGATGGCCATCCAACTCGATTGAAATTTAGAACAGTCTTGCTATTGATGTGCAGAGGTGTCCACTATGTGATGACAATAATGCCATCGCTTCATAAGGAGCCTTATGGTTTATAGAGTGACATCAGAGACACTCAAGTCTCTGTCAACAGGAATCTACAGTCAACATTTCTGAGGTCCACATGCACAGGCTGTTTCTCCAGAGTACATTCTGCATCCTGTCGGGGGGAGTCCCAAATTAACCTAATTTGTTCCCTTGTTCAGGCATATGCCTTCATGCCCAAATGGGTCTACTCAGATCTGTGCCAGCTCTTTTGCTGGCACAAGTCTAAGTGCACCTGGGAAGGCAGATTGAGGCTGGAGAGGTAGGATACCAGCTGCGCCACTGTCCCTGATACTGTCCCCTTCCCAGCCTCAATCTGCCCTGTACCACCTTGTTCCTCCCCCTCCCTACCCTGTTCCATATCCCTGCCTCCTGCCTGTCCCCCAAGCTGACTTACTGGTGCCAGGGGCCATTGCAAGGCAGCTGATGCATGGCTGTAGCCACCTTCCAGTTCTGGCAGTGGCCTGGCCACACTGAATGGCAGGTTGCCATTTGCGACACCTGTAAAAGATATTGGATTGAGATTGAGGCCTTAGTTATATAGCATAATAAAAATATTCTGTTATGAAGCGAGTCCAGTTTCATGTCTTTTTTTAATGCTTTTGTTATCACCAGCAAAATACAGCACTCTGGTTATCTTTTTCAGGTCTCGGTTGTGTTTTTAAGGTTGTCGGTTTGCTAAATGAATGAAGGTTTCTGCTATGCTTCAACCAACCTCTTTTCAAGGTAGCTAGCACCACCTTTTGTTCCTCCAAACTTCTTGCTTTGCATTTTAGCTTCCTGCTGGGCTGTACTACCTGTCCTTATCTTGATTCACTGCATGCTCTTGATCTCTCTCTTTTTCGTATCTGTGGGAAAATATTGGAATCAAAAGGGTCATGACTAGCTAATCTTGTAAACTGACTGGTGAAGGAGAAGTAGGGGTGTATTGTGGCACACTCACGAGAAGTGATAGTTTGTTTACTGTCTCATCCACACCAAACTCTCCAACACAATTTTCAGCACTTGTAAGTTATTCCCTGTTAGGAATCTTGAAAATCTTATCAGAGCTTAATTAATAACATCAAGAAAATTGGGAACTAGAAAGACATTGTTGAAAGGAGCGTCTGTGCACTTGTGCCAAGTGTGAGTCCATTCCCTTGTGATGTTTGAAAGGAAATTATAATTCAAAGCACATGTCGTTTCCTTGTCCCCCTTTCTCCCCCCATCAGTGCAAAAGAAACTACTTTACCAAAGCTGGATAATAAGGGCCCAATCCTATATTCCCCAGTGCCAGCGCTGTGCTTGCAGTGCTGCCACTGGGTTTCGCAAAAGTGCTGTAAAGCAGGAGACACCCAGCACTGTTGGAGAGGCCCATGCCAGTTGGCGCTGGGCCTCTGCACCAGGATTATGCAGATGAGGAGTGCCAACCTGTGAGTTTCCCCGCCAGAGGCTTTTTAGGGTGGGAGAAAGGCAGGGAAGGGGCAAAACTGGGCAAAAGAAGGACCCAAGGGCAGATCAGGCCCAGGAGGGTGGCAGGGATGGTGGCAGGGCTGCTGCTGAATTCTATCACACCTTCCAAGTGGTGGAGCCTGACACAGCTCTCCTCAGTCCTGCGCCAGCTCAGGAGCTGGCACAGATCCAACTAGGTCAGCAGAGTTCTACATGGGGTAAGGGAACCATTGTTCTTTGGCAGCTGATGTGGCCCTGCTTGATAAAGCAGCGGCCATTTCCATGCTGCTGTACCGACCAGAGCAGCATAGGACTGGGCTGTAAGCCATCACTACCTTTGGCTCCCTTTGGTTGCTGGAGGGGTTGGGTGCTGGAGTTGGGTCACCTCCTGGATGAGAGGTGAGGCATTATTGATCAGGGCAGTAATAAATTGTCTGGTCAGTAGCTTTGGCAAGGGCCAATCAGCAGTGGTGGCACACTGCCATTTATTGAGAATCTGTCTGTGGCCAGTACTCTTTGCACCCACCCTCCTGCCCTATATCAGTATGTGGTTGGCTGGTTGCTTCAGGTTGCATCAGAGCTGGGTAGGAATTTTATGTAGTTACTTTGATTGGCATCTGAGTGTCTGGCTTTTGTCTACTCAATGCTGATGATTGAACAGGATAATGAGTTTTGTGAGTCTTGCTTTAAATAGTATAATTCCTGGTCAGAGCAGTAGATTAATTTCCAGGTACTAGTGGGATATCTGGGAATATTTTTGGTGAGCATCTGTGCCTGTTGATGAAAGGGGTTCATGAAACAGGCCCTTATAGATTTCAAGCTGGGGAGTGTCTGGCAAGGAAACCTCTTTGGAGAATTGCCTGTCTCATTCATTCAGAGTTCCAGGGACTGATGGATATTGATTCAGGCAGTTGCTTCCCTCAACACAGTCAACTGTATGGTTGAGGCGATAGAAGCTGTCAGGTGACTGTGACCAGTCTCCAGGCCCAGATGGCTCGCCTGAGTCAACCTTGCAGTGACGTGAACTGCATCACCCCAAGGGATTTGCACTTGAACTATAAACAATCATGCTGCTTACCTACATTCAATCATTAATAAAGTTGTGGCCCAAGTTTAATCCAATACAGTGAACACTTGGTTTAACAAACTAACGGGGAGGGGGACGACAGTTAACAGTGTCTGTTAATGCCAAAAATCCACTAAATCCAAATACTCTCTCTCCCCCATTAGTCCATTAAACTCTTATCTTAGAAAGTTCCCTTGGCAGTGCTATTCTGCTCTGCTCCCCACCAAGGTGCTTTAGGAATGGAAGAACTTCTTTCCTAGAGTGTATTGATGGAGAAAGGAGCACCACCACCAGTGGAGTAATGGTTGGGAGAAAGCTGGGGGCAGTCTCCAGGTTCTCTAGGAATTGAGATTTTTTTTCCATTCTGGAGCCCACTCAAGGAACAGAGAGTTCCTCAGGAAGTAGAACTCACTGGAACTCACTTTCTGAGGAACTTCTCCATTCCTAGAATGTTCTGGTCAGATGGACACTCTAGGAAGGCACCAACAGGCACCTGGGAGGTAGGGAAGCCTGCCCCAGCATTTTCTGAGTTGCTCTTACAGAGCAACTTTAGTATCATTGAGAGAACTCCGTAAGGTAGCCTTTGGGACCTTAGAAATTATTTCCAAAGCCCGTTGAATTGAGGTCCATTAAACTATTTTTTTTTTTGGTACAGTCATCTCATTCTTTATACTATGTGTGGGTGGAAATTGAAGGAATAACAGAATGTTTATCCTGTCAAACTTTTTGGGTCTTGCTCTGATTGGTGTCAGATATTCCATTTTTGCATGTTATAAGATAATGGGGGAACGTGGGCAATTCACTACATGACAAAAGTTTCTCTTCTGGAACCTTTCATGAGCAGCATCACCCCTAAATCAGATTTCTCTGGAGGATTCTTCCTGAAGCAAAATCAAGTGTTATTCACAACCCGTCTCTTTTGCTGAGATAATTATGCATCACTATGAGCTCCATAGCCATCTTTCCTTCATTTTTTTTCTGCTCTAAATTACTTGTTGAAAATATCCCTTCTTCTGTGTGACTGGAAAGAACACGATACCCTGTTTCTTTTCTGCTGAAGAGCTAATAATGAGAAAATATTATGTCTGTCTTTGGCAACTAGAGCTCCCGAGAGAAATCTAAAGAGCTGTTTCCTCTAGCATCTCATTACAACTGGGAACCTTTATCATTTTTTAAACTTACTGTAAAGATTTTTCTTTTTCTTTTCTCTTTTGTGGTTTTGCCTTATGTAATTCTGAGATGCCTGCTTCCAAGTCTAAGTTTTTAAGAAAACAACAGTTTGGTCCCACTGACAAGAAACCGAGTATTGTCATCTTTCCACAATTTAACATTAAGCTTCACAAGGATCCAACTTTTAAACAGCTTTCACCTTGGGAGATGTTTGTCTCGGGCATTTAGATTATTCACAAAGTCAAAAAAGTGTACTGTTTTTTATTAACACTTTACAGGATCTTTTTCTTTGTAGTTCACATAAACTAACAATAATCTACAGTAGGAGAGAAGCTGGGAGGAACATAAATAGGAAAGAGAGGATATGTCCAGTTGATACAGGACATGAGAGAGAGAGAGAATGAATGAATGAATGATACTGGCTGATCTATCACAGAATCATAGAGTTGGAAGGGGCCTGCAAAAGTTCACAGCTACAAGTTCACAGCTGGATGGATATCCATATTCTACAGAGTAATTACAGCTGAGGTGGGACTAAATTGTTTGGCTTTAAAATATCCCCTTCTGCTGCCCCAACAGTTGTAGCTGTATTCATTGTTACAATCTCATTGTTAGAGAAGGTTTGCCATTGTCTGTCTGTAGTCTTTGACTTTTTTTTGATGGAGGAATTACTGTGCTTTCTTGGTCTCTGTCAGTGGTTCTCACACATTTAGCACCGGGACCCACTTTTTAGAATGAGAATCTGTCAGGACCCACCAGAGGTGATGTCATGACTGGACGTGACATTATCAAGCAGGAACATTCTGACTAGACACTAGATCCTTCTGACTAGGATTGGGTATTAAGTTCGTGTTGCCTCCTCTGCATGCTGATTGGGAAGCCAGAGGAGCCTGGAGGAGATCCAGGGGGAGCGAGTGAGAAGGAGGCAGCCAGGAGCAGGCAAGCAGGTAGGAAGTAAGGAGTCTGCTGAGGCCACCAGCCAAAGAATTGCCTGTTCAAAAGGCTCCTAGAAAGTCCCTTTTCCTTACCACAGTTTGCCTGCAACTCTCCAAAGTGACCCTCCCTGCCTTGCCTTTTTTGTGGAAGGGCTTTGGGCCACAATCCTATCCACATTACCTGGGAGTGAGCCCAATTGACTATAATGGGACTTACTTCTGAGTAGATATGCCTAGGATTGGGCTTTTTGTCACACTCTTTTCTCAAATACAGGAGCAGGCAATTGGCACTTCTCTTCTCCCCACCCCACTCCCTTCCACAGGCACATTCCCCTCCCCAAATCTCAAGTTAGTACCTCTCTTACTGTCCCTCCCCTCACTCATCCCCACCTTCCCAAGGTCCAGAATCTCTTGCCTCACATTCTCTCCCCCCTACTCCAGCTGAATCCTGCAGTCCTTTAAATCATGTCTCTTCATTGCCCCTCACCCCACATCTCTCCACTATGTGCTCAATCTGCCCTCTCTTTCTAGCATAACACTTCAATAACATCTGATCACCCTATTTCAAAACATTTTTCCTCCTTTCCAGAATCACATACACTTTCCTCTCCAAGCTTCTTGTGAGTCTTTGGCTGCAATCCTAACCGCACTTTCCTGAGAGTAAGCCCCATTGAACAAAATAGGACTTATTTCTGAGTAGACCTGGTTAGGCTTGTGCCCTTTGTCATATAATGATTTAATTGTATTAATTATATTAATTAAAAATTAATTGTAATGTAGTAATTTAATGTAAGTAAAAAAACTGGTACTGTGCCTTGACAATTTTAGTGCCTTGTCAGTGTGCAGGGAGCTGAAAAAGGTTGAAAATGGCTGGACTAGGGTTTGTGATGCTCTCTCTCTCTCTCTCTCACTTTCTCTCCTCTGTGTGTGTGTGTGTGTGTGTGTGTGTGTGTGTGTTTGCTAGAGATGCATGCAGGATCTTTGCATAGGCAAGGTCCTTCCTGACTTAGCTCTTGTTTTCCTTTTGCTTAAAAATGACCAAAAAAAGTCTCTTAGGAGTGATATTGAAGTAGATTCTGAATAAACCTTTCTTCTCTTTTCTTTGCATTGACAGGCTGTTTGGCAGTACAAGTCTATCTGTATTGAAACAGAACTCTTGACATTTCATGTTTGTATTTTTTTTTCACTTCCTGCAGCCAACAAAGCTATTCTTGAGCAGCACTCACTCAATCCTACCCAGAGAGAGAAGTGTCTCAAATAAATGGAATGCATTTACTTTATCTACAGATAAAACAAACACTTCCATATTCTGTCCTCATAACCACTAACATGCAAACAAATTGCAACTCCACATATTCACTTTATTTCTCTCCCCCCCCCCCCTGGAATTTATTTTCAAATATTTCTCTTGTTTCTTTTTAAATAAATGCAATAAAGGTTGGCTGAGCTGCAAAAGGCCATTTCAAATATAATAGAGTTGAATGTACTAACTTTGGTGCAAGTTGGTTCAATGTATGTCAAGGTAAATCTGAATTTGCTACAATAAGCATTCATTTCTGGACAACTGTAACATAATGATGTGTGTCTGCACGAACTTACAGTTTGTCCATTAAGTGCAGTCTGGGAAAGTGGAGGAAATTTCATCCTCACAAGCAGGAAAAGACTCTTTCTGTACATGATGAAAAATATAAGCCCAGTTGAAATTCTGGTGTAACCACAATATGGTAGCTCTCGTTCTCTTTCCTTCTACATGAGGGGTGTCAAACTTAAGGCCCGGGGGCTTGATGCAGCCCGCTGAAGGTTTTTATCTGGCCCTCAAGCTGTCAGCTGCTGAAAAGTGCTGAGGTGGCACTGCTGAAAGGGCAGCCCACATGAAAATTGGGCTCTCCCATATCTTGAAATATGATCAAGTTTTGCTTGTGTTCTCTTCTGTCATTTGCAGCCACTGTGTTCCTAAGTGAGAAAAAAGTGTATATTTTTGTTTATGACCTGTATAATGACATCACTTCTTGCCTAATGACATCACCTCTGGCCCTCAGCAGGTATCATGAATGCTATTTGGCCCTCTGTATGAAATGAGTTTGACACTCCTGTTCTACACTATTCATAAGAACATAAGAACAGCCCCACTGGATCAGGCCATAGGTCCATCTAGTCCAGCTTCCTGTATCTCACAGCGGCCCACCAAATGCCCCAGGGAGCGCACCAGGTAACAAGGGACCTCATCCTGGTGTCCTCCCTTGCATCTGGCATTCTGACATAACCCATTTCTAAAATCAGTTATGCTGTTAGGTTGTGCTGTTATCAGTTATCAGTTAGGTTGCGCATACACATCATGGCTTGTACCTCGTAATGGATTTTTCCTCCAGAAACTTGTCCAATCCCCTTTTAAAGGCATCCAGGCTAGACGCCAGCACCACATCCTGTGGCAAGGAGTTCCACAGACCGACCACACGCTGAGTAAAGAAATATTTTCTTTTGTCTGTTCCAACTCTCCCAACACTCAATTTTAGTGGATGTCCCCTGGTTCTGGTGTTATGTGAGAGTGTAAAGAGCATCTCCCTATCCACTCTGTCCATCCCCTGCATAATTTTGTATGTCTCAATCATGTCCCCCCTCAGGCATCTCTTTTCTAGGCTGAAAAGGCCCAAACGCCATAGTTTTTCCTCATAAGGAAGGTGCCCCAGCCCCGTAATCATCTTAGTCGCTCTCTTTTGCACCTTTTCCATTTCCACTATGTCTTTTTTGAGATGCGGCGACCAGAACTGGACACAATACTCCAGGTGTGGCCTTACCATCAATTTGTACAACGGCATTATAATACTAGCCGTTTTGTTCTCAATACCCTTCCTAATGATCCCAAGCATAAAATTGGCCTTCTTCACTGCCGCCGCACATTGGGTCGACACTTTCATCGACCTGTCCACCACCACCCCAAGATCTCTCTCCTGATCTGTCACAGACAGCTCAGAACCCATCAGCCTATATCTAAAGTTTTGATTTTTTGCCCCAATGTGCATGACTTTACACTTACTGACATTGAAGCGCATCTGCCATTTTGCTGCCCATTCTGCCAGTTTGGAGACATCCTTCTGGAGCTCCTCACAATCACTTCTGGTCTTCACCACTCAGAAAAGTTTGGTGTCATCCGCAAACTTTGCAACCTCACTGCTCAACCCTGTCTCCAGGTCATTTATGAAGAGGTTGAAAAGCACCGGTCCCAGGACAGATCCTTGGGGCACACCACTTTTCACCTCTCTCCATTGTGAAAATTGTCCATTGACACCCACTCTCTGCTTCCTGGCCTCCAACCAGTTCTCAATCCATGAGAGGACCTGTCCTCTAATTCCCTGACTGTGGAGTTTTTTCAGTAGCCTTTGGTGAGGGACCGTGTCAGACGCCTTCTGAAAGTCCAGATATATAATGTCCACGGCTTCTCCCACATCCACATGCCTGCTGACCTTTTCAAAGAATTCTATAAGTTTCGTGAGGCAAGACTTACCCTTACAGAAGCCATGCTGATTCTCCCTCAGCAAGGACTGTTCGTCTATGTGTTTTGAGATCCTATCTTTGATGAGGCATTCCACCATCTTTTAAAGCCCTATACTGCTCTGGACCAGGGTATCTTAGAGATCGCCTGCTCCCGTACAATCCGGCTCGCCCTCTCAGGTCATCAGAGAAGGCCTTTTTACAAGTGCCGCCACCTAGGGAGGTACGTGGGGCGGCTGCAAGAAATAGGGCCTTCTCAGTAGTGGCACCAACGCTATGGAACTCCCTTCCCCTTGACTTAAGAATGGCTCCCTCTCTTGAGACCTTTCGGCAAGGCCTGAAGACCCTTCTGTTTAAACAGGCCTTCTGAGTTCTTGGCCTTTTAACATTTTTTAACATCTTTTAATATTTTTTTTACAGGCCTGATTCTTTTATGACTTGCTGCTGCTCTATGCTCTTTTTACCTATTTTTACTCTGACTGCTGTTTTTAGTATGTGTTAATATGTTTTTATTTGTTTTTAAATTGTTTTTAATATGTTGTAAGCCGCCTTGAGTCCCTTCGGGGAGAAAGGCGGGGTAGAAATAAAGTTATTATTATTATTATTATCTTACCCGGTATAGATTCCCACTTTCCTCACCTTCCCTGTTTCTCTCCCTTCTGCCCCTATGAAATTTTTCCAGTGACACTATTTCTTATATATTCCTGGTGTATAATTGGTGGTTGCTTTTGCAAGTTATAGAGAGTATCACTGTTTGATGACATTGTTCAGATGGGCTAGCCAGCCATGTGCCTGCTTGTCCTGTTGAAGGCTCAGTGTATGGGACCATCCTAAATTTTCAGGGTTGAACTTTGACGCTAGCTGTTCTGTGAGCTAACATGGCAAATAGTTCAATCCTAAGGGCCTTATGCTGCTGGAATGCTCTGGCATGCTCTGGCAGCATAAGGTCCTTTATAGCTGTTGCAAAATGCAACACACCACTTTACACTGCCAAACTGCTGCTAGAAGTGGCCGGAGGTCACAGTGGTGTGCCAACAGTTTGTCCACATCCGCTAGCACTGGTAAGTCAGCGTGAGGAGCAGGTGGGATGCAAAGGTGAGAGATGTAGGGTGGGGAGGGGAGGAATGGGAAGGAGGGGGGAGATATCAGCAGTAGCAGTCAGAACCTTCCCACTAGTTCCAGCGGATCAAGAGATACCTGCCACTGAGGTAAGGTGGTGGGGAGGCGGGAAGGTGGAAGGGGGAGGCAAGGTGAAATGAGGTGGCAACAGGGGTAGGTGGAGGGGAAATGGGGCAGCAACAGGGTGGGAGGAGGGCGAATTGGGTCCAGGAAGGGAGTAGTGGCTGCCAAATCCTAACCCTGTTCCTGAACCTGATCCCATGGTGTGATGTGCGCCAGCTATTTAGTGAGCACATATCCAAGTAGACCCCCTGCACAGCAGTAAGGGAACCATTGTTTCCTTACCTAGAGGAGACATCTGCAACTGCCCCCCAACATGCATTCTGGCACTGCTGCATCAGCAAGGGGAAGACTAGGATTAGACTCTAAGTCAGGGGTGCTCAAACTTTCAACTTTAGGGATCCTGGACCTTTAAAATTGTGTAGGAGAGATAATTTCAGCAGGTGCAGCTTGTCATCTGTGGGATGACAAGTTGCACCTGCTGAAATTATCTCTTCTATACACTTGTTAAAGGTCCAGCATCCCTAAAGTTGAAAGTTTGAGCACCCCTGCTCTAAGTTCATAAGCATACTTATAGAAGAAAATATAGGCAAAGTGAGTATAAGGGCCATTTGCCTGACTGGTTCCCAATACACAATTAGGAATGAATGTACATATGTCTCTCCTTACAGCACTTCCTCCCAGTGTGACATTCCCACATACACATATAGAGGGCAGTCCATCCCAGTTGTGCAATTAAGTGCCATCTTTTGAACATAGCCTTTTGAATAGCTAGGTTGTGTCATTGTCAAGACAGCACAGTCGCTGCATGAAAGAAACTTGGAATTTTGTTCCAGAAGCCAAAATCCCTGCTGGGAGCTGACCTAAGGTCTGCATGTGATATATGTTGATTATTGCATGAAATACCAGATACCTGACTGTTGATGTAGGCCAATTTATATTTAGGGGAAAAACCTGAATGTTGATGTAGACCAATTTATATTTTTGAGTACAAGGGCTTAGAGATAGACATATATCGCTAAAAAGTAAAGAATTATGGAACTATTTTAAGTTCAGACTAGAATATCAGTCTTAATTAAACTTTCTTCAGCAGAAACATTAAGAGTGAATAGAGCTATAACTTTAAATAGGACTCGTTGTGCTTTTTCCTCCCTTAGAGCAAGCCAACTCCCCCCTTCCCAGAAACATATTGGTGAGATGTATCTCAATTGTCTGTCTTGGTCCTCTCTCCAGTCTTCTGGTGGGCAGTCCACCTTTGTGTGTGTGTGGGGAGGGGGGAGGGGGGAAGATTAATTTTTTTAAGACTATCATGATTAATATTTGATTAAACATTTATTACTTGATTTAAAAATAACAGGGAAATCTATTTTATAAGTGTTGAAAAAACTCTGGGTATAAGGATGGCTGGGTTGGAGATGTCACAAATGCTAGCCAATCAGCACTGTGCACACCCTCCTTTGACTGCAAACTAGCACAATCTGTTTCCCCGGAGCTCCATCTTTAATAGGAATTGTATGTCTGTATAGAACACAGTGTGTGCATTTCTACAGTGCCTCCGCCATTCAAACCATGTACAGCTGAATACACGATCATTTTCCTATGCACATTTTTCAGCTATGGTTACAGTGTGAGAAGAGATTCTTTCCACAAAGGAAGGCTTGGCATTACAACTATAAAAAAAGAAGATAAAACTATACCACTATTTCAAACTTGCCAACACTTGTGGAGACACTTTGTATATTTCATGAAAGTCATCAAAAGCTGGCTAGACTCAATATGTAAAGGGCAGGCTCTAAAGGCTTTGTTGAAAAAAAGTTATTTGCAGCAAAAATAAATCAGTACCCACAAAAGCACAAAAAAGAGCAGCATCCTTTGTTCTGCCTTCTGGAAAATGAACAAAATGTGTATGGATACTGGAGAATCATCCTTTAGTTTGGCAGTCTTTGGCTGCAATCCTTTGCACTCCTTGTAATTAGGGAGGTTGGTGAGCAGAAGGTAGAGGGGGACCTGATCTACCGTGGGTTCAGGAGTCTTCAAGTTGGTTCAGTGCTCCTGCAAGGCAGTACTGAGGCGGGAACAATGTGGCCTAATTCCTCATTCTGTTCTTATTTATATCGATGTGCTCCCTTGCCATTTTTTCACTTCATAGCTCCCACTGGAAGTGACCTCTTCTTCCTTTCTAATAAGGCCATCATGTAGTTTGAGTTTTAGAGCACAATCCTATAAACATATGCTCAGAAGTGTGTCTAATTGAGTTCAGTGGGACTCAGAGTCCAAACCTATGCATTTTTACTCAGAAGTAAGTCCTACTATAGTAAATGGGGCTTACCCCAGGTAAGTGTGGATAGGATTGCAGCCTTACCCCCAGGAAAATAAATAAAGAATTGGAGTTTCAGTCTAACTTACACACAACCAGTTCCTACATGGTGTCTAAAGTAATGGACAGGCCAGTCCTATCCTGGATTGAATTATCGCACACAGGGAACAATCCTAACCAGGTCTACTCAGAGGTAAGTCCTATTGTGTTCAATGGGATTTACTCCCAGGAGATTAGGATTGCAGCCACAGCCATTTACAACAGCAGAAGAGACTTCTGCAAAAGGTAGCAGTGCTCCTGGGATGACATTGGACCTGCTTGGACTTGCTGGAGCTGTGGGGGTGGGAAGGGGATGAAACTGGGCAGGAGAGTAGAGGAACGGGGCAGGGAGGCTGTGGGAGAGGTGGATCCAGTGACAATGGCACACACCAGATCCTATCCCCCCTTTTGGCAGCTTCACTGCCCCATTTCTCTCCTTGGACTTGTGCTAACTATAGAACATACACATGCCTAAGGAGACCCACTGCAGAGCCAGGTTTATAGACCCAGGTTTATAGATGGGTAAGGGGATTTAAATACCCTTTCTCCCTGAAATCTCCCAGTCTTCCCTACCTGCTGGATATAGCGTATGCTTTATCAGTGTGATTGCACCAGCGGGGAAGGGGAAGGATAGGATTGGGCTCTGAACGACAGGCAATATGCAACCATAGTCTTGGTTATTATAGCACAAGTGCAGCTCAGGATTGTGCTGTAAGTCCCATTACTGTCAAGAAGACATATATAGGATTGCGCTGTGGATTTTTTTCCTTGCAGAGAAATGTACTGTATCTGTTTACATAAGAAGAGCCCAGATGGAGCAGGCCAAAAGTCCTTCTAATCCAGCTTCCTGTATCTCACAGTGGCCCACCAGATGCCTCAGAAGACATAAGACAACAAGAGACCTGTATCCTGTTGCTATTCCCTTGCATCTGGCATTCTGAGGTAGCCTACTTATGAAATCAGGAGGTTGCACATACCCATCAGGGCTTGCAAACTGTTATGGGCTGTAACCTATCATGGTTTGTAACCTGTGATGAAACCTTTCACCTAGAAATCTGTCAAATCTCCTTTTAAAGGCATTTAGGCCAAGAGTCCAACAGGATACAGGTCCCTTGTTGTCACCACATCCTGTGGCAAGGAGTTCCACAGATCAATTACACACTAGCTAAAGAAATATTTTCTTCATAGTTTTGATAAAATAGAAATGACTGAATTATAAATAAACTGGGGAAAATTGGTGGAGAAGAAAGCAACATACCGAAACAGCAATTGTTAACTTATCTAGCAGTTTGTTGGAATTCAATATTATGACCTGGATTCAGTGAAACTGTAGCATCCATGGACTTCCTCTTAAGCAAGGAGCATTTGTGTTTTCAATTTCTACCAATTCCAATCCCTTCAGCAACATCCTCTCACGTCACATTACATGCTGTCTCTAATGATCACCCCAACCCTCATGTTTGGCTTTTTTGGCAGGAACAAGTCGGGGGGGGGGGGAGTATGAACAGAACTTCTTTGAATACAAGTCAAATTTACAAGTCAAAGCCTGATTTGTGCCTGGGACACCAGAAGTCACTGATAGGTGACTTCCTGATAGTCACTGATAGGCGAGGAATGCAGCCCTATGACCAAGCCTCCATGTGCCTATTCAGAAGCAAGCCCCCTTATAGCCCAAGGGGCTTACTCCTTGGAAAGTGGGATGAGGACTGCAGCCCTATGATCCCAGCCTGCATGCCCATTCAGAAGCAAGGCCCTTTATAGTCCATGGGGCTTACTCTCAGGAAAGTGTGTCTAGGATTGCAACCAGAGTCCAAGGCTCTGCCTGCCTACTCAGAAGCAAGGGGATGGGGGGTTGGTGCATACCTGGGCCGCGCCAGCCACGGTGCAGGCCAAGCCACCATTCCACCAGCCGGCCTGCCACCCCCGCGGTGTGGGGGAAAGCAAGCACCCCGGGCGGCAACTGCTGCGGCGCTCTCTCCGCTGGGCAGCTGCCCGCCCCAGAAGGAAACGGGATGGGGGCGGCACGTGCTCCTGGGCAGCAACCGCCGCCATGTGAGCCCGGTGGCCACCGCCCCCAAAGCGCCCAGCTGCACACTGCGCGCCCCCATAGAAGGGGCGGGGTGGGGGCGACATGCAAGTGGGCTGAGCCCGCCGCCGCACACCCCAGCCACTGCTCCCCGAGTAAGGGGGGTGGAGCACACGCTCGGGTGGTGACTGCCGCGGCATGAGCTGTGCCCAGCGGCCACCCGCCCACTGCCACCACCCCCAGCGGAAGCAAGGGGGCAGAGTGCGCACCAGGACGGCGACTGCCATGGTGCAAGCCAAGCCTGGTGGCTGCTCGCCCACCCCTCCAGCCCCAGAGGAAGGGAAGGGGGATCACGCGTGCCTCTGGGGGCCACGGTCGGGTGGTGGGTGCCGGGGATTTGCCACCGCAGTGACCTGCAAGACCATCCCTAGCCCCCTGGAGGCCACCCAGCACCCGTCGGGAGGAGCAGGCTGGGTGGGGACCACTGCAGGCCGCGCCTCAGAGCCCCACTAAATGGGGGAGGGGGGCCCTCCGGCCGGGGGCAGTCACATTGCTCGCCCAAATGGGGCAGGGGAGGCGGCTTGAGCGCCCTACAAATGGTCACCCAACGGGAGCCCATTCTACAGCCAGTCTCCCTCTCCCAGGGAATGCTCCCTTAGCCCCCCCAGCACCGCCCAGCCTGCTCACACACCATGAAGAGGATCCCTCTCCCCTTGATCCTTCTCCCCTCTCTCCGCCGCTGGCTGGGTGCTGTCTACTCGGTGCCCATGAGCAAAGAAGGAAGGGGGGCTGTTGCTATGTCCTTAAAATACCTCTGCTCCCCCCAGCAACAGCCCTCCAGCAATCCCCTCACAGGTGAAGGGGCTCGCGTGTTCCGGCCAGGCCATACAAACTCAGATGTCCCTGCTTGTAATTGGGCGATCGGGATAAGCTGACTTGACCCTCAGTGAGATAGGGAGGACTAGCTGTAGCATGCTGAAGTGAGAGGGCAAACTGAAACGTTAGAATGCTCTGAATGTCAGCAACAACAGCGATACTAATGGGAAAATCCCCTGCCCAGCATGATCTGTGGCTGTCTGCGGAGGCTTGAGGCATGTGCTGTGCACACCATGGAAGGAGAATATCTGGAGACTGAATGATTCTATATATAGAGAACAAGAAAAGACCCTTATTGAATCTAGGACAGCCTGCTTATGTAAACCGCCTTGAGTAATATCAGAAGATAAATCTGAGAATGAGAAAGGCAGTAAACAAACAAATAAATAACTCCCACCAAGATCCTCTCTGAACTGTCCCATCCTGTCCCCTGCCTGCCCCTGTTGCCACTGTATCAGCTCTGGTGGGCATCTGGGATCCCTTGGCAGACACGTGGAGCCACTGGTTGTTTGCTGCAGCAGCATACGGTAAACATGCATGATGCCTGAAATTGCATTGGGAGGTAATAATCTGTAGTCATCTGTAATTAATTCAATCACATAGTTAAGCTCTGTGTAATTTCTGGATTTCTGTATCTGAGAGTATTGCTCTTTGAATGATAGAGATCTCTACTCTTCCATGTGGTTAGAGGTGGAATCATCTAAGTGACTACTGCATTGCTCCCATTTGTCTGAATTCTATTCAGTACCTTGGCTCAACAATCTCCAACACTCTCTTGATACCGAGCTAAATAAATGCATCGGTAAGGCAGCTATCACGTTTTCCAGACTCACAAAGAGAGTCTGGTCCAACAAGAAGCTGACGGAACATACCAAGATCCAGGTCGACAGAGCTTGCCTCCTGAGTACACTTCTGTACTGCATGGACTCTTTGCTCACAACAGGAGAGGAAACTGAACGCTTTCCACATGCGCTGCTTCCGACGCATCCTTGGCATCATCTGGCAGGACAAAGTTCCAAACAACACAGTCCTGGAACGAGCTGGAATCCCTAGCATGTATGCACTGCTGAAACAGACATGCCTGGGTTGGCTCGGTCATGTCGTGAGAATGGACGATGGCCGGATCCCAAAGGATCTCCTCTATGGAGAACTTGTGCAGGGAAAGCGCCCTACAGGTAGACCACAGCTGCGATATAAGGACATCTGCAAGAGGGATCTGAAGGCCTTAGGAGTGGACCTCAACAGGTGGGAAAACTTGGCCTCTGAGCGGCCCGCTTGGAGGCAGCTGTGCAGCATGGCCTCTTCCAGTTTGAAGAGACACTTGGCCAACAGTCTGAGGCAAAGAGGCAAAGAAGGAAGGCCCATAGCCAGGGAGACAGACCAGGGACAGACTGCACTTGCTCCCAGTGTGGAAGGGATTGTCACTCCCGAATTGGCCTTTTTAGCCACACTAGACACTGTTCCAGAACCACCATTCAGAGCGCAATACCATAGTCTTTCGAGACTGAAGGTTGCCAACACTCAGTGTTTTGTGAATTCAGTCATTTCAGGCCCATGGGCTTAATATTCATTAATTTGACATTTGTAGTAAAAAGGCTCATGGAGCTACACTCCAAATACAATTTTTTGCATTCCCTTTTCTTTTATTGCATATTGTTCCAAAGAGCTCAGCTTTTGTGTTCTTTCACTGTCTGTTTTGTGACATGTGCTAAATGTTTACAGTGTTAATGATCCCATGATTGCCCCCTGCTTTTTTTTTTTTACTGTGCACTATTTGTGATTCAGTAAGCACAGCTGACTCAAAAGAATTTGCCATGCTGATAAGGCAACTATGTAGGAGTCAGTATTTGATGAAGGAGCTGTGTCATTCATTTCATGCCCGATTCATAAATTTGCCATGCTATCTCAAAGCTGAGGCTTGGGTGGGGTATAGAAAGTGTGGACTGATAAGCAGTGTGACTGGATCATGCTTGCTTTACAATGCATCATGCTTTGCCTAAAGGAGTCATTACACACATTTTCTCAAACACCAGTTTGCTTATGTGAACTGTCATCAAAGTGGGCCACATGACAACATGATTAGTATGCATTTATCCTCAAGGTTAATTTGACTCTAGTTACTTTTGAACAAGCTTTCTTTGAATGGCAACATAATATTACAAATCAGCACATGGCTGGCATATTATACTCACAATATATTTCAAGAAATATTTTCTTTATGCATTCAAAGTGAAAACATAATACTCTTGTCTCACCTGACAATGACATTTCCCTGCTCTTGAAGGTTTGCATGGAGATAAGAGTAGTTCAGCCAGAATCATTTGGACTATTTCCAACCTGGGGCAAGAGATTTCATCCAAGAGGACAAAACCATAATCAAAAGCTTACAACAACATGATCCATTGATTTGTTAAAAGAAACGACCTGCTCTGAGAAATACCCTTCCATTTTCAGCATTCTTCCAGCAAATGACAATTAAATAGTAAAATAAATCAATGCTTCCAAATCTTCTCTGAGATAATAATTACTGCAACTATATCTTCCATGTAACTTGAAGTCTCTTTGATATTGGCTTGAGGAATGATGCCATTACAGTTATTAATGGATGTTGAGTAACCTTTAGAATTACACTACCTGAGCTTGGGTGAATTTACACCTTCTGCTAAAGAAAACCAATTACTTTTCTGAGCAATTTTTTCCCTACCACACTGAGCTCTGATCTCACTCCACTGGAACCCTGTGAGGAATCTTCTTCATTTTCCCATTTCAATTCCAATATTTTCTGCTTCTGAAATGTTGTTCGAAAGAGCACGTGCTTCTTTTTGGAGACATTAGTCGAGTGATAAATGGCATCCTGTCAGCTGATCTCCGCATCCTAGATTTCTGATCTGACATTTCTAAGGCTACTTCTCTAAATCCAGCTGATTTTCATCATGTTGCCATACTGGGCTGCAAGAATGTGAGACCATGAAACATAATGAAATCACACAGCAGGGAGCACCGCAATACTTTCTGTGGGATTTAGTATGACTTGCACTATATTGCATATGTGAAAGATCTATGGCTTGTTCTAAAGCTCGCTGGCATAAAAAATCACCCAAACCTCCTCAGACAGTAAAAAAAAATTAATAATCTGTATATTGAAACCAGGCCCAGCCTTATCACTGAGTTACTTTATGTCTGTGATTTTCAATCTTTTGCGCCTCATGGCACACTGACAAGGTACTAAAATTGTCATGGCACACCATCAGTTTTTTGACAATTGACAAGGCACACCATGCTGTTGGTGGGGAACTCACATCCCCATTGACCCTACTAACAAATGACCCTCCCCCCAAACTCTCGAGGCACACCTGCAGACCATTCACAGCACACCAGTGTGCCATGGCACAGTGGTTGAAAATGGTTGCTTTATGTACTCTCTCCTTTTCCTTGTCTTACACACACAGATGATGGATGGGTGGGGCTAATGACCTGGCTGTACTACTCACTAGTGAGGAAAGTCACTCTTTATTACATATTCATATCAAACAGGGCTGCAGTACATTGAACATTGGTATGAAGAGGATATATGCAAATACAGCTCATCCACTTATTCAAGAACCTTGGTCTCTCCAGGGTTCTACACACATGGAACCCCTTCACACTAATCGTTAATGCATTGACATAATGGGGTGTTGCTTGACATGCTCCCCAAAATCAGTTGTGTGGCCAGTATGTGCAGCCCTATTTCCCTGAACTCAAAAGGAGGCATGGGTGAAAAGCTCCTAGTTCACTAGGCTATAACCAAGTGCCTTTGAGGAGGTTAAGCATCTTTGTTAGCCAGAGAGGACAGGTCAGGCAATATTGCTCCTGAGTTTAAAAAAAAAAATGGGTACCTGAACTATATCTCTGTATCTGATCTCCAGCTCTATGAAGCAAACAAACCTTGAATAGGCTGAAACAAATGTGACAAGCCTGCACATGGGCTTAAAAATATATGGTCATGGCAGGGAAAGAAATCTATGGAGGTCAAGTGTTGAACACTCTCAACCTTAATGCTTCATTTTCAACCTGAAACATGACTCTGTGTGGCTACTACTCCTGAGTCAATTTACAGCCCAGTCCTATCCACTGGATTCTGACAGCGGAATACCAACTTAATGCAGACGTGCCAAGATCCAGGCAGAAGTGCACAGATCCTGGTGTGCAGTGTGTGACATTGATGCACTTTCTGACACTGCTGGTGAGCACAGTGAGGCACATGTGCTGACTGTGAGGCCACCATCCACCAGAGCTGGTGAGCTGTAGGAGAGGTGGAGGACGGAGTGGGGGCATTTCAGACAGGGGATGGGGGAGGAACTGGGGGCGAGGAGGTGGCTTTGAGAGGGGGTGGATCCGGTGGCAATGGCACACACTGAATCATATCTCCTCCTTTTGAATCCTCCCCTTTTCTTCTCCTCAGAAATATGCCACCAAAATAGGTCACATATATCCAAGGAACTCTATTGGCAATTGTACAGCCTACCAGAAGATAAGTATACATTTTTTCCTTACCTCCTGTCTGATTGCCCCCCCCCCCACCATAGGATTCAGCATACACCTTTTTGGCACTGCTGCATTGATTCTGGTGATGGGCAATAGGAGAGGGACCTTAAGCTTCTAACTACATAGCGGCTCATTTACAGCCCAATCCTATACAGTTTTCCAGTGCTGATGCAGCTGCAATGCAGCCCTGAGGGAAGGGAACAAACATTCCCTTACCTTGAGGAGGTCTCAGTGATCCTGCCCCTCCCCACTTCAGGATGCAGCACACACCCTATTGGCACAGCTGCATCAGCCCTGGAAAGTTAGATAGGATAGGATGGGATTTTATTGTATTTGGTCTACAAGCTACTTGTGAGTAACAAAAGGAAAACAGGACATATACATATGGACAGAGAAAGGAAATATTAAGTGCATATTTTTTTGACGAAGAAGGTCAGCGAGAAAACTTGAATTGCACTAAAGGGAATCAGGGAAGAGGTAAAGGGAGAATGATGCTAGCCAACCCCTGTTCTTCTCTGGTTGAAAGGAAGTTCTATAGGTACTACAGAGTGGAGGACTAGCTGTCATCCTCTCAGTCACCAGTCAATGCACTTGACACGTACAAATAGGCATGTATTCTCTGAAAAATGTGAATAGCTTCCGGCATCCCCTCATGGGCTGCAGAAAGCAGGCATGTTGCGTTCACATGAATTCTCCCCTCCTTCTTGCTTCTTCTAATTTCATTCTGCAGAGCAACTTAAATTGAAATTGAATTAATTAGGCTAATCGAAATTTTCATTACTTTACAGTGCTTCTCTTTGTAGCAATATAATTTTAATATGCTTTAAAAATTTATGCCCCAAATTTCTCTCTTAAGAAGACAAACTCCGCTTGAGGCTGTTCCATCCAGAACATTGGGACCAGGGTCAGAAGACCTTGATTGGATACCTACAGATAGGCAACTGATTGATGTTGGAAGTGGTGTGAGATAGAGACGGGAGGCACTGCAGTGACTCCTTTGAACAACATGATCAGATTTTTTGGAATCTGCTTGTCTGTTTTCTGGTATTTGTGAGTGTGTGCCTTAATAAGAACTTGCCATAGCTAACAGCTGTATGGGAAATCCTACTGGCCCCTTGTGGTACTTAATCTCTGTTAGATGGGTAGCTTCAATAATACTCTTTACTGGCCATCTTGCAGCCATGGCTCTGTGGTACAATAGGATCAGCTCAACAGTTCTGATCACCAGTATGTTTTCCTAGTGGTTTCTTGAGCAAAGTTCCCCTGCTGCTGCTGCTGGACTTCCATTTTTGCAACCACTAATGCCTGTTATTCCCTTGAAAAATGAACTACCCTTTGGAAAGCTATGGGAAAGCTGAGCTCTGGCTTGCCACAGACTGTCTCCTATTTGCGATGGTGATTTGTGACTTTCAGATTTGAGGCACCATGCCTCTGAATCCCAGTTGCAGGGGATCAAAAGTGGGAGAGGGGTATGCTTTTATCACCTGCTTGTGAGCTTGCCAGTGACACCTGCAGGCCAACCTAGCTATGGAACAACCTGAATTGGTTATGTAAAGTGACACCTTTGGAGGGGCGGTGAACGGATGAGCTCCAGCTCTTCTGTCTGCTATCCTCTCCAGTCTGTAGTTCCACACAAGCAGTAAGGGCTCCCAGTGGTAAGTTGTATCACCAGCCAGTGGCAGGGTGTTTTGGGTTGGGGGAAGGGCAGGGAGGGTAGGAACAAGATCACGAGGGCAGAAAAAGAAAAGATGGCTAGACAACTTAGTGGAAGACTAAGTGAAATATAGAAATTATGATTTACAAATGGCAACCCAGCGAAGCCTAATATGCAGTGGGTGAGCCCATATTGCGAAGGATGCTGCTATGTTGTATCAGAGAGAACTTGCAATGGCATGATCCCTGGCAATTTGCATGAAGAAGAAGAAGAAGAAGAAGAAGAAGAAGAAGAAGAGGGTGGGAAGGGGGCAGAACTGGTGGTGGGAGGGTGGGGGAGGGGAGGAGTGGGCCTGGGAGGGCAGTAGAGATGGCGGCAGCTTCTGCCACCACCATATCCTAACACCCCTCCTGGGTTAGAAGTCTACTTGATTCTGTGCCTACTCAATAGTGGGCACAAATCTGAGGAGATCCATTGGGGTCACCTGACCACTACATGGGATAAGAGAACATTAGTTCCTTTACCTCAAGGAGACCTGGCGGTGCTTCCCTGCCCCACTGGATGCAGAGGTCACCATTTTGGTGCTGCTGCAGCCCTGGGCACTAGGGAAGCTTAGGATTGGACTGCTCATCACTAGGATAAAAGGATCTTTTTCTAGGTTTGGCTGAGTTACAGCTTTGTCATATCAACTCATAAATATAGTCAATCCTATTGGTTTTATTTATAAATATTAGGTGTCAAGTATTACCTTTGTCTTTTCTGTTTCCTCCATGGTCATGATGGCATGTATGGGAGCTCCAAAATAAGAAATGTCTAAGCTGTGTATTTAAAAGGTTTGATCTCATTGTTATTGTATTAAGGGGGAAAAAAACATATTTTAGAAGACAGCCATTCACTGACTCATCTCTAATAATAATTCTTCTAAGTAAGGAGTTTGTTAAACTCATTGCTCAAGCTACATTATATCACAAAGGACTATGCAGTAAGTAAGCAGGTTAGTCATACAATTTTTGTATTATTTGCAAGACGTCTCTTTCATAACAAAATTTCTTTTATTCTGTAGTTTTACTGTTTATTATGTATACACCACTATTATACATAAAAAGATAGACCCTTTCCCTGAGGAGATTACAATTCCAGTCTTAGGGTGGCATGGTGAAATGGGGGAGGAACATAATAGTGTGAGGAAAGGGAGACACAAAATGAAAATGGGATAGAGTTCAACTAAGCATACTCTGCTTACATTTCAACTAGGGATGAAGACTAAGGGGTTTTTCTCAAATACACACATATTTCTATCCACATTTTTTGGATAGAAAAAATTCTGCTTTTTCAAGGACAGTAGCTTTTCTATAACAGAACACAGCCCAGTGCCAGGAAGATGCATTCCATCTTGGGCTTGCAAGAACAGTTGATTTACAAACAAACAAACAAACAAAAACTCATTTTGCTGCTGCCTTAGCTTAGTTCTTCATTGCCAAGAAGTCTTTGAGGAGCGAATGCAGTTTTTTCAGCACCACTAGGTGTCATTGTGTCTGTTTTTAACGTTTATACAATAGGGTGTTTTCTCAAGTGCTTTGTCTAAATTATCCTGAAGCTGAAGACTTTTGCCGGCTTATCAACACATCTGATGAAAATGAAAGAAAGAGGTAGAAGAGCTCAACATTTTGAAACTTAAGCAGTTAAACAAATTATAAAACAGATACATGAAAAAAACACTTGTGATGAGTAAAAGCTTGACATTTTAGTTTTACATTTTAGCATAGAGCTGGCTCTGTTTCTCTTGCACTGTGTTGTTTTCCAGTTTAATTGTTTAAGTCATCTAACAAATAGTAAATAACAAATGGAAGTCGCTAGCCTACCTCTAATGTATTTCTTGGCTTCAACACTTGGCTCCTTCTTGGATTATTAACATGTCCAATATGTTTAACTAAGTGTAGTCATTATGCTATCCTAAGTTTTGATTTTCCAGTTCCAAAGCCACTTGAACTCCAGATGTGAAGAATTGGAAGGTGACATTTCACTAATGACTTCTCCAAGAAATTGACAAAGATTGATACAGTGATTCTTGAGCAGGTACCCAGGAGAACAATGTGTAGAAAACACATGCACATACACGAGAGAGAGAGAGAGAGAGAGAGAGAGAGAGAGAGAGAGAGAGAGATCCTTAGCAGGTTTTTCTAAGATTTAATCATATACTCCTGGGTTACAGGTTAGACCCGAGACACAATATAAAGCCTTTAAAGTTGACTTCCTCAAAATATATACTTGTTTCTGCTGTGCAGATGACTGAAAAGACAAGTCATGTCTGAGATGACATTTCCTGAAGATTAACAGAATGAGCCACACATTATGGGGAAAACAGTTACAGGGAAGCATCGTTCTTTTGACAGCAGCACTGAGACAAATTCTAAATTTGGTATTTAATCAGAATCCAGCAGCAGAGTATAATCCATGTGAAATTCAATATTAAAAGAATAGATTTTTATTTAATTTGAAAACAAAATGGAAAAGAAATGAAAAAGACTTTTACCTCAAACCTGTTTTCAAACATTCAAATTCATATTATTTCAGTTCACTTTTTCAACACTTCTGATAATGGATATTACTGGATTTATGGAATTGCTAAATAATGAACTTTATGTTAACATTATCAAGTTTATACCTTTGACTTAAAATGTGTCAAGAAATGTTCACTGACGGTTGGGATCAAAAGCATGATTTGAAGAATGGCTGAGGGCTTGGCCATGTCCAGGGGGATTTTTTAGGCCCAAATCCTAACCAACTTTCTAGTAGTGGCATAGTGGCGCCCATGGGGCATGGGCTGCATCCCGCAGTTGGGTGGCACTCACAGAGGGCTCCTCAAAGTAAGGGAATGTTTGTTCCCCTACCCCATAGCTGCATTACCCTTATGTTGGTGCTAGAAAGTGGGTTAGGATTGCGCCCTTAATTTCTTTTTTGGAACAAAAGATTCTCACTCCAAACAAGAGACCCAACTTGACCCTCCCCTACACATCCTGGGTGTATGAAATGAGTTCCATCATCTTTGATCGCAATTTCAGGCTGCAATTCTAGTCATATTTCCCTGGGATAAAGCACCATGGAATTTAATGGGGCTTTCTTCTGAATATGCATGCATAGGATTGTGTTTTAAGAGTGGAATCCTAATTGACACTTAGGCCGGCTCAAAGGATTTGTGCCATCTTCTGGATGTTGTGAACATGCTGTAAAGCATGTTCATGCCACCTTGGGAGTCGAGTAGGCCAGCATGAGGACGTGCACCAGCCTCTTGGTGCAGATCGGCAACAGCAGAGGATAAATTTGTGCCAGCCGGTGGATGACCGGTGGCTGGTGCGGGGGGCAGGGGGCAGGGAGTTGGAGAGAGTGGCAGCAAGGCAGAGCAAGGGTGTTTTCGGGGTGGGGAGAAGGGCCCGTGGGCAGACCAGGAAGGGATCAGCAGTTTAAACCAGGTCCTACCCCCTTCCAAGCTAGTCCGGTATTACACCAGGCTGCTCAGATTTCCATCAGCAATTTCACTGGTGCAGATCTGATTAGCCTCATGGGATGGCTGGCGCGCAGGTAAAGGGATGCCTATCCCCTACTCCGAGTTGTGCCATAGTCACTTCCTCACTTCCACTAGACACAGTGCAGGCTAATCACCCTGTCTGTTCTAGTGCAGGTTAGGATTAGGCTACACATTAAAGTTGTCATTTATCCTCAGTGATAGAACGTACTAAGCCATGGAATGTACTACGGCTCTTGTGTTTCAGCACTTCCACCATGCAAGGCCCTTGTATAATTACTGGTCACTCCAAATCGACTCCATACACAACCTAGGAGCATAAGCGTATCTGAATTTATGTGCAAAAAAGAGCCGTACCATGGCAGTAAATAGATTAGAGGTTTCAGCGGAATCTCAAGTGTGCTTTGTTTCAGAGCACTTTGTTTCTGACAGACAGATAATTGGGCTTTGGATGTCTTTAGTTAGGAGGAGAACATTCAGATATATGAGGCCCCTCAGCAGAAATTTCATGCTAAATGAGCAGTTGCTTTTGTGTTTCAGCATCTGGAATGTGAACAGAAAGCATTGGCTTGCTGATATCTTGAACATTTCCAAAATGTTGTATTTGGATAATAGAGGTATTTATAGCTCTTTCCCTGAACCTAACCTTAGCTCAGGTTCACATTTATTTGCTTAAAGCAGCAGTCCTCAAATTTGTGACCGCTGCATAACAAAACAGCGGACCCCATTCTGACTGGAGCTTATAGTTCCTCCAGGTTACCACATGGCTTCTACTGAGATCGGGGGGGGGGGAAGGGGTGCTCTGAGCAGTCACTTTTGCTGTCAGTGTCCCAGCATACTGTGCAACAGGATGTCCGGGTAGATACGACTGTCCAGGGTGTCCCAGTCCCCCCGATCTCAGTAGAAGTCATGCAATGACCCTGCGGAATAGTAAGTTCTAGTTATGGGGCATAAGAATTACTCCAAACCCCGGATCCGGCACCCAGGTCGCTGTTTGGAAGGCCTGGCTTAAAGCCATAGGCTACCACAAAACAACCTGCATGTTTTGTAAATAAATTAAGTATCACTAAGGTACCATAACCTTTCAGTGATCTCTTGTCCAAAATAAGCCAGAATTCCATCATCGCTGTCTTGGAACTTCTCAGCCCTCAGGGAAGTGGAAAGCACCGGTATGTAGGATATCAACAGACACGTGCAGCATATTCAGCAATACATAAGTATTCTTAACACCTGGCTGGAATTCCTCACTGTTTGAAATGTTCATCTGCACATACTGCTTACTTAGAATGCTCGCTCTGCTCCTTTGTCACTGTTCTTTTCTGCATATAGAAATCAATTTCTCTCTGAATGCTGCTTGACTTTCATGCTGGAAGAAAAAGTTCCTTCTACTGGCCTTTTATCTCATTTGATCAGTAAACCTGCACATGCCAAGCCTTAATAATGAAAGTAATATTAAAAGGCGCGTAAGTGCTGGTGGCAGATGGGAGAATCGGTATTCAGCAGGATAAAGGAATTAAGTCTAACAACCCTGTCATTACTTCAGAAGAAATTTGCTGCAAGAGAAAATAATGGAATGGGAGGCGTTTTGTTCTCCCCTGACTCTGATACAACTTTGGGGTCTCTGATGGTCGAGTCCCTCTGTTAGAAAATATAGCTGATATGTGCAGCAGAAAAGAACTGAAATCCTTGCTCTGGAGAAATAATTAAAACTAGAAATGAAGAAGCGTGTCAGGAGACGGGAGAAAGTATGTCATACTCATCGCCATTAACTCTGTACAGTTCATAAAAATCTATTCCATGCACGACACTGTGACGTGGCAAAGCCAGG
The DNA here is from genome assembly GCF_035046505.1 of Tiliqua scincoides. Taxonomy (NCBI): domain Eukaryota; kingdom Metazoa; phylum Chordata; class Lepidosauria; order Squamata; family Scincidae; genus Tiliqua; species Tiliqua scincoides. The sequence continues at coordinate 65,898,678 of NC_089824.1, forward strand.
GAGACATGTTAATCATGGCCACAGTCAGCTTCTTAAATTGCCCTCCTATCAGATATTGTCTGGGCTGCAGGGAGGGAGGGGAACACAATCGTCTTTCCTCATTGGAGTATTGGCGCATTAAACCTTTCTTGATGAGAAACATTTGTTGGATCAATAAGGCATTTTCCCACCTTTTCCTGCTTGTCTCCTGAGCCTCCTGTTTCCATCCCAGGTATTAATTGATTCAAATGATATATGATAGTGAAAGGGGGAAAGAAAAGAACCTCCCATTTTTCTTATTCTGGCTGAGCTAGAGATGCTGCCAGCACTTTTTAAACTGCTCTGTGTTTTCTTTTTATATTTTTATTCACTAATAAAGGGAGGGGGGGAGGAGAGATCTCAATTCTATATAGAAACTTAGCCAGAAACTTGAAATAAAAACAAAAACAGATGCTTGAGTTAAGGATTGCAGTTTTATTTTGGGGGTAGTGCGATGGTGGTGGAAATCAAATCACTATGCTTACCATTATGTATATATTTTAAGTTTAATTTCCCATAAAGCTTAAGCTATCTCACTTATTTTAATTGGGGAGGGGAGAAAGAGAGAAAGAGAGAGAGCAAGAGCAAGAGAGAGAGAGAGAAGCCAGTGTTTAATTCACTAATTGGAGATGTACCAAAGCAACTTTCAATAATAGACACAGCAGGTCTATCATGCTGGGAGTCTTGTTTGGATTTTACCTTTGTCCTATTACCATCTATCAACATAACAACTATCATCAATGTGACTGTCTATCACTTGCAAATTCATCGTTCATTTCTCCTTGTCAGTTAAGTTTTATGATGACATCCCCGGAATCTCTGCTTTCCATGCTTCGTTGATTTCACTTACCTGCCTTCTGGGTTTTCCATTCCCTCCTTCCCTCCCCTATGAACACGTTAACCAATTCCTTGGTTCTGCTGCTCTGCTCTGCTTCCAGCTTCAGCCACCTACAGTGAGTGAAATGTGTGCTGCGTTGCATTGTAAGAAACAAGTTAAATACCAAGAGCCTCAATGCATTTTATTGGTAAGTGCATTTGCCTTTTCAAGTTCACAGCTTGTAACTGTCAGGGGATTACACATGAGATGCTACGAGAGTGAACAGTGCCTCATTCTGCAACTAGCAAGCTGAATGCGGGTGTCTTATAAGCTGTATACAAGGATCAGCAAGCAGCAGTACTTCTGCTTAGCAAGGAGATTTCAGACAGCGTACATTCAAATGGAGGATTATGTTTGAGCATGACATTAGACTTATTAAGTCTGAGTGCGCAACGCATATCTGTCATGAGATAAATGAGGCAATTATTACAAAACCAACAAGTAAAGAAAGATAAAAGCTGGAATAGGAGCCCCCTAGAACTGAAAGCAACAAAGAATGCAAGAAGAGCAATCATTTTGAACAAAGAGATCCCATCCGTGCAACAGTTCGTCAGCATCTAGACTCAGAGAATGATACAGTAAGTGACGCAGGATTGTTTGGGACTGAACCTATAGTGTCAGGTGGACTTGCTAATCAGAGGTAATCAGGAACTGCCAATCCTATTTACAGTTCAGGAAAGGCAGATACCCACCCCCAATAGGTGTTATGCACAGGAAGGGAACTCTGTTTGACACAGAGCCCCGACTGAACCCCTAACGTTGCATGAGTAGACCCTCGGACATCCTGCTTTGCCTACGACTCTTAGCACCTCTGAAATAAAATTAATCCTTCATAAATATCACCTGCTTAAAAGAAACATTAGTCCATTAAGTAGATGAATTGTAATATATTAAATCTGCATACATTTGCATATCCATAAAATAAGCGTTGCAGCCACCATCTTTCTTACTTGGCTCTTGTATAAAGCACATATACGTCACAGCAGACAGCCTCTTGGGAAAGGCCTTCCCTTCACTGCGTGGAGGAAAAATGCCTTCACTGGGACAATGATGCATGCAACCTGTGATTTTGGTAAAACGTTTGTTTTAAAATGCTTCCTGAGCAATTGGGGAGTGCAATTTACAGTGCAATCCTATGCAGGTCTACACAGAAATAAGTCTGTAAGTAGAAAGTATTGCATTTAATTGGACTTCTTCCCAGGAAAATGTGTATAGGACTGCAGCCTTAATCAACCAGAAGTTTTGATGTCAATTAACATTGCAGTTCTATTCTACTACCGTGCAATCCGATGTCATTCAGATGAAGTTCATAGGAGTAGTTTCAAGAACCATGGCATTAACTGATGCTCACGTTTGCCATCCTGAAGCCACTCTGGGTAGCATATTTGTACATGGAAGACACATGGAAGAAAACCTAGAGCAGTAGTTCCTACCCTAGAGTACATGTACCCCCAGGGGTACTCTACAGGATCTTTAGGGGTCCTTGAAAAAGAATTGAATAATGGGGGGGGGGGAAGGCAGGTAATGCCCCAGAATGCCTTGCAGGGCCAGTAAGGCAGGAAGGAAGGTTGCTAACTGGCTGCAAAAGCCCACCAATGTTGGAGTTGATGCAACTCCGTCTGCTGTCCAGAGGGGACAGGATGCTGTCCAGAAGGGGTCAAGCTATGGCCCATTGACTCTACTCTTTTTTATCTGTTCTCTCTGTGATCCTTGTGGGGGTGTGGCCCTAACCCTTTATCCTTCCCTTCTCCTCTGAGCACTTCCTCTCTTGTCCTCTGACCACTGACCTGTTAAGACGGCACACAGCAGGGCTCTGATGCCCATGTCATCTTGAGCACATGGCATGCAGGGCGAGGCAGCTCCAGGGCCTTGCTATCTCTAAGTTATAGCTGAACCTCTGATCCTAATCAGATGCTGTAAATATACACGCAATGGAACTATAAGTAAATATATTTTTGGAAAACTCTGCAGAACCTCCACTATTGCCAGTAAGTCAGCAGCATGGGCAGTTCGGAGGAGGATTGCAGGGAGATTGGGGCAGGGAGTGGGTTGGGGGTGGGAGGAATCTCGGCAGCCCTAGCACATTTGGGATCCAACATCTCCTTCCCAGCTTGGACCCACTCCCAGAGTCTCCACAGTCTTATGCTAGTTAAAGAGCTGGTGTAGGTCTGAGGAGACCTATTGGAGACCAGGTGACCTACAGAGAGTTAATAAAAAATGTTCTTTCCTTACCTCTCCTGGGCTGCCTGGTCACCTGTTGCCCATAGCATGCTATGTCCACTCCTATCAGCAATGCAGCATGCTTCAGACTGGCAAGGGGTTAGGATTGGGCTTCTTTTCTTTGAGTTCAGATTCTTTGACCTGAGTTTTTGAAGGTATGGTTGAAAAACCCATATGCTTCCCAATATATCCCTGAGTTTTCAATCTACAGGAGAGAGCATCCAAGACCAGATCCTGCTTTCCTTTGCTACAGCTCATTCATTTTTTCTTTTCAACTTTCTCCTGCTGTCTTGAGGCAATTAGGAGAGACAGCACTGAAAGTGACTTTTCCATGAACTTTTGCTCTATCTCAGGAATATCAGACTTGTTTCATACAGAGGGCCAAACTTAGCAGTCATGGTGCCTGATGAGGGCTGGAAGTGACATCATTAAGCAGGAAGTGATGTCATTAAGCAGTTGATGGCCAGAAATAGCACTTCATTCTCATACAGAAACCCATTAGCTGCAAATGACAGAAGACAAAATGTGCAAATCTTGTTTATCCTTTCAGGAGCCTAATTATAATGGGGGTAGATAAATTGTTTCTGGGGCCCACATTCAGCACATGGGCCTTATGTCTGACATATGTTTGACATGTTAGACCCCCCTGCTCTACCTGGTTGGGGTCAGGAGGGGAGGACAGCCAGTGGAGCCTTATCTTACCAGTCCTTTGATTCCTCTGGAGAGAGGAGGGGGAAAGTGCTGTTGGTTATACTGCCTCATGCAGGCCTATTCAGAAGTTCCATTGTGTTCAGTAGGGCTTATTCCCAGGAAAGTGTGCACAGGATTGCAGTCTAAGCCCAAGTAGCACAATCAAGAGTGAGAGAGGTAATGAGAATGATATTGAAATATCTGCTTATTTGACCGTGGATATAAATGGGTGTGGAGGGTATGGGATAGTTTCTGCTTTGGGGCACGATCCTATGCCTACTTGCTTGGAAGTCCCAAAGAGCAGCTAGCAGCCCCCACTGCGGTGGCTAACCCAGAAAAGAAACAGCATGTGAATCCTGCTGACACTGGAAAGAGCATTTACTGCCTTAAGACAGGGAAACCTGCAGGGAGAAATTCTGCTCCTTTTAGCAGGCAAGCACTGCTGGGATATACGAAGGATGACTGACTGCCCTAGAGGAGGAACTAGCATAGTTTTTGCCTCAAAGAAAGCCCTGGATTGCAGTGAATGTGTGTGGTTGGAAATTCCCATGTAAGATGAAATTCATGGGTGCATTTTCCCACAGAATAACTCAACATTAGGTCTAGTCTCTAAAAACAGCTTGGGGGGGATGGCCTGGAGATTGAATCTGTAGGGGCAGTTGGAAAGCATAGATGGAGAATACCCTTCTCAATTTTTCCCTAACAATGTCCCTTCCCCCTACATTCTCATTATTTCTACAGACTAATTGGGAACCTGCATTTGGAACCAAAGTCATGTGGAGCTCCACTTCATACCTCTATATCAGTGACTCCCAAACCTTTTCAACTAGTGGCTCCCTTGACCTACTGGGCTATCGGCTGTGACTCCCCATTATGGCTACAATCTTATGCATTGTGTAGGGTAGCAGGTTTTTCAATAGGATTCTGTAGCTCCCTGACTGGTTTCCGCTCACAGCTCATCAGGCAGCCACAACTCACAGTTTGGGCACCACTGCTCTACAGGCATAGGATTTACTTTTCTGTAAGCATTAACTGAGTACATGAAAAATCTCTTTCTCACACACAGACTAAATTCTGCGTTGAGACTGCAGGATTTACATCTGGCCATTGAGCTATGTTTGCCTTCAGCTTATACTGATTTCATGTTCTTTGAAGATCTACAGTTGCTCAAATGTGCTTCTGCTTTCAGTCAGCAGACTGTTTATTGATGAGGATTCAGTATGCAGTTCAAAGATAGGAGGCCAATGCTCTGAACCATATACACTGTGGCATGACTGTCAGAAAAATGTGAGCATTATTCAGTACTATTCTTGCTCTTGACTCTTGCTCATAAAGATAATAAAAGCATGCATTTCTTTTTATTCATTTTTAGCCTGATCCTAACCTGTTTATTTCAAAGTAAATGTGGCCAATGGGACTTAATCTTAGTATTTTTAGGATTGCAGAGCCATCCAATTCTATGCATGTCTACTCAGAAGTAAGTCACAATGAGTTGTATCAAAAGGAAGCTGGTGGTAACTAACTCTCAACAAAATCATATACACCAGTGGTTCTCAAATGTTTAGCACTGGGACCCACTTTTTAGAATGAGAATCTGTCAGGACCCACCGGAGGTGATGTCATGACCAGAAGTGACATCATCAAGCAGGAAAATTTTTTAACAATCCTGGGCTGCAATCCTACCCACACTTACCCAGGAGTAAGTCCCATTTACTATCATTGTGAAAAGTATATACATTGTAGCCTGTTAAAAGTACAAATGGTCACATGTCCCCAAATGCAGTCACATACCATGGTAGCATCAAGTCTAATATATTAAAAATAAAATATTGAAATGAACAGGGACCCCCCTGAAATTGGCTTCCGGCCCACAGTTTGAGAAACACTGATACAGACAAATTAATTTTGACTAATTCAAGTTCATTTCATTTCAATGGGACTTACTGCCCAATCCAATCCCCTGCCACGTAATAGCATGCATTCGTGCTAGTGGAGCACACACTGCATGCTTTGGAGGGGGGAGCACTCCGACAGCCTGCAAGAGGTAAGTAAAAATATTTGTACTTACCTCCTGGCTGCCTGCCCACCATTTTGTTGGCATATGTCTGAAAAGAGAAAAAGAGAAGAGAGGTTTCAAAAAGTGGGGATAGGTTCTGGTACTTATTGGTGCCCCTGAGATCAACCCCCTCCCTTCCCACCCCCTGTCCTCACTGATCCTCCTTGAAACTCTCTCTTCCCATCCATGACATGCCCCTGCCACTAATTTACCTGTACCAACAGAGGCCTTTGGGGCCATTGCTGTACAGGCTACACCATTTGTAGCAGTGGTTTGGAAGTAAAAGACGGCAGTCTGGCTTTCGTGCTGCCATAAAGGGTCCCAGAATGCTAGTTCTGGAAGAGCAATGCTCCAGTCCTATTCATGAATAATCCTAGTCATGACAAATCTACTTAGGACAATACCAATTAAATTTAGTGGAATTTAATTCTAAGTAAGTGCATCGGATTGTAGACATAATGGTCAGTTGTGTCCCTTATAATATTCTCGATGGACTTCGGGCAGCTTTTATTTAGTTTTCTTCTGCTGATGGGAATGAACGAATGAATGAAGGTGCATGAGACTCAAATAAGATGTTGTTTCTTAGAGACGGTTTTGCTTTCTGTGACATAAATTATCTTTGATTTGGCCCTTAAGTTCACATTTGTACTGCTTCAGTTAATCTTTCTTTTGCTTAAAAGTAGAAATCTATTTATAGTAAGTGACTTATATGGTTGGAAGATTTTCTTCCTTTAACAGACAAAATTGTTCTAAAGTATTGAAGAGCCTTCTCTGTCTCAGGAAGGCTTACTAACTCTTTCAGAATCCTTGCCAATGGCCTCTGGAGTGCGAATTAGTGCACAGTCAAATTAGTGTGTATAAAATTTGGTATAGTGTATTCACCTAGGGCAATGTCTGGATTCCTGTGGCAGTTGTGGAAGCTTCCACAAATTGCAGGACTCATACTTTGCAGCAAAGAGAGGGAATACACAACTGTGTACAATTGTTCTAAATTGTTCTAAATATAAGTAGGAAGCCTGTTTTCTCCTTTGCTGTCTTCATCCCAGTGGCATCACTAAGGGGATCTGGACGATACCAGGTGATATCCTCCAGATTGTGATATCCTCCAGATTGTGTGTGACACCACTACTGGCCAAAATTTTGGGGAAATTCGCAGGTATGAATAATACCATTATATGTCATTGGTACAGTACTTCCATGCAAAATGTAATGAAAAAAACCATGTTGAATTGTTAGGTGAAAATCCTCTTTTTCCTTTAAGTTGTAATTTTCTCTCTATATCTGGTTATGTTACTAAAACATTAAAACATTTTCTAAAACATTGGGATTTTCTTCGCTGTCCTGCTGAAGCAGGCCTTTGGAACTGCAACAGAAGGCATCTATCTTCGGACCAGATCAGATGGAAAGCTCTTCAATCTCTCCAGATTGAGAGCAAAGTCCAAAGTCCAGCTGAAATGTCTTCGTGACTTCCTCTTTGCCGACGATGCAGCTGTCACTACCCACTCTGCCAAAGATCTCCAGCAGCTCATGGATCGTTTTAGCAAGGCCTGCCAAGATTTTGGACTGACGATCAGCCTTAAGAAAACACAGGTCATGGTTCAGGATGTGGACTCACCTCCCTGCATTACAATCTCTGCGCATGAACTGGAGGTTGTCCATGACTTTGTGTACCTTGGCTCAACGATCTCCATCTCTCGATACTGAACTAAACAAACACATCGGTAAAGCAGCTACCATGTTTTCCAGACTCACAAAGAGAGTCTGGTCCAACAAGAAGCTGACAGAACATACCAAGATCCAGGTCTACAGAGCTTGCGTCCTGAGTACACTTCTGTACTGCAGCGAGTCATGGACTCTCCACTCACAACAGGAGAGGAAACTGAACGCTTTCCACATGCGCTGCCTCCGGCGCATTCTCGGCATCACCTGGCAGGACAAAATTCCTAACAACACAGTCCTGGAACGTGCTGGAATCCCTAGCATGTATGCACTTCTGAAACAGAGACACCTGCGTTGGCTCGGTCATGTCGTGAGAATGGATGATGGCCGGATCCCAAAGGATCTCCTCTATGGAGAACTCGTGCAAGGAAAGCACCCTACAGGTAGACCACAGCTGCGATACAAGGACATCTGCAAGAGGGGTCTGAAGGCCTTAGGGATGGACCTCAACAAGTGGGAAACCCTGGCCTCTGAGCGGTCCGCTTGGAGGCAGGCTGTGCAGCATGGCCTTTCCCAGTTTGAAGAGACACTTGGCCAACAGTCTGAGGCTAAGAGGCAAAGAAGGAAGGCCCATAGCCAGGGAGATAGACCAGGGACAGACTGCACTTGCTCCCGGTGTGGGAGGGATTGTCACTCCCGAATTGGCCTTTTCAGCCACACTAGACGCTGTGCCAGAACCACCTTTCAGAGCGCGATACCATAGTCTTTCGAGACTGAAGGTTGCCAATACAATACTAAAACATCATGCAGGCCACACTTCTCCCAGTACACTTTTCCAAAAACTCTGGTCGAGTCACAAGCTCATGGTTACAAAATCCACCTCCCTAGGATTCACATATTATAGGAAGAAGTCTGGCATAGTAAATCATTGTTTAAGTGTCTTCTATTCATTGTATTGTTTTAACCCAGTCTCCTACATTACTGTATTCATTGTATTGTTTTAACCCAATCACTGCTTAAGTACCGTATGCAAACTTGAACTGCCTTCCTGGGTTGCCCATTCAATGTACTGTTTAAGTTCCCCCAGCTAGGAAGCCAGCCATTAGACCCCATTGAATTTTGCTGATAAGGGACATCCTGATCTTTTCAATGTTTACCCTGCTGTGTGGTAGTAAGGAAGCTACCATTCAGCTCAGCACGTTTTGCAAACCCCTTTTTAAGAGAGGGCTTCCCCGCCACATGCTCTCTCTCTGGCTCCCCCTTCAAGGACACAACACATCTGTGTTGTGTCAGAGGGTCCTCCGCACAGGACTCTCCCCCCCCCATCCAACTGCTCTACAAGACAGGTAACTATCTTGCGTCTGGAACTTTTTCCCTTCTCTCCCCCCCTTTTTCTCCCCTCCTCTCCCCATCTTTAGTTAGCAGCTGGAAATGGCAGACCAGGGACCCCTAAAATCCTTCCCTACAATCTTTCCTTTTTCTGATTTCCTTGAATGCACCAAATACTCTCCACATGCAACCACCATGAAAGCTAGGTACATTGGATTCAAGTACTAGGACCAAGAAACCTACACTTATCATTTCTCCATGTGCATTATGTTTACCTTTGTGCTTTTGTAATAAAACTATAATCTTTTATTAAAAGTTATCTTTCTCTCAGTCTCCTTTTTAAGCTAAAGGGAATTTCTCTGCATTACGCCGTCTTGTTATCCTGCGATCCTGAGGTTCCAATAAGGATAGTGTAATAATTTCCCCTAAACAAAACAGCCCTTTTGGTAACAGAATTATCTATATTCTATCAAATAATATGGCCAATTCACCAGAAAAATAAAACACAACTGCCTTATGTAACATAAAGTGGATTTCTTTAACTCATAACTGACCAGTAAGACTGATTGTTCCAAGAGCCAATGAGGTGTTATTATGACAACTCAGGGAACCAATAATTATAAGTCAGTTCTCATTTCCATGTCTCAGAGCTAACACTAGAACTCTCATTTAGTTATGTGGGTGCCATCAAGTTGGCCTCTGGTTTTTTGCTGGTTACTGATTTTTTTGGTGTCCTATATTAAAATAAAGTTAATGCGGGTTATACTAACCCTAGTGATGCAACTGCATTAGACTGTGGATATGGTATTGTCATTTATTCTGTAAAGTCTGCTGCAGAAGGAGGTCCATCATGGGGATGGTGCAATGAGCGTGCAGAGGGTGACAAAAAACCCTAATGATGCCTCTGCTTCATCCCATATGTGATAGTTGATGATGATATATTTATGTCCCACTCTTTGTTCGGAAACCAAAGGAAGCATAGCACTTGGGATCCTTCTGCAGACCCTCAGACATGGACTCTCCTAATCAGGTCTGCACTTCCTTAGCTACTGCTTAGGTCATTGCAGATCATCATTAGGATACCCTGCACTGCTGATCTTCAGCTTTTTCCTCCTAGTCAAAACATGCAACGAGCAATGCTCAGTCTATATTGATGTCCAGGAATTTTTCACATTTCTGAGTGACTCATAATTCTCCACAGACTCTTAGACTTTTTTTTTTCATATCCATGGCCCTTTCCACTGATCTATCACCACTTTGTTCAATGCAACACTCCTGATATTTTCCCAAAGACATTTTTTAGCATCTGAAGTTCATCTTGATTATCCTGGATAGGAAAGATGCCAAGCCATCTTGAACTGCGAGGTTACATTTAGCAGAATGCTTCCCAGGTTATCACTGAAACCAGACAGGTTTTCTTTTGAGCCTGTGTGTGCAGGCCTGTAGATGCAATTCCTCACATCCTCTTTTGTGTTGTGTGTGGAACCCATCTTTATGACAATTTGCATTAGCAGTGACAGCAAATGAAGCAATGAATGGCACTGGACATAAATCATTTTTATTTCAAGACGTTTTACATATCATTGATTGAGAAGCCTATTCCATTGACTGCTGCCTGCGCCTGTTCAATGTGACATCTCATTAGGTGAAAACTTCTTGCTAGAAAGTCGCTCAAGGCTGCTTCCCAGGTGTAACAGAGAGAAGCAAGTTGGCACTAAAGTTATCTTGTGCATGAGTTACATTGCCAATAGAGGGGAGACAGGGGATTCTAACTGGTTACAGAAACAGTGAAGCAATTGGTTTTTGCAATAGTATTCGTAGCATATATAAAGCAAACAGCAACAATTACATCCTCCAAATCAACAAAATTAGTGGACAGTGGACCAACTTGCCATTTTGAATGCAGTCTGTTTTCTAATGCTCTTCATGCATGAAGTGCAGGGTAGATCCTCACTATACTTCTATGTTTCTTTTCTGAAATTTTCATTTTCTTCTCATTTTCGAAATGTTAAATACAGACCTCCCCCTGTATCCGTGGATCTGGTATCCACTGATTCACTTATCCACGGTTCTCTGCACACACACCACACCCATTACCTTCATTTTTCTTTACTAACTCTGGAAGCATACATTTTCTTATTTAACACAGGAACAGTTTCTTGCTTAACTGAGGAATGCATCATGCAGACAGGATGCTGCATGCTAGAGAGACAGCCAGAATGTTAACAAGAAGCTTTCTGTTAATGTTCTGTTACTCCTCCATCTAGTTTGCAGGCTGCCTGCTTGCGTGTCACATTTCTCAGTTAAGCAACAAACTGTTCCTGTGTTAAGAAAGCAAATGCATGCTTCCACTGCTAATAAAGAAAAACGAAGGCAATGGGCATGGGGGCGTAGTATTTTATATAGGGTTCCCCTCTATATATGTTTTCCATATGTGTGCTGGGGAGCAGAATTGCTGCAAATATGGGGGATGCCTGTATTGGGCATGTACCTTTGGGACATTTGTGTCACCATTTCTTTGCATCGCTCTCGGTGGGTTTTGAAATAAAGTTATATTGGATAAATGTAAGAAAGGCTGATATTTTCTTGTTTAATTCACTGCATTGAAGCTAGGCCTCTGTATCCAAAACTTAACTTCTGTGCTTCAAACGAATGTCAGGAACTAGAACTGGAATTATGTTAGAGGGCACAGTTGACACCTATAATGGTACAACTATGATTTGTGGGCAGACGGCACAATATTTTCTCAGGGAGTACATTCGGAAAGATTCTTTTGCAATTTCTCTCTTACAGGTGGAGCCTGGATATCGGTGTTATAAAATATGATTCCTGCACATGTGCATGTATATCAGTTAATACTTTAAGGTAATGCCCATTAACTTCAATGACAATTGACTGCAGTTGACTGCTTGAATATTGATCAGACATATTTAATACACCATTAGTGATAACAGAATGATGCATTAGTTCAATTAAGATACCATTGAGTAAGAATCTTAATTAGATATTGAAAGATTTCAGACCTTTCTGTAAAAACAAAACAGGCTTTGCACAATAGTAGCTTTTTCCCATTGAGCAACTATTAAGAGCATAACATTCACAGTTAAAGTATTCAACAGATGTTATTGCATTGCTACTGAGGGGCATTTAGCTGCTAAGTTAATAAAAAAAGATTTACTAAAGGTTTAAACTTTGTGGTAATGAGCCTAAGAAACATTTCTTAACAGCTACTTCAGTTGAGCTTAAAAGGCATCCCTTGAGAGGTGGCTAGATCCAATTCACATTTTGGGAAGTGAGGTTCCAGGACTTCTAAATATCTGCATTTTGAAGAGTGAGTGGGTACTTTTCCAACAATGAGTAATCATGTGCAAGGTATGTAGACCTAATATTTTATTAAAGCATCAATCTAACAGCCCGTGCATAAAGAAAGAAAGGGAGAGGAGAGATAGCCAGAGAGATTAATGCTGTCACCTCTTTGCAGTTCTCTGATTTGTGCAGGAAGAGGTCTAGTGCCTGCGTGCCAGATCAGGCTCAGTCGTCCCGCCCCCTAAGGCCAGCCAGCCATTCAGCGGGCAGCAAAGCCCTGCTGCCGGCTGATAGGGGGATCAAGCCTGGCAATCATTGCTAGCGTGCCATACAGGCACGCTAGCTGCCTATATGTTTGGTGGTACCAATTGTTCTAAAAAACAAGCTCATTGAGAAGAGGATTGCCTTTTCACCAGCTTCTCTTCCACCAGCCCAGCAGTCGCCAAACTCATGACCACTGTCCAACGAAAATGCGGTCCCCGTTCTGGCTGAAGGTCACCATTCCACCTCCTCACCATGTGTATTTCCAGTAGATCTGGACATGAGACGCTCTGGGTAGTTATGTCTTCTGCCTGACGTCTCAGAAAGCGGTGCAACAGAATGTCTGGGCAGATGCGACTGCCCAGAGCATCCCAGTGCCCCTTCTGGACTCCCCCTTCTGTCTAGTGCCTGGGATGGCCTGCACCAGCTGCACCCAGCTTGCTACACTACTGCTTCAAACCTGTAGGTTTAGTGATAAATGTTTAGCTTAAAAATTTCAGGGTTTCAGGATATAGTGAGAGACAGTGCAGCTATCTGATAAAGGGCACAATCCTATCCTGTGCTGGAATAGGCAAGCCAGAAGGCTTGAACTGTATCCAGTGCAGGATAGGGGCCATAAGCAGCTTAGCCAGAGGTAAGGGGAAACTTTTCCCCTTACCCCTGGGTAAGGGCTGCTGATCCCAATGGGTCTCCTCGGACGTGAGCCACTTGGAGGTGGTACAAATTTGAGGAGAGCGGAGCGGCTTGAACTGTAGTTCTTTCAGTTAAACTAAAAAAATTTTCCCCCCTCTCTTAAGCCCATCCTACCTCATCCACCATCAGGGATGTCTCTGTAGGAATCATCCCTGTACTTTCTTCCTTTAACTCTTGGGCTGCCCAGGAAGCAAAGAATTTTGGGCTTTTTTGTCCCCTTTAGCATTTCAGACCTTTGCAAAGCTCAGAATTTCAGTGAAGACCCAGAAGCCTCCATTTTCTTTCTGTATGGTCATGTTTTGGCTACGGTCTGATTGGTACTCAAGAACTGGGTCCACTATTACAAGGAATGATACTTCATTGCTGTTATTTAGAAGAATAATTTTATACCAATAAAGATGGAATGAAATGAAATGAAATAGAAGAATAAGGTGGAATATCTTGTTTCTATTCAAGCCTCAATGAAGCCTCATAAACTTTTTAAGTGTGGTTAACAATCTTGGATTTTCCTTTGGCTATTCTGTTTTATTCTGTTTTATTTCTCTTTTTGGTAGCATGTGATCACATTTGCAACATTGCATGGAAAGGAAGGATCAGTATAATTCAGGGCTTTTCAAACTGGGGCGTCGTGACGCCCCAGCCTGTGAGCCCTGGCTTCTGCCCCCTTAAGGGTGCTAAAGCAGAAGTGGAGCATGATCACTCCACATTTACTTTCACTGCTGCAGGGAGCCCTGCTGCAGGTCATGCTGGGCTCCCCACAGCCTAGGGAGGCTGCAGGAGGCTTGGGCAACTGCACCCAAGCCCCTGCAGCCCACCTGGGTGACGTGATCCTGGGGATCGCGCTGCTGCCTCCCACTGCCCCCGCTGCCTCCCCCCCACCCACGCAAGCACTTCGTGGCTCTCAAACTCTCCCAGAGAGTTTGAGAACCACTGGTATAATTGTTTGACACATATTCAAATTGAAGGTGTGATCTCATTAGCACTAGTTCAAAGATAATGGGATTATGTGATTCAGAGCTTTCTGCCAGTTTGAACCTTTAACTGAAACAAAACAAAAGACAACAACATGGTTCCATCAAATGTAAGAGGGAAATATTTTCTTTTGAACTTGGCCTGTTTATTATTCTGGAATAACTCCTCTTCTACAGTTCTTTGTTTTTAAAACATGCAAAACATTTTATCGTATCGCCTGGAGAAGAAGTCAATGTGATTTCTTGCAAGTTAGAATCACAGATGAGAGAAGGATATTTATGAAATTTTAAATTGCTTTGTATAAAGATGCAAGTGTTTTCTAGAAACTAAAATCCATAACCTCACTCATATGAAAATGATCAGATGCCCATATGTTCATACTGTGAAGTTTGTTAGACTGCGTTTACATCAGAATTTGACCTTGGAAAAACTGGTGGTTTTCATATCACTCTATAATCTAGGGGTGTCAATCCACTCAGATGGTCCTACTTTAAAAATGTGAAGGGTGAATGGTACAAACAAGTGTTTGAAAATACATGCATCATGCAAAATAGATTTGCCAAGCCGCTAGGATTTGTGGTGGTTTCTATTTTATGTTGCATAAAGTGGGTTAAAATGTTGCCGAGATTTGTTGCATAATGTGTGACATTGAAGCATGAAACTCTCATGTTTCATGCTTCATTTCTCAATTTGATTACAGGAAAATCCGTTTTTGCCCCTGTACCCTGAAATAAATACCCAATACAAATTGCTTGGAATAAAAATTGGGCTGTATTTTATTAAAGCCAAGAGAATACTTGAATAAACCTGCAGTGGTCGCTGCCTCAAAACTCCTCCCTTAGCGCAAACATCTAATCTAGAGGAGAGAGCAAACAACCATCAATTATCCTTTCAAGTTTCCCCACCCTGACTCAAAGCTGCAGACTGTCAATGGATGGCCCAAGCTTCTCTACACCGAACAAGAGGGATTGAGGAATGCACCACCTCTCCAAAGCCAAAATAAGCCTTTGAGGTTGAATTAGCAATCCATGAGCCAGACAATCTCTAGGGGTCTATACTGGTTCTGCTACTTCAGGGTGCACATTAAAATCCCTACTGCTATTGCTAGAACTGCTATCGCATCATCAAAAGAAGTACAACAAATGAAGCATACATGCAAGGGTCTGCCATCATTGACTGATGAACCCCTGGGAAAGTAAAGATGATGAATTAAATGATTCCCCCCAGTTCCTTCTTAGGCGCCATGCCAAGAAGGGGAAGTTGCAAATTTGGTATAGGCAAAGTGGAAAAAGGGTCAACACCCGAACCATAGCAACCTCCTTATTGTGTCCTACCACCTCCTCCACCCCATGACAGAGCACAAATTGGCTGCAGTCAAAGGGTCAGTCTCACTCACTAGCCAGGTGTGGGCACCAGCAGGGAGTACAAACCCAGAAAGCAACCCAAATATCCCTTGTGTTTTAAGTTGGCTAGACTTCAGCCCTTTCTGTAACAGCTGATCTCACCCATAAGCATTACAACATAGCAATGCAAAATTGTTCCTGTTAGTTGTTTATGACATTGGCTGAGCCATATAGTCCAATTCAATTTGTGTGGGTAAAAATGGCTCTCTGAAGGGAGGAGGTACCACGCAGATGCAATTTCACAGCCTGATCTAATGATAGGTAGTGCTGGTGGCCTGTGGATTGCCTGGATAATGGCCATAACAAATGGGCTGAAAGGCATGTTGCAGCAGCCTGAAGGGGAAAGGCACCAGTGGGGAGGCCAATGCCAGTCAGAGCTGGACCTCTGCACCAGTTGGTGGCCTGCTTGCACCCAGGAGCAGTAAGTTTGGTAAGAAAGGAGGTAAGATGGCGGGGAGGTGTGCCTGAGTGGGGTTTGGCAGAAAGGGAGGAGGGGTGGAACTGGATGGGGAGAGGGTAGGCTGGGGGAAATTGATGCCAAGGAGGGGGAAGACACAGCAGTCTCAGCTGCTGCTGAATCCTATACCCAATCCTGGGTCTCACAGCCCAACATGGGTCTTAGTGATTCTGCTCCTGCTTATTGATTCTGCAACTAAATAGCTGGCTGTCGGGGCTCCTCCCAGATGCCCTGACCCCCGACTTACCTGGGAGCAGGCACCCCCTGCCCAGGGTGGGGAGGCTTCACTGCCCCCAAAGGGGGCAAAGCGGGTTGGCTCACCTCAACCACCCAGAGGGGGCTGGCAGGGCAAACAAGGAACACAGAAGGAAACAAGCCAGGAACAGGAAAGGCCTTTTCTGCCCCACCTGGAGGAAGGGGAGGGGCCAAAGGGGGCAGGCTTGCTCCATAAAACAGGGAGGCCAGGGATGAGAGGCAGTCAGTGGGAAGCAGGGAGCTGTGAGGTCAACAGCGCCTGCTCCTAGGCCAGGTTTGGCAGCTCTGCTAGGGAGGAGGATAAGGGTGCTGGAACCCCCTCTCCCTCCAGCCAATCTGAGGCCTCCCTGGGGAGGAACAAGCCTGTTCCAGGCCCCTCCAGGGGAAGGCCCCTACACTGGCAAAGTAGACTCATAAGGGCTGTGGGGGCCCAACATGTGGCAAGAGAACCAAAGGAGACCTCTGGCTGCTTTCTTGGCCCTGTGAGGCACAGAGATGGTCATTTCGGCGCCACTGTACTGTGGGGCAGCCACCTGGATAGGATTGGACTCT
Organism: Tiliqua scincoides; assembly: GCF_035046505.1. Classification (NCBI taxonomy): domain Eukaryota; kingdom Metazoa; phylum Chordata; class Lepidosauria; order Squamata; family Scincidae; genus Tiliqua; species Tiliqua scincoides. Next base: position 65,915,426 of record NC_089824.1, read on the forward strand.
CAAGGACCTCTGTATAGTGGATGTTTCACATGAAATCAGTTCTGCAATAAAATGAGACAAATATTGACTGTTAGAACATTGAATCCCTAATACTGGAAAAGGTATGCAATGCCTACGTTGCATAAGGATGCCCACATAATTTTCATGTTTGTTAGACACTGACAGGAAACCCTATCATAAGCACTTCTGTATGGGTGCAGTTAATTTTAAGATTGCCAGTTAGATACTTGATAGTATTCAATATTTCCTAGAACTAGGTTCTAGTCCAACTACGTTGTTTAATGTGCCTTAAATATTTCATACATAAACTTTCCCTTTTTAGAGTCACATTGGGCATTCGGCCTTTTAAAAATAACTGCACTTTATTTGTAATGCAACTTTATTTGTAATGCAACTATGTAGTGTTCATAAAAATTTTAAATAAAAAAGAGAGTAATGCAACTATGTAAAAATATAATTTCCAAATGTGTTCCTGCATAAAGCAAGAAGGAGAACCTGACGTAGGTAAACTGTGGGTACAAAAACATGGTTAGGAAGAGAGTTTAAGCAATCGTTAGGTATGGATTTATGTAAATAAATGTTTTACGGGCTATTAGATCAATAAAATAAATCTGAACAGAGATAATTACATCTGTGATCTATTTTTGTATGGCTGGACTTCCAGGAATATGCTGGTCACTAGTTCTTATTTTATTTATACTGGCATAAATTAGGAGCAGAGAAAAAAATGTTTCACAGTGTTAGGCTTATATCATTATCCAGAAAACAAGTGGGCTAAAAATAATCTCTGTTGTATACAAGTATTAGCACAGAAGAACATGCTGTATTTGGGTCTAGATATTTACTGATTCATATATGATAAGTATGATGGAGAACGTGGTGCTTGATCATAATTCATATCTGCTTCTGGGTAGTCTACAATATCCAGACTGGCAATAAATTATTATAGAGAGACAATTCTTTCTCCTATTTCTCTTCCATACATAAAATGACCAGGCAAATATTCAACAGCATGTAAACCCCAGAGCCAGGTTGTCATAAACCATCTAGAATTCCCATGGCAAAGATAAACAGCAGTTCAAATAAAACATAGACAACACCATATGTCATTTTACTCTTGTGTTTGGCTCTTTAAAGATGTTAGGTTAAAAAGCAAAGTAAATGGAGCAGATTACAGTTTGGCATTTAGCCGTTTGTCTCAGAAAACAACACCCAGGAGATCCTTAAATTGTGACACAAATGCAGCTATGCCTCTGACACAGCTATGTGATTTGTCCAGTATGGAAAGTTAAACCAATTAGTAGAGGTTGCTATTTATGGTCATAAATCCTTGTAAATGAACAGATACAGTTCATCCATTGGATAGATGGAGTCTCATCAGGGCTAATGAGTATATAACCAGCAAATATAGTACCAGTAGAGTGAGGGGGAGGTTAAAGCCCCCATTCCTCTAATAATTTGAAGGAAAGGAATTTTTTACATTTTCAGAGCTTTCTTTCTTTCTTTCTTTCTTTCTTTCTTTCTTTCTTTCTTTCTTTCTTTCTTTCTTTCTTTCTTTCTATCTAGCTATCGCATAAATATATTTAAAGAACAGTTTCATATATATTCAGGATGGAAGCATAAACATGAACTACACCATACATTTTCTTTAAGAAATCTAATGAAAACTTTTGCATGCCACGACCCCAGTAAAATACAAGTCTGGGGACCCACCATTGGTCCTGCTCCCTACTGGGACCCTATCTACCCACTCCCTCTCCCTGTTACACCCTCCCAACACTGTTCACTGTAATCAAATATTCTTATTAGAGAGAGAACAGTTATGAAGCCTAGCAGTAGCGAGAGCTACTTTAGCACAATTGCTAAGAACCTGAGCAGGACTGGGACACAATTTCCCGGCACCTGAGGGATACACCAGATGCCTCCCCCATCACTAGGTGATGCTAGTCCAGTGGTTTTCAACTTTTCCATTCCTGTAAGTTGCTGCAATTCCACAACTGAAGCTTTACAGCCGCATTGGGGTCCCAACCCCAAGGCTGAAGAACACTGTTGTAGGACAAAGTTCATTCCCCCCCCCATCTCCAAAATGCCTTTATTCCTTACTTGTCCCCATCCATATTGTCTTTCTAGTGCTGCCATTGCCAGACAGTAGCACTCTCCAGCAACCTTTGGGTCCAGATGAATTACAGAGGTTATAATATGTGTTTGGGATTTAAGGAGTGCAAACAATCTCAGAAATATGGAAGCCAGTGAATTCCTATTAGAGGATATATTCCACACTCTGTTCCACAGTTGCTTAGATGTAAGACTCCCACAGGTAATGCGTGCTGAAATCAATGTGATTTTTGCCACTACCCAAAAGATGTTGTACCTTTGGGCCCATGATCCAGCAAAGCACTAAAGTGGAAAGTTCAGAGTGGAAACTTCGGATGTGCAAGTTTCACTCTGTGAAATAGCTAGTGAGATAGCCATTTGGACCACGGAGCCAAATGGAGCCATTTGGAAACAGACTGGTTTCCTACTGGGCACAAAAGCAAGCCATTGCTGTGCTGAACAAGGATCTAAAATGACATGCAAAGCCATTATTCTGTAAAATCCTACCTTTGCAAAAAAAAAAAAAATTACGTATAGGACTTTATGGATAAGTATCTTGAACACGTGATGGCACTTTTGGCAAGATAAAACATTCTCTGAGGAATCACGGGGAAGGTTTCATGCTTCCCTAATTTCTGTTTCGTTTTGTATGCTTCACTAAGGGCAAAGCCATAATGTGACTCCTAAACTTTGAACATTATTCCCGTAGCCTCCTTGACAGCACTCTAACAGCCCTGTTATTGTGTCAGCATGCTCTGTCTTTGGGGGTCTCTCTCTCTCTCCGCTTGAAGAGCTTATAGAACTTCACATGTGGGTACTCTGGGAATGATTATGTAGCTGTCAGAGATGCAAAGCTAAAATGGTAACAATCTGCATTATTTCACAGCATGCGCTTTGATGCTCCGCTGTGTATCATCTGCAGTGAAGAGCAAGGAGGTCGTGACACACATGTCAAACCAAAATGAGTTTACTGCTACTTTTGACACAGTCAATAAATAATTCCCCCCCCCTTTCTTTACATTTTTTTAAAGTGACTATGGCCCTCATAAAAGTTTTTGGATTGACAGCAGCGAAGATTGAAATTCTCAATTTATCCATGGAGCAGGTACACTAGAGCGCAGGCAATAATCCTTCAATCTACTGCAACCCTGACCAGAAAAGACCACTTCCAAGGATAAAGCGAGAGGTTCACGCAGTGCCTGCATTTGGTCCTTGACCTCTCTACTGAGATTGCCAATAAAGGTAGGAATTAGTGCCAATGGCACTAGTGGGATTTTTTTTTATTTTTTATTTTTAGCTATGGGTGATGAAGAGTGGCTGCTGCCATCCCCCACTACAGTCTCAAGTGACACCACCAGTACAATCAATCACATGTTCAGAAGGGATAACTCTCCAGCAAGAACCATGGTCAGCATAAACAAGACCATAAATTTCCGTTTGCTGCTTGAATGCTCTTTAACTTGCTCGCAGCCCATGTGAAAATAACACATTGGATTAACAATGCCAGAGCAATAAAACAAAGCTAGACTTCTTGTCGGAAGTATCTTCACCTCCCTCTTTAATTAAAGGAGTTGTCATTGGAAACCAGGGTACAAATTATTGATGCACACCCAGCAAGGCCACACAAAGGGAAAGCAAAGGAAAGGTTGCTCCTTTATGTCTTCCAGTGAATAGAGAAATTTAACTGCACTCCAAGTCACCAAAAAGAAAAATGACATGCTACCTGGGGCTAAAGCCAAAAATAAGTTTGATTAATGAAATGCAAGTCTTCTTCGTGGCTTGGGTGGTCCCAATCATCTACCTATGAATGTGGGCCAAGTCCTAGGAAGCAAGTTTATAATCTGGATTCTTGGATCTTATCCTGAAAGGAGTAGTAGTAAATGAGGTCAAATTTACACAATAATATTATAAAACAGGTGGTTCCATAACTGAGATAGCATACCAGGTGCTCTCCTCACGATGATGGTTTGAATAAAATATTGAATGGTGAATAAAGTATTTTTATAATCTGCAAAAAGCTATGAAGACAAAGCATTAGAGAGAGACCTTTTGTGCAGGTTTTGAGTATGACTTCTTTCTAAACAGCAAGGACAAAATCTTAGAGCTGCAATTTTCAACTTTTTGGATCTCAAGGCACACTGACTAGGTGCAAAATTGTCAAGGGACACCATCAGTTTTTGGACAATTGACAAGGCACACTGCAGTGCCAGTGGGGGCTCATGTCTCCGATGGCCCTACTAATAAATGACCCTTCCCCAAACTCCTGTAGCATACCTGTGGATCATTCACAGCACACTAATGTGCCTCAGCACACTGGTTGAACATTGCTGCCTTAGATGGAGGCATACAGATGTTCCACAGGCCTCAACCTTCTTTCCACTTAATGGCACTTATTTAGCATGTCCTCTCCTAAGAGTTCAGTTTGACCCCTTGTAGAGTGAAGTCCTGCCTGGCTCCCAGGAATGCCAGCCAGGGACCAAAGTGGTTTTTGGTTAGGCTGCACACAAGTTGGGAAAAAGAGGATGTCTGTAACACTGGTCTCAGTGGGCACAGAAGAACGACATGTGATCTGAGGGACAGCATGCAAAGTGCATTCATCACTTGTATATCACTTGTGCTGTACACAAGGTACAACCTTGTTATACATGGATTTTTTATACACGGATTTGACTCAACGTGAATGGCCACTGCAAATGAGAAGGAATGATGCCTGGAGAAGGAGAAAAATGCATCCCTTTAAAATCACAGTTTAAAAAACTGCTTTTTACTGTTGTAGAGAGACAGTCATGCAAGTGATTACAAGTATAACCTAATTATCCATAGATTTTTCTATCTCAACTTGATGAGAAATACCCTTTAAATTAAAAGAAAACAGTCCTTTAACAATAGCCTCATTAATTCGAGAGAGAGGACAGCCAGCTGACTATCCATCAATCATTCTCTCTCCAGCTTCACTCCTCCCTTCCCCCTGAGCACGTGAAAGAAGGCTTAATGGCAGTGATTATCACCTTCTCCATTCTTTCGTCCTCACTGTGGCTCCTGGTGAAGGGAGGGACTGCTTCCTCCTAGTGAAGCCTAAGCAGTGGCGTCGCTGGGGGGTGCGGGTGATGCGGGCCATACTGGGTGATGCGTAAATTGGAGGTGACACACACTGGGGGGTGACATGCTAAAATCGTGATGGTTAAGAGTACTACCATCATGTTATATACCATTGGATGTGGAACTTCTAGCTGAATGCAATGCAAAAATCCAGGGTGAAATATCTCATTTCTATCAAAAGTTATGGCCAAAAAACTGGAGAACAAAAAATGCATGGAGCCCTATGGAAAGTGAAACTGAGCTGTATCACGTGTTTACTCGTGAGCAGGTGCCCTTGCTTTAGTCCGTTGGAAAGGGCAGGATAAGAGGAATCCAACGACACCAGAATGGTCCTGATCCAATGAATGCAACTCCCCAAAACACCTGACAAGGAAGTCCCTCCCTCCAAGCAGATGAATGTATTGAGCCCAATGGAAAGCGAAACTAAGCCTCACAGTCGAATTTACTCATGAGTAAGCAAACCTGCCTTGGCTGGTCAGGCAAAGGGAAATGTGAAGCAACCAGAATGATCCTGATCTGATGTAACTGGAGCTCAACAAATGCTCCAGAAGGCAGCCTCCCCCCCCCCCATTAAAAAGGATCAAAATAGAAGTTTCAGCTGATAAGGTGAACTTTTTTGAGACTTGCAAAGCCAGGTGGACCCTGACAGTGATTTGGTTTAAACAGAAATTCTTAAATTGAACTGGGCACTGGGTAGGGCTGAAAACCTTACTGATTTTGGAGAGCAGTTTTTATTGTAGGCAGGCTACAGAGGAAATTCACTTGGTGGACCAGGGCTGGCTTCTGCTTATTTAATTTTTTGTTTTACTTATTTTAATTTGCCTGATGATGTCATTTCCACCAGGACATCACTTCTGGTGGGTCTTGGACAGATTGTCATTCTAATAAGTGGGTCCCAGTGCTAAAAGTTTGAGAACTGCTGCAATAAGGTGTTAGTAAGTTGTCATCCTTGGGGTGTGTGTGTGTAATACCACTAGTGACCAAAATCACTAAAATCACAATTTGGAAGAATAATACCATCATGTTATATATCAATCAATGCATAATTTCATACAGAATGTGTTCTTTCGTTGTTCGATCAAAGGGTACAGCCAAAAAACCAGTGCGGCGGAGTGATGGTACATCCCCACGCCCACCACCTTGGGTGTTGCCCCACCCACTGCATGGGGGCTGATGTGCTGGCATCCAGCACCAGGTGTCGCGAACCCTAGTGACGCCACTGAGCCTAAGTGCCTGGAGAGAGACCAATTGCCTCTGTGTGCATTTCAAAAGATCAGCAAGGCTGTTTTTAAATCACCAGAGCAAAGGGACTTTGTTTTTTAAATTGATTTGCTTTAGTGCATTTTTTACCATCCACATGAGTCCTGGGAATGGAACCCTCATGAATAATGAGACTCAACCTGTAATTCATGTACTGTACATACACATTATATTGCATGTCTGGCTATATGTATAACTCAGGGCACGACCCAGAGAAGTACTCCACCAGTGCAAGACTCTGGGGTAGGTGGGAAGGAGGTGGGAGGGAGGCGTTCAGGGATGGGGGGAGGGTGAGTGTTGGGCAGCCCTGGGGCAGGCAGATGGGGAGCGGGAGGCAGGGCTGGGACCCGATGGTTTTGCCAGATCCCAACCCCCGTTCCTGGGGAGTTTGGAGTGGCTTCAAGTTGTTCTGCTCTCTTCGGACTTTTGCCACCCCAGGCAGTGGTGCAAGTCCAAGGAGACCCATAGGGGCCAGGGTACATTACCAGGTGGTAAGGGGAAAAGTTTCCCCTTACCCTCTGCTGAGCCACTTTGGGCCCCAATGCTGCGCTGGATACAGCACAAGCCTCTTGGCTTGCCTGTTCCAGCGCAGGATGGGATTGTGCCCTCAGTTAGCCATGTATATGAAGTGCTTAAACCTTTAGTTTTTCAGAAGATAAAGCCTTTCTAATGTTTGGCTCAAGCAGTGCACTACCCACTACTACCTAGCTGGGTTACAAATTTGTTCTAGACCCAGAGACACACCACTTGGGCACTACATGCCACTATCTTCTCTGACCTTTCTGAGGACATTAATTTCGAAAAAGAGAGCTAATGAGACAAAACGTTTTGAAAGTCCATGCCCTGACCTAGAATGTAAAACACATAGTTCCTAGATGTGTGGGGTCTACTTGGTAAGAGAAGCACTCTGTCCATGCTCAGAAGAGTCCTCTTCAGCCAAATTGAAAAAAGAGAAAGATTTTAAAAAATCCTTCTAACGAATGCATGATATGAGAGAGACTCACCCCAGTTTCAAGCTTTGTCAGATTCTGAAATTGCAGTGATGATAAAATATATGAAGAACAAACTGGAGAACTCTCATTCTTTCCCTTCAGTAGCAAATCAAGCAGCCAAAAGACTGGTGGACTGTTTAAATGGCATGTGAAATGCTGCACTCCTGCCAGGAAAGCAGATATTTTTCTAAAAGACCCATTAATCATCAAGGTTAGTGAAGCTGCTTATCACTGCCAGCTGATAGAGAGAAGCTAGCTGAACAAGTTAACTGTACAGAAAATGACAACCACTCAAATTGGCAATTGACTCAGCAATTACGGTGACAGTCACTGAGGCCGTGACAATACATTGAAAAATGACATATGCTCTTTAAACCAATTCAGGCTCATCAAACGACGCTCATTTTCAATTAGGAAACGAAGAATACAAAGCAGGTATAGGGATACTTCGAGCCTCAGATCAGTGCCACCAAAGACAGCCCGCTCCTGATGCTTCAGTCTGGAGTTTTGCTGGCTTCTGCTACCCCAGCTTCTCTTGTGGTTGTTGCGACCTGTCCTGCCAGCACATTTTTGTGATTGATAGTCACTTTGTGGCTAAACATGGTTGTGTGACTCTGCCTCAATATTTCACTCCAAATCACTGATACAAAGCGGCTAAGAACCAAATCCTGTTTCTGGTCATACATTCAAATCCCCAAGGCTTTGTATGATTCCTGCCATACACATTTTCAAATGCTCCAGTGCCAGTAAGGATTAAAGGGTGCTGGAACAGCCGGAGTAGAGAAACAACATTGCTAGTTTGCCCCAAACCGGCCCTATTTCTCCAAGTTTTTTGCATTTTTCTCAGGCAGTTGTATGGCAAAGGTTGTTCTCAAGACATTTGGGGGGCCATTGATGGGCCCCGGCTCTTTATTCCTAGATTTCTTTTCTCTATGGCTAGAACTCATTGGTGGTCCTGGGGAGGTCGGGGGGGGGGCAAAAGCCCTGGGCAGCCATGCCTGTTGAGTTTGTGGAGGCAGCATTGCAGCAGCCACACACCCCCTGGAGCCTTTCTGAGGGCCAAGGAGGCCCTGTGAGGCATCCCCTGGCCTTCCAAAAGTCTTCTGAGACTTCAGGAGGGCTGTTAAATAGTAATTCCTGTTTCCATCAGAAAACCAGAAGTACTGTTTAATGGCCCTCTGGAGAACTCAGAAGGCTTTCAGAGGGCTAGGGGATGTCATGTGAGGCTCTGTAATGCCATTAAGTTTATCTGGTGGGGGACACAGCATTTTGCGGTCCTGTGCCCCTGGGTGGCACAGGGGACAGGTCCCCAATTGCTAGGTCCTGACCCCATGATACTAAATTCTCACCAACATGCTTTCAAGGGTAGGCACTCAAAAGTTGGCTTATGACATCACCAAGCCCCACCTTAGAAATCTCCAGTTTCAGCATGCACCTGACCTGGCAACTCTAACACCGGTAGTAAACTGCTTGGTTGTGTAGCAATATCAGACAGTATTCCCTTGGCCTGTCTGGAAGTTCTCAGAAGGGGTCCAAAGGGGCATAGCTTCTAGCCTCCCTTTCTTATTTCCCAGTAGAGAATGTATAATAAAGTACTGACTCAGCCAAGGAGCTTATTGTGATGCTATATTAGCATAGACCTGCTCTGAATGTTGGGTGGGGCTAATAGCTGGCTCAATTTACAATATTTATTTCAGGGCTGAAAAACGTGTGACCTGTCCATATATGCAGCCTGCCATGAGTTGATAGATCTTTTAGTTTTGCTGCCTGTCAAGGACCACATAGATAAGGAGGTTGTCCAGAACCTGGATAGGTGGTCTGTTTCTGACTTGAAGGAGCACATAGTATCTGGGATACTATGTCTTAGGTGTTGGACATAAACTGAGATTAATTACTTACTGGTCTCTACGATCCATTTAATTCCTGTAGTAGTTTGTCTACGCCTAACAACTTTGGTCGGCTTTCTGAATTTTACTTGCTAATGCCAGGTCTACTGTGTTAAATATCTCTGAGCTCATGTAGCTAAGAGATTGTGTTAGGGTTTACTCTGTGGTGGTGATGGCACTGAAGCATTCTCTGCCAGCAATGCTTCTGTGCCTTGCAGCCTGCAGACGTATTTCAAGTGGCTAAATCTCTGCTCCATGCTGAGGAGCGAGAGAAGCCCTTGGAAGCCTGCTGTGAACAATTTGCATGCCATTTAGCAGATAAAGTTGCTCTCATCCATTTGCACAGAGAAGAGATTATTCAGATTCCTTGGAACAGGAGAAGCTATGGCCTAGGAGCCAATTTTTTCTATTGTTTTGGATTCTTTTCAGCCTGTGGATTCTGGGGATGTGGGCAAGTTCCTAGGGTGTTTCAGCACAATCCTGCACGGCGCTCAGGCCACTACAGCACGTGCTGCACCAGTTCTTGCCATCATAAAAGTGCCATAAAGCAGTACAATGAAGGGCCGCACCGGCCTGCTCACACACTGCAGAAGGCAAGTTCCATGCTGAGCAGCAGGGAGGTGGGAGGGTGGGGGAGTGCAGGGATGGGGTTGTAACGGGGCAGGGAGAAGCTGGCAAAGCCTGGCCTTTTCATCCTACTCCCCCTCTTCTTTTTCCCATCCAGGGAGTGGAAGGAGTAGGGGAGATAATTAGGTGGGTAGAAATTGGTGCCCCCCACCATAGTGATGTCTGAGGTGATAGTTTCAGTTACCCTTGTGAACGAGCTGGTCCTGTTAATGCCCTTTTGTGAAACCACAGGGGAACGTGTCCCTGTTAGTTCTGCTCGATCCTTTGAGACCTTCAATTATGGCATCCTTCTGGACCATCTCATGAGTGGTGCATGGGGGTGGCACAGTGTTACACTGGTTTTTGTCCTCTCATGAGGAGAGTGGTCCAGGAGGTGGTGGCAGAACTTCAGAACTCCCCATGGTTGCAGTAAAATAAAAAGAAAAATTTGGGGAACATTAATAAACTGTTTTTTGTACCTAGAATTCCCCCCCCCCCCCGAAATGGCAGTTATCTTACCTCACTCAATTTATTTTTGCTTCCAGTCACAGGCCCGTTTCAATATTTTCAGAGCTCTGGGACAGAAAGAATTGAAAGCCAATAGTTGCTATTCTCTTTCCTCCACTAATGTGACTTAGAACGCAATCCCTATCCTGCGCTGGAACAGGCAAGCCAAGAGGCTTGTGCTGTATCCAGTGCAGGATTGGGGCCCAAAGTGGCTCAGCCAGAGGCAAGGGGAAACATTTCCCCTTAACTCCAGGTAAGGGCCACTGGCCCCTATGGGTCTCCTGGAACTTGCACCACCTCTTGAGGTAGCACAAGTCTCAGGAGAGCGGAGTGGCTAGAAGCCGCTCTGTTCTCACCCAGGAGTGGGGGTTAGGATCTGGCATAACTGCCAAATCCCAGCCCCACCTCCCACTCCCCACATGCCCGCCCTCGGGGCCACCCACTGCCTGCACTCCCCCGCCCAGGAATACTTTCCTCCGCCTCCTCCCCGCCACCCCGCCTACCTCAGAGCCTTGCATCAGCGCAACTATGCCAATGCAAGGCATTTGGAAGAAGCCGGCACAGAGGCTTCCGTCAGCATCTGCAGGCAGGTGCTTCTCTGAGTGCTGATCCGGCTTCCTCCTGAGGAGGTGCAAACGTGCCTTTTGGGACTTGCACTGGCCCAAGGAAGCGTGGCGGAGAGAGGGAGGGAGTTGGGTGGGAAGGGGCAGGAATGGCAGAGCTCAGATCCACTGAATCCTGAGCCCTGTGTTGGGCCTCATGGCCTGACACAGGACTCCATGATTCTGCACTGGCTCAAGGGCCACCACAGAATCGAGTAACCCCATCGCAGGGCTACTTCCCTTACCTGGGGGAAGGGGACAAAAGTCCCCTTCCCCTTAGGGGCTGTAGTGGATTGGTGCCTGGCGTGTATTGAATGCCATGGTCGCCGTTTCGGCGCCACGGCAGCCTTGTGTGCCGGGCAGCTCAAATTTGGGCTGCAAGTCATTTAACTTGTGTCTCAGTTTCCTGATTCATAAAATAAATCTGATATTACCTGAGAAGAGTTGATGCCTATTACTGGTTGTAAGAAACTTCATTAACCTTTGATAAGTCATAATTAAAATATGAAAAAAAATATTGTATCTGTGTTTGAGGTTAGGAAGCCTCTGGTGAAGAAAGAAGTGTTTTTTGTTTCCACAAAATTCCTGAATATATATGAGAACCTATTAGAAACAGAGAATACCAAATACAGTAATGCATTCTCAATTATTTCCCAAGGACTACCTCTATCATGGTTGTACCTAAATAAACAAGAATTGGTGTGTGCTCACATACAGGTGTGTAAATACAAGAAGCTGCAGCTATTCAAATATCTTTCATAACATCTACGATATTTAAATAGTATGGATTTGGATTACTGGCTACCTGACGTAAATGATGTCCCATATAAGGTAAAAGTACAACTATTAACTGTGCAAATGCCATCAAACCACTTCCACTGCACCAAGGCTCTCCAGTCTTAGTCTAAATTTTAGAAGTTTTTTGAGTCCATTCATTGTTATACACTGGAACCAAAGACCTGATTCTCTCCACTGTAAATCATGATTAAATAAATGAATCAAGAAAATGAATTTATAAACGCATAAGCTCCTGCAGATGAGGGATATGGCAGCATAAATGCCCTGCAGGTGAGAGAAAATTAGACACAGCAAGACTTTTGCCACTGTCGTCAGTGGAAGCCAGGCCATACTCTTTGTCTCCATCAGTCATTAGTTCTGCAAATGTGACTTGGGAGCAATTGTGGTTTCCAACAAGCAGTTCTGTGATGATTCTGTTTACAGGTTTGAGCTGACAGGTAGCTACTTATTTCCTCTTAGGGCTGCCACTTTGTAAACTTCTGTTTATAACCCATCTGTTCAGGAGGGAAAAGAATTAGACTTGTCCGTACAGGATCCCACAAGCATTAATTTGATTGCTTTGCCTTCAGAAGTGCAATGATTGGCATTATTCAATAGCTTTTCTTCCTGTGTGTAAGCCAGTAGACAAAAGGAAACTTTCATGTCTTAAAAAAGCCTAATTTATTATATGAGAAAACTTCTGGAAAGCAGAGCTGCACTTTTAAAATCTCAGGGTACATTTGCTTGCTGCACCTCTTGAAATCTCTATCGCCTTTTCTTATGCTGTCCTGCATGCAGTCAGTGCGTGAAGGAGAGCAAGATCATGCCAAATAGCTCCATTCTGAAGTGCCTACTGGCCATGCCTCCTGCAGCTGCACATTTTGCACATTACGCATCAGAGGTAAGTGAATCTATGAACATATATATAGCTCTATATGGGTGTATACACACACACACACACACACACACACGCGCGCGCGCACACACGCACACACACACAGAGCTCTGTACTAACATGCAGCCATAGGGAGGGAGGGGTGTAACCAGTGGGTGAAAGTAAGGTCCATACCTTTATACTAGGAATGAAGACCATACACTGATGAGATGAACAGATAGGAAAAGCCTGTCTGGTGTAATTTTGCTATCACAGTGATACAGTTAGAATGAAGCACTGAATCATACAGTGAATAGAAGCACTATTCACTTATATTATTTTCAAAAAAGCTTTTCACACAATATCCCTGTTTTGATATCACCCCCCTTGCATACAGCCAACCGGTGAGGAGGAATAGGAGTGTGTTGGCAAGTCATTGGCTAAGCCCCCAACGCAATGCGCCTGCCAGCTACGTCCATCCTGGTGGATAGTCATTTTGCATTTGTCTGAATAGGTAGAACCATGTATGCAAAGCATTACTCCATGCAGTTTTGAAGCTGGATTGACTGGGAAGTATTCCCTCTTGAGGTGGGTGGCAGCAATCCCCATCCATTGCTCCATTTTATGACAGCAGGACTTGCTTCAGTTGTCGCAGAAGGCTCTGCAGTACAGCTGCAGTACACCTGGATAGGACTGGTTAGCTAATAACATACTGCACTATTTAACTGCAGTGGGCCCTTGGCACCCACGGTCTTGAAATCTCTGGATTCTACCACCCACAGATGCCTCCCCACACCTCAGAGCAGCTCTCAGACACTCAGAACAGCTCCTGTGGCTCACTGCCTTGGCCTCCCCATGCCTCAGAACCTGAATGCAACTGGAAGTCATGAACATGAACTAGAATTTGCTTCTGCTTGTCTCTGGGAGCTGTTCTGAGGCAGGGGGGCAATGCAGTGGGCCGTGGGCCCAGCACAACCTCCAGAGGGCCTTGCATAACCCCCTCCCCCCATGTGAGCAGTTGTGGTGCTGCAACCCTGCCTCCACCTCAGACTCCAGACTCCCCATGGATACTGAGGGTTCACTGTATTTGAAATCTAACAATTGCTCCCACTTCAGCACATCTTTAATGCAGTAAATACACTAATTATACATCTGAAGGAATATCAAGGACAAATTCTTTCACATTCCTGTGCATAGCAAATTTGCTAGAATGTATTTATCTTATTTCTCTAGTTGCTTTTTCAGGGCTGATGTGAGCTACATTTGATTAATTATTTTGCATAAATAACAGCTTTTCTTGGTTCATACATTAACACAAATAGTGACTTTGCAGGATGACTCATTGAACATAAAGTATGCAAATGGAATTTTAAAGAATTAATTAACCTAGTTAGTTTTACTCTTTTATAAATGTTTCCCTTCTACCCCTTCCTGATTGCCTTGAAAAAATTATCAGAATTGCCATTTATAAACTTTGTAGCCCAATCCTATCCCCCACCATGCTACAGCATGCGACCATGAAAGCCTTCAGGCTGCCTATGGGTCTCGTCAAATATACACCACCTATTTTGGTGGCATATGTCCATAGAGGGAAAAGGGAGGGTTTTTTTTAAAAAAAATGAGGGTATAAGAGCCGGCATGCATGATGGGCACTGGATCCATACCTTCTCTCCCTGACACACCTCCAGTTCCTCCCCCAAATTCCCGATTCCTCCCCCTCCTGCCATTGATCCACCCCATGCACTGGAGCAGATCACCAGCTGTGGCAGTGGACCTCTGATGCAGTTCCCCCTTTGTGGCAGCAAATCAGAAATGGATGTCAGCAGTGCACACTGCGTGTTATCGGCAACCAATTTATGACTGTGGAACAGTGTCCTGCTGCTGAAAATCACATAATAGGTTTGGATCACAGATGGAAAACACTATAGACTTAAAGAAAGAAGTCTATGGGTTGTCTTTTAGGTAAGAGCAGGTCACTATTGATTCATAATTCTGAGAGCTGCCCTGGAACACATTACAAGATAGATGCTGACTGAAGGATAAAAAAGGATTCCTCTTTTCTGGACTTTTTGTATTTTTCTACACTAGTTCATTTATATGAAAAGCAATTAGGGAATAAAGTTTTCTGTAAATCCTAGACACTAATTGGATAGGTTAAGTTCTCATTTTTATTTATATTACATTTTAAATAACGTTCTAATTAGTGTTGAATGAACTCCCCGTGGCCTAATCTGGAATGCTCTGGGGTATAATGATTATATTCAGCAAGCATACAATCTACACTCAAAATTAAATTGTTATACCTTTGGGCCTTATTCTGAACTGTGCTGCATTGCTCTCCTGATGCCACTGGGAGTCATGCGGGGGCTTGAAGAGACCTCATCTCTAACTTCCATCAAAAGTTCCACTGGAAAAACTATGAAATGGGCTGGGCTAGGGGTTGAATGTGTTAATTTTCTTCTTGAATTTCTCAGATTATATTTGTTCCCATCTCAAATTTTCTTGCTTACATATGCACTCTAATGAAAGAGCCATGGTTAGAGTTAATTATAGTTAGAGATAAAGAACTTAGCCTCAATTATATCCATACTTATCTGGGAGCAAGCCCTATTGGCTATAATGAGACTTCCTTCTGAGTAGGCATGCATAGGATTGGGCTGTAGGATTGAAACTATAAGTGAAAAGCTCATCCAGTGTTATCTGGACAGCTTTCTTTCTTTCTTTCTTTCTTTCTTTCTTTCTTTCTTTCTTTCTTTCTTTCTTTCTTTCTTTCTTTCTTTCTTTCTTTCTTTCTTTAATATTTATATGCTGTCTTTGTCTCACTGACGTGGGCATCCAAAGCAGCTCACATAAAACAGACTTAATAAAAAGAGCAATACAAATACACAAAAAATTAAAAATAGCGGCAATAAAAGCAGCAATAAATAACAAAGGGTGCAATCATAACCAACTTTCCAGCACTGACATAGCTGTGCCAATGTGGTGTGGAGTGGAAGTCAAGGGGGCCTCCTCAAGGTAATGGCTGGGTCAGTGCTGGAAGATTGGCTAGAATTCCGCCCAAAGAATCATGAAAGAGTATACAGCATTATCAATAAAATAATGCCTCAAACCTATCCCTTCCATCCCTCACTGATACAGCTGCGCCACCAGAGAGTGAGCTGTTTCCTGTGGGGGGGGGGCAGTGGAGGTCTCCTCTGTGTAAGGGAGCATTTATTGTTGGCTAAGCCTCTGGTGGTAAGATGGGTGTACTTAGACTTGTGCCAGCAATTTCTGGTGCAAGTCCATGTGGACCTCAGAGGGTGGATCAGGGCCAGGAAGAGAGGAAGGAAGGAAGACAGGATATAGGCAGTGCTCCTGCAGCCATACTGCACCCTTCCAGTTTCCTCTTCTACCAGTTTCATCCTGTCACCTCCCCACTACCATCCACTCCTGGCCCTGTTCTTGTCCTCGCTGTCTCCCTCCCATTACTAGCACTGGAAACCATGATGGCTCTATTGGTGGCCATCGCTACCTCCACCACTCGCAACTTGCAGTCATGTACAAGTCATGTAAACCGCTTTACATCACTGGAACAAAAGGGAAGGATATCTCCTAACATTTAACCTCTCAGTAGCTCAAAAAAACAACAACAAAAAAACAACCCATTGTTGCTTATCCTATCCTTAAATAGAATAGTGTGAACAATTATTCTTTGATGTCCTTCAAAATATTTGAAAATGGCCAGGATATTTACATATTGCCCAGATGTAAAGTTTCTTAGTCTGTTTGAAAAGGTTTCCAGATGCTTTATCTTCGTAGTTTTCCTCAACGTTTATGGTTCCCAGAACTGATCATTAGTCCAAGTGAGATTTGTTACTGGCAATGCTTTTAA
The DNA here is from genome assembly GCF_035046505.1 of Tiliqua scincoides. NCBI lineage: Eukaryota > Metazoa > Chordata > Lepidosauria > Squamata > Scincidae > Tiliqua > Tiliqua scincoides. Next base: position 65,931,994 of record NC_089824.1, read on the forward strand.
AATACACATAACATATGCACACAAGGGGAAGAAACGACCATGCACAGAGATCTTGTGGCAAAGCTAATGGTACATGCATGTCATTTGGCAACGAAAGATGAATGAGGCAGGTGCACCAAAGTTTACTAAAAAGTGCTCAATAACCAAAACAAGGGGTTTCAACTGGGACTGATGATACTAGCACATTAACTTCTTAAACTGTACGTGGGGGGAAGAATTATATCACAACTACAAAAAAGCAATTCTGACTCACACACATGCATGCACGCATAAACACCACAATGGTAAAGAAAATGGGAGAGTGCAGAGAGGATCACTAAATATGAAGATAATTTGATTTTGTATGAGACAGAGACAAGGAAAGTTAAGGGGGATTTGGTGGGTCCTTGTTGAGGCTGTGCCATGGACTATAGTTCCTGTTTCTATTCTGCAAAGCTTAAGAATATTGCAGGGGTCACAGCAGCAAGGGGCCGACCACATGAATCCCACTGTTGAGTCGCAAGCCCATGCCAGGTGGGTCGTGACCTGGGCCCTCCCATCCATCCCTGTCTCCGTTTGGCTACAAATTGGGGCCATTCGGTAGGTGTGGGAGACCCCAGACACATTTTCCTGGTAGTTCAGGCCCAGCAATCCACTCTACAGGCCTCTGCAGCACTGGCTTAGCTAGAGGGGGGGGCGGAACACTAAGTTTTGCAGGGAGCTTCCCCGCAGCGTGCAAGCGGCCCCTCCCCCTCCCCTTGGGAGCCATTTGCCTCCGTTTTGTCCCGTCCCCCCAAATGGCTCCAAAGGGAAGGGGAGGAATCACTTGCACGTTGTGGTGAGGCTAAATGGAGGTGAATGGCTCCCAAGGGGAGGGGCCACTTGCATTTCGTGGGGAGACTACCTGCAAAACTTGGTGCCCCCCCTAGCTACACTAGTGCTCTGCAGGCTTCTGAATGGCCTGCAGACGCCTTCAAAAACTACTTCCAGGTATTGGAAGGCAAATTCCAGCACCACTAGGATCACAAGCCAAGCAAAGTGGGTCGCAGGGTGGGAATAATTGGGAACCACTGTGCTAGGGCAAGCTCTTGAGGAGCCATGATGCAGTTCCCTTACTGAAGATCAGCAGGTGTAGGTGGGATCAGCACGTGGATGGGAGGGCCATGTCTGAAAATTTGAGTACAATGGGATAAAACTGAAATGAAATAAGTAAGGTTTCAAGCATCTCATAGAACAGCAAGAACCTAACGAAGCAGGTTGAACTTAAGAATTGAGAGATTTACAGTTCTACGCATGTCTACTCAGAAGTAAATTCCATTATAGTCAATGGGGCTTACTCCCAGGTAACTCAATAGGCTTGTAGTCTTGCGTGCAGTTTGGCAAAATAAAAGTTACTTTAATAGAAGATCCCAAGTCTTAGAAAAATTATCCATTCCAAAGAGTCTTTAAGTATTTCACAGTTTGAGTAGTTAATATTCTTTTAAAAACAATTCTAAATTGCTTTCAGCAATTTTGCCCCAAAGGATAAAGTTTAAATTTTAAAAACCATTTAAGGATTCTTCCCCCATCCTTTCTTCATAGTTTATTAGTGCTCTGCTTTCTTTTTCATGAGGTGGAGGTTTGCAGACTAGCCTGGATGATCTTCAGGGATATATAAGTTTAATATACTTTAATATTATATTAGCATATTTGGGAGATAAAAAAAAGTTTGCAGAATCATCAAATTGGATCTTCACATAGCAAACAGAGCAGATTTCATTGTCTCCAAATATCTGGAGAGGACTACAGCCGAAATTCCCAGCACACTCTGCAAATTTAGTAAGAGCAAGAGAGCAATGGGAAAGGAATCCTGCATAAGAACCAGATATTATACAGACATTTGAACCATCTGTCAATGAAACTTGTTTAGACATTACATCGCTGCCTAATATAGTTCATCAGAGATTCCAAGTGGCAGGTGGTAAGCTTTATAAAAATTAAATGGGTGGTATTTACTTTCCCTTTTCTATGAAATTGCCTTCAGCCCCAAGGAGACCCAAAGCTGCCGATTTTATTTTAACTTGTGGGAATGCAAAGTGTAGTTCTTTCTCTTAGTCGCAAAAGCCGCCTATTCATCTGATTGCGTCAATCAGCAGGTTCCCATTAGCACTGGGAAAGGTAAACACACTGAACATTTGCAGAGAATTTGGATGTCTCTGCTGATGGTAAATAGGGACACACTTGTGTTTTTAAAGGGAGGGTATCCTGTAGTTGTTGTCATGTCTCATGTTACCTGGCAAATAGGCTTGTTATGAATTAATTTTTCCCCCCCATTTGTACCAGTGTCCTCCCCTGACATGTTGAGGTTGGCCTCATGTACAGAAACAGAAGAAACTAGTTTTAACAATGAAAAGCAGCTCTTTTACTTTCTCAAGGCCATTCCTGAGATGGGGTTATGGCCCATTCAGCAGAAGCTGAATTGTTTTGGATATCTGATTTTTTAAAAAAATGGGAAAAGAAGTTCAGCTAGGAAAGTTATTGCTGAGCAAGGGAGGGGAAGGAAAGGAAGGACATGATACAGGCTTATCATTATTGTTATTATCCGTGGAGGAAACTAGACCCTGAATTAATCTTGCAAAGATAATGCTTACAGTTTTGAGTCTTGGGTATATATCAGTAACCTACAGCCCAGTCCTAGTAGACACTGACAACAGTAGGTCACACAATCCACTTCTGTAAGTGCCACTATTGCGCTGTGAAAGTCACGCCACTGTTGTGTGCGTTGGACCTGCAGGTGCAAATGGCCAGAGGCTCTGCATGCCTGCCAAAGGCAGACCCAGTTCACATCAGAGCAGACAAGGTGAAGACGGAGGCAGATTATTGATGGCTTGTGGAAGGATTGGAGTGGGGAGTGGAAAAGGGAAGGGGTGGAGGGAGGGGGACGGGTTCAGAGGTAAGAGGGGATGGATCTCAGCAGCAGCCCAGCACACTGGATTCTATCCCATTCTTCATGGCCCAATAAGCCATGAGTCTTGTTTAGTCTCCTCAGATTTACACCAGCAAATTAGCTAGGATAGCTCTGAGGAGACTCTTTGGAGACCAAGTAACCTCTCTCAGACTGCCTGGTTGCCCCCCCACCAAACCATAGCATGCAGTGCCTGCTCTGTCAGCACTGCTACACTGTGTAAGATGGTGGGCTGCCCAAGTCTTTACAGTGGATTGGCTGTCCAAGAGAGTGGATTGGTGTTTTAGCTGAGGTCATAGCTAAAAGGATGATTCTGATATACAGGTCGTGCCTAGTTATCCACTAGGGTTCCGCTCTGGAACTCCCAGTGGATTAAAAAATAAATAGTGGATACCAAATCAGTGGAAAAATTCCAGAAAAGACGATCTGGAAATTACAACTAGTACAGAACGCGGCTGCTCGTGTGGTTGCTGTGGCACGTCAGTTTGACTCTGTCGAGCCGTTGCTTCGGCGGCTACCCTGGCTGCTGGTTCTGTTCCGGGCCCAATTCAAGGTGCTAGTTTTGACTTTTAAAGCCCTTTACTGCTCGGGTCCGGGGTATTTGAGGAACCGCCTCCTTCCTTACAATGCTGTCCGGGCTCTTAGATCATCTGGGGGGGCCCTTCTGACTGTGCCGCCACCAAGAGATGTGAGAGGGGCGGTGGCCAGGAAGAGGGCCTTCTCGGTGGTGGCCCCTGAACCTTGGAATACCCTCCCCTTAGAATTGAGAACTGCTCCCTCTTTGCTAACATTTCGGTGTGGACTGAAGACCTTTTTATTTCAAAAAGCTTTTAATTGGTGGCAGGCTGGCTGGCTTTCTTGCTTTTTTATATGAGGATCCACGGGGTTTGTTCTTTAGATTTTTAATTATTTATAAATTGTTTTAATTATTGTTTTTAATGTTGTATTTTTAATTTCTGTAAGCCACCTTGTGTGCCCTTTGGGCATAAAGGCGGGATATAAATTAATAATAATAATAATAATAATAATAATAATAATAATAATAATAATAATAATAATAATAATAATAATAGCTTTTTTCCAAATCAGTGGAAAAAAAGACCCACTTCCAGCTTTCTTGCTCTTCCATTGTCACCCCAGAATGCATTGGTAGGAAATTGGATTTTGGTGCTGTTTTACTTTGTTACAAGGCATTTAAAGTGGACCTCGGTTTCAGTAGTGAGTCAAATCAGTGGATACCAAATCAGTGGAGGTCCCACTGAGACTCCACCTGTACACTGTATTGGAAAATAGTATGTTCCTTTGCCTTGAACAAATCAGTGCATTAGGATAGATGAATCTTGCTTCAATTTACTGAGTGCTTTGTAGGAAACAGAAAAATATGAATAAAGACATGATCTGGCTGGCATTTCTTAGAGCTTTACATTTTTAATATGATGGAAATTATGACCTTGGTGAAGTGGTGGCAGCGGGGGTGGGGGAAAAGGAATATTGGGGTGAAATTTTCTTCTTTGCACCTTTTCCAAATCATACATGAATGTTAGCATGTAAATATTGTAACTCTGATTAATATTGTACATATAAAATATAGATTTTCTCTTATACCCAATTTATATAACTTGTAGATTTGTGAGTGCTGCTTTATTCATTTATCAGAAAAGACAATTAAAAATACTATAAATGTTTATTCTGATGTTTCTGGATGGGAGTCTTCTGAACAGGACGCAGAAAATTTTCTCTCTGAAACCTTGGAGAGCCACTACCAATCATAATCAACAGTACCAAATAAGACAGTCCAAAGGGGGAGGGGTGAAACAGCGAGGGTAGGATGGTGATGGGGCAGGAAGAATTGGGACGAGGAGGGAGAGAAACAGGATCAGAGGTGGCAATAGCTGATCTACCGGGCTTCCTAATGCGGAGCCCAGATCTAGCCGGCCATGCAGCATCGACAGCTAGATACAGTAATACAGAAAATGAAACACATTCCAAAGTATTTCTAAAGTCTTTGAAATCTAGAAAATCATACAGAAAATTAGCATCATCGTATTTAGGCTCACACTAGAATGGAAAGTGTCCTGTGTGCACCAAAATGTACTTCTGCAGCAGTTGTAGTCCCACTGCTGTGCCCCTGAGCTCCTATACATTCCTTCATGGCAAGCGAATCCACAAGTCAAAGAGTTACTGCAGCAGACCAGTTTCCTTTCAGATTTGACACTCTGTCAGAGTGTCATGTATGTATTCCTCAGCCTGGCCATATGGCTTGCGACAGCATCCACTGCAATGCACCTGCAATAGTGCCCCCAGCTTTCCACACGGGCAGCAAGTGTGGGTGAGATCAGAATATGTAAGATCCCTGAAAATTTCTGGGCCCCCACTTTTGGCTTGTGGGCCCCCTTTTTGACCCTGGGCCTGGGTAAAAGTTACCCTCTTTACCCCCCTCTCATGGGCCCTGGGTCTGTCATAGCACAAGGAAGTTTCTTATATTCCTGTTTTGCGCTTTGCTTTCTTCTTGAGCTCATACCCCCAGCAATTTCCTGCTTATGGTTAGTGGCCTGTGCAACTAATTTGCCATTAGTGGATGCTGCCAGTTCTTTTAAGCCATTATGATTTTTCTTGTTAGAAAAAAAACCTTTTCTGTCAAGGCAGATTTTTTAAAAGATGTGTCTCAATCTCAGATCAATAACTTTTAACTGAAGCAAACAGAGGCTTTTATGGCTACGGCCAAATCTGCCCTGAATAGATCAGGAACACCATTTCCCTCGTGGAGTCCAGAAAAGTGAGGGGAAAGAAAGCACAGATGATTGCACTTCCACCCCCCACCTATGCCCTAAAAAAAACTTTGCAGTCACTGAGATGGGCATTTTGTTCCAGCATTGGGAGAATGTATGCCTAACAATATGCGTCAAATTGGAATGGAGGAGGAGGGAGAATGTGATTTTCACACCTTCTGGTATCGTGTGGAGAAGAAGCACCAATAACTCATCCTTCCACTCTTACTGCTCCTCTGGAACGCCTGAAGTGAGTCTTAAAATTTCTTGTGTGTGCTCTTCAACACAAACACGGTCCATTCAAGTGGCACAGCTACAGCGGGAGTCAAAATGCAAAAGTATTAATGGTGCCACAATTCACCATGTCAGCAACCCCTCTTCCACACCTTCCAAGCCATTTGGGCTGCAAGAGCAACACAGAGGAGATGCCTCCATGTTGCTTTCACCATCTGGTATGGCTCCGGCGGCGAGGGGAAGGGGCTGCTGACACTGCGAGTTGTGTCGTCATCAATACAGGTACTTAGTGTTTTGACCCTCTTCTGGCTACACCACTGGCCCATACATTTCCTGACTATCCAGACACATGGGTGGACAGTGCATCCTGGGGGTGGGGGTGGGGATATATGTATAAACTGATGTTTAAGCATCTATTGAAGACTACTGTACTTAATTGTCTGGAGTCCGCACCATTTCTGTCACAGTTCAATAGCTGGTGAAATTCAGTTTCTAATAATGCATCTAGGCCTTTCCAGTCTTCTTCACCGCCCTGCCACCAACTTATTGCATTTCAATTTCTATCCACTATCATTTGGGCTCAGGTGGTGGAGTGCCTGTCAGTCTGGATGCCAAATGGGGCCACCCCCAAAGTGGCTTCTGCAGTGCTTGGGCCAGTTTTGCTGGGGAGAATGTGAAAAACCCCTGCACTGGGCCTTCCTGGTTGCCCCCAATGGTGCATTGGTTGCCATCACTGTCACTAGTATTGAGGGTTCAGTGAGGGCTGGCTCAGCAATGAAGAGGGCTTATAAAACTTTCATTACTGTTGGATGATGGAGGGGCAAGAGGGCAGTGAATTTGGGGTACCTTTCACCCTGAGTCTGCCACGACCTCCCTTAAACCCACAGAGCAGGAGTGTCCAAACTTTTTGGCAGGAGGGCCACATCATCTCTCTGACATTGTGTCAGGGGCCAGGAAAAAGAAAATTAATTTACATTTCAAATTTGCATAAATTTACATAAATAAATAGAGATGGAACTTATATGAATGAATGAAAGCCTTGCAATAGCTAAAGACCTATAAAAGGCTTTGCACAAAGCAAGGCCGGCCTTTCCTTCGCAGCCACTGCCACATCACAGATGCAAAACAGTGAGCAGTGGAGGAAGCCATCGACCCACAGAGAGAGGTTGAAGAGTCACCCTCAAGTTGAAAGCAGTTGTATCAGGACAGCATGGGCTCCAGCAAGTTTCTGGAGGGCCAGAGTCTCATTGGAAACTGGGGGCTCCCTGTGGACCTGGCTGGGGTTTTGGCATCCCTGCCATAGAGAACATGAGCCACACTGATCAACTTTATTACTGAGCTTCATCACTTGCTTTTTGCGAACCAGCAAGTGTGGTACTCCCAGGTTTATTTAAAGGGAGTGTATGAATGAAGAAGAGCCTTCATTCATGTGGTCTCTTTAAATGAAACCAGAAGTTATGCATTTCCTGGTTTGTGGAAACCACAAAGTGGAGCACTGTAAGGATCTGGGTGGCATCCCTGGACCCATTACCTTTGGGTTCAGCAGGTGGCCTGGTCAGGTGACCTTCTGTTGCAGGTAGGCAGAAATAGATATATTTGTAAATTAAAAGAAATTTAAAGAATCTCAAAACGATCCTTTAAGTTCCTAGAAGTTGTGTGAGCATTGTGTGAGTTGTCTAATTCACATATGCTTTCTTCTCATATTGCACATCCAATGTCACGTAAGCAAGCCAATTTAAAAACACCACTATTCAACTCAAAGCGCAATTATTTTGAGACTTTTTTTTGGGAGTTTGTTATAATGATATATACTCAAACTCTTTTGGAGCCCGATCCTGAGCTCTCCAGCACTGGTAGTATGAGTGGCCCACTGGCACTGTAAAGCACACTTGTGGCACCTGGGAAGGAGGAAGAAATGGCACTGGGCTTCAGCACTGGGAGGATGCCTGCGATGAGCTGCTGGGGTTAAGAAGCCCCACTGGGTGGTGGGTGCAGCTTTCTGGTTGGGGAAAAGGAGTTTTTGGGAGTAGGGCAGAAAAGGGGGAGGGAGGCACGGTGGAGGGGTTGGCCCTGGAGGGGGGTGGGACCCGCAAAGGCCTCCTCCACCAGATCCTATGCCCCATGTCGGGTTGCAAAGCCTGACACAGAGCTTCTTAAGTCTGCACCGGCAAAATAGCTGGCACAGACTTGAGTAGCCCCATTGTGGGGCCTGGGATTTTCCTCGGGAGAAAGGGAAAAATGTCTCACAAAGGAGACTTCCGGTGGCCTCCCTGGCCCCACTGGATACAGCAGTAGCCATTTTGGCACCGCTGTAACTGATGACATGAAGGAGGATAGGACTGGGCTATTAGACTGAAGTAAGTGCTTTGTGTGCACCGATCTTAGATCATATGTTATATCATAAACATCTTTATGTGTCACCTGGACAAAAAGTAACCTCCTCAATCCAGCCAGTCACACACTAGAATATCCATAAGTATCCCGCATACTTAACGCAGCTAAAAATTAGTCACTTTTGATGATTCATACAGAAGATAACCAAATGTATGGGAAAGATGCTATTTGCACCACAATAGCATGTATTATTCATAAGGTATGTACTTTAATATGTCTGAAGTTTAAAATTAAGCATTGGTTTACAGTACTTTTGCTCAGATCGATAAAGGCAATATTGCTATTAATACTTCATTCCATGTCCTGTTTTATACAGTCTAAAAGTGTGGGTCATGGAGGCATATTTCAGTGTTAATGTTGATATCAAGGGATAGTTTTACAATCATTCAATTGCATCTGTGAAAGTACCCATGAAATGAGGACTCATTAAATCCAGCGCTCCAGCACCTCGACTTCTGAGTACACATCCAAAGCACTTAGATATTAAATCTATGAAGACTCATGAGTGTAATTGCTCTAGCAAGTAGCCCTATTAAAATCATAGTATCCTTCTCAGAGAACATGAGATCCTGAAGGCTGTAGGAGATGTAAAGTTCAACATTCTCTTATCGTTCCTTCTCTTTCTTTTTTTTCAGATAAAGTGAGGACAGCTGTGAATATTCAGAGATGTGGGGAAAGAGGAAATGCACATTCCTTATGCTTCCTGTTCCCTGTACATTTTTGATATCTCTGAGGTTAAGCTCTGGCACTAATAGTAGGGATGGATGAAGGACAGTCAAGAACAAGCCGGTTAACACACTGGGATGGGCTTGTTCTGAGTCCAGAGTGTCACAGCTCTCCTTCAGGTCTGCTGTTTCAGTGACTGGTCTTCAGGGAGTCCTATCTTCACAGCACAGTAGGGAGAGAAAAGTTGTCCCTAATACCAGCTGTTGTGGCCTTTTCTCTCATCCCCTCCTCCAACTGGAAGCTGGAGTGATGAGTTTGGAGAAAGCCACCTCCACATGTCTTCCATGGATCTATATTGACCATGGTCTTTAGTTAAACATCTGAAAGCATCCATTACTCACTTCTCCCATTATATTTCAGTAATGCTCTTCATTCTTTCCTGACAGCGTAGCACATGTAATGTTGGCACTGACACTTTCTCCCTTAGTGTTGTCACATCCTAATCCATTCTTCACCCATCAGTAGTGTTGTACTCCCACTCCCAGCCTCTCTCCTTCCTATAGGAGTGGATCATCTGCCTCCCACAGCTTTATTAACAGCAGACATCTTCTTTTGCTGGGAGATATGATTGCCAAGAATGTGCCAATAATATTTTACAAATGTTTACAGTCTGTGTGACAAACTTAATTGGTTCATTTAAACAGCTGCCAGGAGAATGTTAGCGCACCACCAGTTAGGAACTGAAAATGACTAAAAGGAGAGAGAGAGAGAGAGAGAGAGAGAGAGAGAGAGAGAGAGAGAGAGAGAGAGAGCCCAACAATACTTGCTTATTATTTTTATTGAAAGCATTTAGCGATATGAATTTATTGCATACAAAAAGATAATGTGACTCACACGTTAAAGTACGCTCAGATTATATTAATACCTGGCATTATAGTGGAATTAGCACATTGTCCATGTGCTTAAATGAAAAATTGTTTTGAACGCACTTGATCTAATTCACAGTTAACCAGGTTCTGCAAGGGAATCATTATGTTCTAGAATAGTGCAGTGTGTTCCTTTGAGCCATTCTAATAGGGTCACACTAATTTCAGACTTAACACTTTCATTAGCTATTGCTATACCTGGACACAACTAATGCAGCAGCTGGGAAGGACACTCCTCATTTGCCCTAGTTACCCCCGCCTCCCAATAACATCAGACAAGATAATCTTTGGGTTAATAGGTCACATTTGTTGATCATGAGAAAACAGCAATTCTACAAGCGGGTCCTATTAACATAAAACTTATTTCATCTTTATTGCAGGCACTTGCCCTGGAGGAGACAGCAGCAACTGTCACATCCCCCTTGGGTGTCACTAGGATGGCTCTAACCTGAGGTTGCCTCCCAACAATGCTAGCTCTTCACCACCAACCTCTGGAAAAGGGTCAAAGAGTACTAAATTTTTGAAGGATCATGGTAAACTCCATACCCACAGCTAGCCTGAGATACATGTTGTTGAGGTTTGCCAGAGTACAGAAACTGATAAGATTTCTGTCCCTGTTTTACTTTTGTGTGCCTAACGTATGATAAAATGTATGTTAATTACTGATAATGTTGATGAAGAAGTGATGCATGTGCAGTGGTTTTCAACTTATCAAGAGCTAGGACCATGTCAACTCCAGTTTCCCTACTAATTCCCCTGCTAATTGGGTAAGAGGCACTTTTCAAGTGGGTGCTCTTTTTTTTAGCAGGGGGAGAGTAACTGGCCCACCTCACCCCAGCACTGTCTGTTCTAGTGGCTGTCTGCTGGTATTCATTTGCATCTTTTTAGATTGTCAGCCCTTTTGGGACAGGGAGCCATTTAGTTATTTGATTTTTCTCTGTAAACCGCTTTGTGAACTTTTAGTTGAAAAGCGGTATATAAATACTGTTAATAATAATTTGCAACATGGGATCCACCTTCAAGAGCCCTCTCCTTCAATTTCCTCCCCTTTTCATGCTGGTGGGGGCCAATTGGCATGCATTGCTTCTGTGTTGTTCTGCCCCTTTATTTTTTTTTACAAGCCAGCTGGAAGAAGGAGAAGAATAGGAAGGAGAATTGAACACATGTTCAATTTTGAAAAGGATACAGAGAAAAAGCAGAAGGAGGCAAGGCAGAGAACAGAGGGAGTGCTGAGCAAGGTTGAGCAGACGGTTGAGTGGGAAAAGGAGGGGGGTGTCAATTGAAAATGGAATGGCCTGTCAAATCCACCTTTCAAAAGCCCAGTTTTCTAGTAGGATTTATCAGATATAGGATCCCTGGTCCTGGCTGCTGTTCAGGTTGCGCAGGCTAGAAGCTCAAAGCAAAATGGAGGTGGAACCACATGAGATCAGGTTGTGATCCACTTCTATGTCCCACCCACTTGTTGAAGCTCTCAGTTGCAGTGAATTACATTGCAAACTGCACATGACCTTGTTAAAGAAGAAAAAAAGTGAGCATTCCAAAGTCAATATGTGCACCACTTTGTGATTAATGACAGATGGTCATTTTTTCTCTCCAACAGAAACAAATATCATTTTGCAAGAAGTGGGTTGGAGAGAGCTAGGCATATGCTAATGAGGAGAAATGGATACAAATGAGAATTAAAAAACTGACAAGGATAACTCTGTGAAGAAGAGGGAATATTCTTGCCTCAGGTTCTCCCTGAACAAATGTGGTACTTTTCCTTTCATGAAGAAGAATTGATAATGGAAAACAAGCATTTGTATTGGTTTTTCTTGTCTATAGACAACCTATTTGTAGAGATAAATGACTTCTCCTAAAGCTTAATAGGCTTTCAAATAAATTATAACAGCGATTATTGAATTATCTATTCTTTTCAGTATTGCTTGAGACTGGTACTGGAAAAAAAAAAGTTGAAAATTGCTCTTAAAATGTTTTCCTTTTTCTTACTGGAAAAGCAGTCCCTTTTCCAGTAACTTCAAGTAGGGCGTGCTCTTGCTCGGGTTTGCAGACAATTAACTGTTTCTGACATGGAAGACTCATCATTTTTTCAATTTTCTTGAGGCAAAATGGCAGCACAGAAGCATCCCATTCTCCCATGTCATGGTTTTGAACTATCACATTCTGAAGATATCCGTTTTCTGTTGTATTTTTACCGAATGGGGTTCATTCACAAGCTTATTTTACTACATGAATACTAAAGGGGGAATATCACATTGTGATAAATCTTCTACCTATGCTGATTTGAAATGTTGACTCTTTAAATTGTATGTTTTTTTTTTAATTGGTTTCAGATCGATTTATTATGTTGTAAGTTGTGTGAATGTTCCTACCAAGTCAGGAAAGGCGGGATGACTTAAAACAAAAATGATCTTGTAAGTGAACTTTGAGGCTTGGTTCTTTTCTTCAAAGCAGACTGTTTCAGTGCCCATTCCTATCCAGCTTTCCACCGCGGATGCAGCCATGCCAATGGGATGTGTGCTGCATTCTGTGGTTGGGGGTGAGGGCAATTACAGAGGCCTTCTCAAAGTAAGGAAACAAATGTTCCTTTCCCTCATTGCTACATTGTGGCTGCATTGGTACAAGATTGGGCTCTGAGTTTTGTATGCATAGTCATCCAAATGAACATACTATAAAGTCTATTCCTTGCAATTCATTAACATTCATTTTTGCTTCAGAGACATTATAATAACGGGCAATAGTGTCAAAACCTGGCTACCATCTTGATGTCATAACTGATGACGTTACACATATCTATGTACCAACAGCACTGAACGATGATACAAGAAAAGGCACATGCATTTTGTCTTGGCTAAAACCCAAGTGTAACTGAGAAATCACATTTCTGCTCACATGACTGAGCACAGATCCATACCAGCCCATTCATATTGTAAACATGAAGTTGTGCATCATGCAATTTATATCTCAGCCTGATGAAACATTCTGTTAATTCATTTCTTTTCTAAAGCAAATGGATTTCTCCCCCCGACATGTGCACTATTCCTGAAATTAATTGACTTTTCTTTCATTTCAAAAGTCATAATGCTTAATGAGCTTCTCAGTTTAAAACTTTGTAAACATGTTAGTTTTCCCCCCCTGTTCATGCTCTAGCTTTCCCTCCCTCTGAAGTTAATGAGTTTGATCTCACTGAAAACAACAGTGTCCTTGTTTTGTCCAATTATTTCTGATGGTTTCTAGTTACACTCAGAAGTAAGAAAAAGAGAGATTTTCTCTCTTTTGTATGCATGGCAGTTTCCCCCTCTGGTTTCTTTGAGAGCAAATAACGGCTTCCTTGCATTTCCCATTCAGTAAACCAAGAGACACAACCTCACTGGATTATTCACACAATTACCAAGATGGATTGATGGCTTTTTATCTTTGCTTTGGCTTTATTTAATTTTGCTAAGCATTGTTTCTAAAGGAACAAACTACATTACAAAGTGGGGTATGTCAGTGGAATAACAAGTTGGCCTAATCTCTAGGAAAACTATAATGGTATGGAACTGTTGGGTTTCTGAAAAAGATATATGGAAAGCCAGAAGGTCAAAACAATAAAAGAGAGAATCTACTGGCTACCGGTTTTAAGGTCCACATTTGTTATTACTAATAGAGAAGCAAGGCTAAGCGTCTGCCCTAAACCTTGGCTAGGTAATAGCAATGGCTTAATGATAAGTTCAGCCACATTCCGCCCTCCTGCAAGCTGGTGATTTACTTCCAGGCCAAAACAGCAAACAGACCATTTACCTGCTCCTGAAGGGAACTCTTATTGTCATTTTTAAATGCTGAAATACTTAGGGCAATGAAAAGACAACGATCAAATGCACTTGTAGGAAAAGGAAGGAAATACCTAGTATATGTATGTGCTAAGTATGGCAGGAATGGGGAGCTTGTGATTATTTTCAAGACATGAGACCCATAGGTATTCTTAGCATCCCAAAAGCCAGTCCCAAAGGTACTAGGAAAGTAGGGTACAACCTTCAGGTCAAGTGACAGGAACTTTTTCAATTTTAGGAGCACTTTAATAATTCAAGTGAGGGCCCAATCCTATTGAGGTTTTTAGCACTGATGCAGCCATGCCAATGGAGTGCTCACTGCATCCTACAGTGGGTGGGGGCAGTCACAGAGCCTTCCCCAAGGTAAGGGGAACATTTGCTCCCATAACTCGTGACTGCATTGTGGCTGCATTGACACTGGAAAGTTGGATAGGACTGGGCCCTCAGTCTGTGAGAGAGGCAGTATCGTGCAGTAGTTAAAGCAGAAGTCTCTGACTGAACATACCTTGAAGCAAATGCCCTATCAAGCACAGTACTGGTTGTTGGAGGAAATTAAAAGTAGTTTCCTCTTTAGGGGGAAGCAGAGTAGCTTAAGCAGCAACCCCCCCCCCTTTGGGTATCACCTCAGGGAACCTCCCTCACCCAGCTGACTGCTATTCAATGAAAAAAGACAAAGAGGCAATGACTTGTTAAAGTTGCAAAAAGAAGTTACAGTTCTTACAGTTCCATTGACTGCATATTTACAGCATCTGATTAGGATCAGAGGTTCAGCTAACTTAGAGATAGTAAGGCCCTAAGAGCTGCCTCGACCTGCATGCCATGTGCTCAAGATGGCGTAGGCACAGCAGAGCTCTGCTGTGTGCCATCTTAACAGGTCAGCGGTCAGAGAGCAAGAGAGAGAGAGTGCTCAGAGGAGAAAGGAAGGAAAAAGGGTTAGGGCCACACCCCCACAAGGATCACAGAGAGAACAGGTAGAAAGGTCAGATTCACTGGACAGCAGACGGAGTTGTACTAACTCCAACACTGGTTAGGTGTCGATGCCATCCCTATTTGCTGATAGAAAAGGTGGAACTACCCACTGATGCCACCACCTGCCAGTGATCAGCATAGAGGCTTGCCCCAGAGTCTCCAGCAAACTGGTATTGGGTGCAAGTGAGGACATAAAAAAACTTGCTTAAGGTTGAAATGCTATGCTCACCTGGCAGTAAACCTCATTAAAAATGGTGAGACTTCCAATTAAGCATGCGTAAGATTGCACTACTAAAGAAATCAGTGTCTGATGAAAGAAATCAGTGTCTGATTTCTTCAGAAGTCAGATAACCTCCGATATGCAAAGGGATGTAGTCTAAAAATGCATGATACCACCATTCTGCTGAAGCTAAGCCTGTCTGGCTTAGATCTGGTCAGTGCTTCGATGATCACCTAGAAACCATTTGCTAGATGTTGAACAAAGTTCTACAGAAAAAAGAAGAATGTACATGAAATAAATTTGCACCCCTTATGCTTTCACCCTAGAAGTTGAATTTTCCATTTCGTATTCAAGCTTGGGTTTATGATTTATTACTGCAATAGCAATTGCAGCATATATCAGTTCTTGTGGCAAGAAGAAGCTATGCGTTCAGGGGAAAAATCAGCAAGCACCCACTCAAAATATGTAACAAAGCAACTGAAGTTTGTCATATCTATTTCTCAAGGCCAGTACCAATAAGTGTTCCCTTCATACTTGGCTTTGAAGCAGATGAGCAGCCCAGCCAATGAATTACACTTCAAATGTGACGAGTTTGGTCTGTAGGGTTTCAACAGTTTCACAGTTTTGTTTCTCTAAATGGTGGTTTCCCCTCGTTTCTTCCTGATCTCATCCACCACAGGAAAACTGAATCTCTCCCCCCTGCCACCTCCAGCAGAGCCTGGACAGCCATTTTTAATATCAAGAATGGTTGCAAAGGGTTTAAGAAAGGATTCAACAAAAGCACCTTGGTGTGTTTGACTCGCTTAAAGCAGAGCTTTCTGCACTGCTGAGAAAGCCCCAGCTCACTTTCCCCCCAAGCCCCTTGACGTGCACTGAAATATTGGAATTCGAATTAGAGGCTAATCAGGAGCAGCAGATAAAGTGACGTGTCTCAGCCCTGCCTTTTTTGTAGCCAATTACTCCAGGCTCCTAGTGTTCATGTCTTCTGTGTACTTTCTTTAATTAGTACTTTATTAGCTTGGCTTCAGAGAGCCGAGCCCAGAGAAAACTTTTCCAAATCTGCCAAATGGTCGCAAAGCAGGAGGTGATTAAATTTAGTCTTAAGCAACAGGCGGCTTTTTGAATCTCCGAGCATTCTTTCAAAAGACATGCTCCCAATATCTCGCTCCCGGAGGGCTGTTGTGCTGTCAGTAACTGTATTTGAAAAAAAGCGAGCCTTGCATCATTAAGCTATTTTTTTTCTGTCTGCTATTGATTGAGATCTATTATAAGAAGAAGAAACTTGACATTCTCCTTCTGCCTCCACTATGAAATGGAGCCTGGATTGTGTTGACAGAACAAGGAAATACAGGGATTATGCAGGTTTTACACAGTTGATGCGACAATCACAGGCTGGCTGGGCTCAGGAACAGCACACACACAGAGGCACTATCCTTTATGTCCAAAACCATAATATCATTCCAGTGACAATGCACAGCAAGTGAATATCAGGAGGGACAAAGGTACTCGCTACTCAATGCACTTAGAGGTCAAAGACAAGGAACAGGAAATACCAACACGTAACTTAATAAGCTCATTTATTTTGCTGCAGGAAAAAAAGATAGTCACTATAACATCAAAATTTTGTCCTCCCAAATATGGTGATTAGTTAACCCTCACTGTAAAGGCAATAAAATAAAATGAACTTGCTGCTTCACTTTGAATATAATTTAACTTCCATTTAATGTAATAACACGAACACTTCAGATGCTTTCCTTGGTTAAAGGCAGAATTTTTTAAAATAATAATATCCCAGGGGAAAGAATAGGAGTGAACTAGATTTTTAACAATGCCCATCATCTGAATATGGACTTAATCTTAGAGATTGGTGCTCTACTTTAGTAGTGACTAAGATTGCCAAAGAAAGGGGATAGATATGCCAGGCCTTGATTAACTGTGAGAATAGCCTGTTTGGAAATGTTGTGAAGCTTTGATCTAGTGTTTTTACACTGCTTTGGTGAAAACAGAACAGGGAAGCTCTCTGAGCTATAATCTTTTGAGTGTTTGATCCAAGTTAAATAACCATGAGGTTTTTTTTTCTGTTTCACTACTCACAATATACACAGCACAAAATCGCAATGCCAGTAAACCTTCTGGAAACATTCATATTGATTGTAATGAGGTCATACTTTCATGACATAAGGAAAACTGCTGGGGCTTTGTAGGTCGGAGGAACTGAAAAAAATAGCAACATATGAGATGACTATAACAGTTTAGACCCAAGTATTACAATTTATTAGTGGTCCACAGCCAAATCCTGTTGCTCTTAAGGGTTTACTACGGCAGAACAGGGTTCCACTGTTGTAAAATGGCTGCCAACAGAGTATGTAGCACTCTGTCAGTGGCCATTTTGTGAGTGTCGCATCACTACAACCCCACCAACAGATCCCGTCATGCCTGCTGGATAAGGTAAGGCAGTGGTGGAGGTGAGGGTGGGTGGAGAGGGGGCAAAGCTGAGTGGGGTGGGGGTGGATCTGGCAGCAGTGGTGCATGCCAGATCTTATCCCCTCTTTTTGAAAGCTTCCCGTCCCATTCTTCTCAGACTTGTGCCACATAAATAGCTTGTACAGGAGACCCATTGCAGTGTGAGCCTTATCTCACTGATAAGAAGAAAAAATTCCCCTTCTCCCCAAAGCTTCCCAATCTGCCCCCCCCCCCCGGATACAGCACGCCTTTCTGGCGCAGCTGCATCAGCGGGGGGAGAGGATAGGATTGGGCTCTCAGTCTTTCTTACTGTCGTACACTTGGTCTCACTCCCAGGGTTTTGGGGTGCTCAGAGTTGTTGGTTCTGAACCCTTGAGCCCTCAAAGATCCCTGTTCGGTAGTACTGTCACCACCCTGTATGAGCCAGTGTCTCAGTCCAGGGAAACCGAGTCCCTCTAGGCTTAACTACATCCCTTGTAGGCACTGAGCACTCTCTTTACTTAAAGTCTCAGTCCTCAAGTTTCTAGTCCACAATGAGGATTTTTGGTAGCTTGCTGAACGGCTAGGCAGGATTCTGAACCTTTATCCCCAACAGACAATGAACCAACATGGTAAAAAGATTTTCTACTTTATTAAATACACAGGGTTACAAAAAGTTACAAAAGGCAGCAAATGCTACAGGCATAAAAACTTCTAGGAAACATATCAGCATAAAACAACAAAGCTAACTGGCTAACTCTATTATTCTCTGACTCTCACCTGGGTCAGCTTCTTTTGTAGATCCTCAGGCCAGTTACCTATGGCCACATGGTCCTGGCGGGGCAGGATGTGCACCCACCACCTCTCTCACCAAGAGACAAGGAACAAAGACCCTGTCCTCTGAAAGTGGGGCTGGAAGCTGGCCCTCTCAGCTCTTCCCTCCCCCCCTGGAGATCTACAGCTGCATTCCATCCTTGATGGGCATCTTTCTGGCTGCCTAGGTGCTACATTATCACCTTCCATTGAATTGAAAATTCTGGCAGCTAGGAAATGCAAGCCACTTCTGTGTTACTGTTTTAGCTTGGTTCAGGCCTTGCAATGCTACTAGGCCTAAACTGTACATATTCATGACACCTGAAAATATTGCTGTGACTTAGCCTTTAAAAACTTTTTGGAGGAAGCTTGTCAAATTGCACTTGAAAGATTTGTTGTCAAAGTGATTACAGGCATAACCTAATTATCCATGGATTTTTCACCTGCTCAACAGCAGGCGCAGAGTCAAGTACCCCATTGCAGGGCTAATTTCCTTACGTGGGAGCATGCTCAGGATGCCGCGGAAGCCATTTTGGGGCTGCAGCATCCCCATGCGCCAGGCAGGTCAGGATTGGGCTGCCGGTTGGCTACTCAGCACCTTTCAATTCAGGTATGGCAAGAAATGAGCTGGCCAATGCATGCAGGTGTGTTTTATTTATGTAAAGAAATGTATACAATTGCCTTGCCTAAAAAGGTGAGCACCTCCCAAAGACAAGAATGTCACAGAACATTTTATATCACAACAGCAAGAAGAAGAAGTCAAAAGACTTTTTGTCTGTTGATTCCTTTCTTACCACTGTTGGCAGAGGTAGATAGAGAAGATCTATGGTTATTTTAAGATCTGCAAATCTTCATTGCAGGTCAATGAGAGGGGCTGCACAAGTAAGGGCTTACAGTACCATCCTAAAGAGTTGCAAATCACAGGACAACTGCCGCCACTGACTAGAGGAAGTCCTCCTAAAATGAAAGGTAAATAAATTGGTTTTCCTACTGAAACTGCATCATTTTATCCCTCTGCACAAACTCTGAATTCCACTGTATGCTCTGCAGTGAAGTGATTTTGATTAACCCAAATTCCAACACAGGTTTGCCAGTTGACTTTTCCTGCTTCCTTTCAGAGCCAAATAAGGCAGAATGTCAAATGATCTCAAATGAATTTGCAAGCAGGTATGACCGAAGTGCCATGTCTGACCGTTAGAGTGGCGTTATTGAGCTTTCGCAGCATTAACTTGGAACATGCACAAAAGCTCAGCTCAATTTCAGGTCTTATATCCACTTTTCTGCAAAAGAGCTCAGAGTCAGTGGCATTGCAATGGAGGGTGCAGTTGAGTGCGGTCTGCCTAAGGTACCAGCCAAAAGAGGGTGCAAAGGGAGTGCCAGTGTCACTCTCACCCACGCCAAACCAGCCTCAGACAAGCTGCAGCCCAGCCATCAGGAGGCCTGTTTGTTGCCAAAGAACATGGGCAGGAGAGCAAGCAGTGCTCACCTGAGGTGACATGCACCCACACCTGGTGCACCATGGCTGGCTTCTCTTCCCTGTAGCAGGGAAAACTCAGCAACCCAGAAGTGATGTGTGATGTGATGACACAATGTTACACCACCAAATGTCCTGATTGCCAAGCTCCACGCTGACAGATGTCACCCCCAGCCAGCGACACCGCTGCTCTTAGTGGAAAACAGAGTTTTCCTTACAATAACCCTTTAAGGTAGCTTAGGCTGAGAGGGAGGAGGGGGAGGGAGGACTCCCCAGCCTTGCCCTGCATTCTAATCACCACATTGCAGTGCCTTTCCAATGTGAGATACTGAAACCACTCAAGAGGGGAATGTAATCATGGTCGTTCTCTGCTTGGGAGCTCCCAAGGCAATTAGGCTAGCTGCTGTTGGAAACCCAATGCTGGGCTAGATGGATCTTGATTTGATTGGGCAAGGCTGTTCCTATGTTCTAACACAATCATATAGCTCATTTCAATGTCTGTCTTCTGTGGAAACCTGACTGGTTGTTCTGTATTTCTGTTCCCCTTATGTGACCATCAGTTCTTCATTTGCCCAGGGCCACTATGCTGTGATTAACAGATTTGCTTCACTTTTTTCTTGCTACTTTTTCTCTTTTCAATTTTCACAAATTGAGTGGTGTTACTTCACAGGGAAGAGAGACGTTCTTTTTGATGGCAAAGCATCACATGTTGTTTCGGAGCTTCTTAAACCTGCTGGTTTCACTCCGGCTCTTCAAATTATTTTTCCATCGCTCTGACCTAGTGAACAATTTTACATGCAGCTTGCAGGCAACCATTAACTAACCCAGCAGAGAGCCCAAACCTTGAGAAGTCTTTCAACCACCTCCTTCCATGGAAAGAGTAACAGAGTTAACAGGTAGCAAAGGAAAAAAGTGTTGTGAGAAAGAAAAGACCATCTGAGATCCATGGGGTGCCAGATAATTCAGATTTTGATAAATTAAAAGCTTAATTAAGGAAAAAAGCGCACATGTCTTGATGATGGGAGGCAAAGAATCACATTTCAACCACAGTTGAAGTGTCCACTGTGAAGTTGATCTGATTGTAAAATAATAAAAATAGAATTATAAAAATAGTCTGCCCAGCAGTAGTGATTCCATGGCATAGCAGCTTAATCAGTTTTTGGGCCGGTTTGAGGAGGAGATAGCAGCCACCAACATTCCAGCTGCAGCCACTGATGGTCAGTCACTTGTACTGCAGCCTGATGATGTGAGACAGATTTTACAGAATATTAACATCCGGAAAGCAGCTGGCCCAGATGGAATTCTGGGACGAGTCCTTAAAGACTGCGCTGCAGAGCTGACTGAAGTTTTTGCAAATATTTTCAATTTATCTCTGTCACAGTGCTCTGTCCCTACTTGCTTGAAGACATCTATTATAGTGCCAGTTCCTAAGCAGACAGTAGTTGCTTCTCTCAATGATTATCGACCTGTGGCTCTAACTTTGGTAATTATGAAGTGTTTTGAGAGGCTGGTGTTGAAACATATTAAGTCTGGTCTTCCAGCCACCTTGGATCCTTGTCAATTTGCATATAGGAGTAATAGACTGACTGATGATGCCATCTCTATTGTTTTACATACAGTCCCGCGTCATTTGGAACAACAGAGTACATATGTATGGCTGTTATTTGTGGATTATAGTTCTGCTTTTAACACCATTCTACCTAGCAGGCTATTTTTTTAAATGACTAGTTTGGGCATACAGCAAGACATTTGTCTGTGGATAAAGGACTTTTTGACAAATAGGCCACAGTCAGTTAGGATGGGCTCTTATCATTCTTCCACTCTGATATTAAATACAGGAGCTCCCCAAGGCTGTGTGCTGAGCCCCTTCCTCTATTCCCTGTATACACATGATTGTACCCCATCACATAACACCAATGAAATTATAAAATTTGCAGACAATACTACAGTGGTGGGGCTTGTTAGCGGGAATGATGAGTCTGCTTATAGGAAGGAGGTACAGGAGTTGTTATTGTAGTGCAAAGAAAATAATTTCTCACTTAACATCAAAAAAACTAAAGAACTTATAATTGACTTCTGGAAAAAGAGGGATGTACACATACCATTATACATAAATGGTGAGGAGGTGGAGAGGGTTGCTAGTTTCAAATTCCTAGGTATTTACATCACAGAGGACCTCTCATGGACTATTAACACCAGCATGTTGATAAAAAAGGCACAAAAGGGGTTATATTTTCTGAGGAAGCTTGGGAGGTTAAATTTGTCACAGCAGCTACTTGTGTCTTACTATCATTGCACCATTGAGAGTGTCCTAACCTATGATATCTTGGTGTGGTACGGAAATTGCTCTGCTGGGGACAAAAAAGCTCTGCAGAGAATTATTAAGATCGCGCAGCACATCATCAACCTTCATCTACCAGCTTTGGAGGACATCTATACATCTTGCTGTCTGCAGAAGTCACATAGTATTCTGAGAGACCCCTTCCATCCAGCTCATAAGTTCTTTAAACTGTTGCCTTCAGGTAGACGATACAGAACTATTAGAGCAGCACCACACGATTCCTGAACAGTTTTTATCCCACAGCCATAATTACGTTGAATAAGGCGATATAGTTGTTACCATGCTCCCGGGCATTATGGTCTGTTATACTGTTTTTATATTATGATGCATGTGGTATAGAATGTGTGGGTGAGTGTGTAGAGTGTGATTGTTGGAATTGTAGTATATATTTATGCTTGTATCTCAAAGGTGCATAAATTTTGTTGTGCTGTAGCACAATGACAATAACGTTACTACTACTACTACTACTACTACTACTACTACTACTACTACTACTACATTAGTTATATTTGACAAGAGGGGCAGTCATCATGATCACCATGTTAATTTTCCTGGACCTCTTGGTGGCATTTGATATAATTGATATTCAAGTTTTTTGGGACCAACCAGTAAGGAGTTGGAGATAATACTGTGCAAAGTTTCTGGACCTCTTTAGCTGGTACACCAGAAGACAGCCTTGGGTGAATGCTACACTAACCATGGGTTTTGTTAAATGGGGTAAAGTAAGATATCATCTTGTCTCCTCCACACTTTCATATTTATATGTTGCCACTGGAGAGGTTACTTTAAGAAACTGATGCCATTAGTCTCAAGTTGGGTCTTGAAAAAAGTAATGCTTTTTATTCTGGTTTCCATTTGCTCTCTCCCAGCGACTTATATTGAGTTTGTCCCATATTCCATTGGCAGACATGGACTTGATTTGGGCTTCCTACCAGGAGCACGGGCAGGAGGTCTGGTCTAGAGGGTAGAGCCTCCGTTTGCCTGAAGATAACATCCGAAGGTCGCCAGTTTGAGGCCACTGGCACCGTGAACGGCAAGACCTTGAAGCAGCTGACAAGCCTAGCCGAGTTATGCCAAGTTATTCCACCTGCTCTTTGGCCGCTGTCAGCCTGTGTGGGAGGAAAATGGAGGTCAGAATGTGATACCAGATCATAAAAGATCCATCTGAAATGTTGTGGTTCTTGAAAGACAGAACCTTCTTCAATTGTAAAAATCCCTATTGGGATTTAGTATAGCCTGCCTATGTAAACCGCCTTGAATTAAAGTCTGAGGAGAAATCTGAAAGAAAGGCGGTATATAAATACCTGTATTATTATTATTATTATTATTATTATTATTATTATTATTATTATGAGTAGTGCTGTCATCCCTTTTCTTATTCCTCAGCCTAGCTTACCCAGAAGAAACAAATACTTGCAGTGGGACCCCTGTAAGGTTCTAGATGCTGCACAGCTGCATCCAGGGATAATATAGTTGTCATGGTTCCAGATGACCTTGGATGTACTTATTAAGGCAAAGTAGGACCTGAGGCCCTACCACTGCTCCTACCTCAAGGTAATAATAATAATAATAATAAATAATAAACTTTATTTATATCCCGCCCTTCTCCCTAAAGGTAAAGTTGGGAAACAAGTTTTGTTTCACAATACAGTGTGAAAATGAATTGTTTTAGAATACTTTAATAATTCTTATGAAATACTTTTAAAAATTGGTTTTAAGTTGAACTGAGAGAGGACAGCTTGCACATCACCAGGTGTCATCAACACCAATTCATCATCATTATTTTTCCCCTCATTATTCCTAGCATAAGAGTAACAGGGAATGTCCCCAGATGACTGACCAGAATTATAGATGAGCCAAATGTGCATCTAATACAGTATCCCAAAACACTTATTTTTGTAAGTCCTACATAAATGTATGCAGCCAATTTTACTTAGAGCACAGTCCTAACCCACTTTCCAGAACTGAGGTAAGGGTAATGCAACTTCGAGGTAAGGGAACAAACATTGCCTTACCTTATGGAGGCCTCAGTGACTGCCCCCCAACTGCAGGATGCAGCACGTGCCCCAGTGACACAGCTATGCCAGTGCTGGAAAGTTGGTTAGGATTGCGCCCTTAGTAGATTTCCATCCTTTTCAGTTGGCATTATCTTAAGTCTTTCAGTTTTGCTGATTTCAGACAAGAATCTTAAGACTGAAATTACTAGTGATTATGAAAAAAGCATTCATTAGATGCCTCCATGAAAATTAATTGCATCAACCCTTATGGTGAGTGAACTCCTTGGATCCATCAGAGCTTTGGAACATGTAAAAAGTCATGGTGAGGAGGTTTTGAAGACCCAGTTGCTTCTAGCATGATGGCTTCTGTCTATAAACGTTTGAAGTATGTTTCTCCAACCAATAGGTGGCAGCAGTTGATCCAAGTTTTGTCAGTGCGATGACTTCTTCCACTGTTAACAGGCAATTAACTGATACTGAGAAGTGTTTGGTTTCTCCAATAATCGAGATATTACTAATTCAAACACATAAATCTAAACCACTCACAGAATACCTGCTTTATGATTGGTATAATTAGAGAATCACACACAGTGGCACCGTCTCTCAGTTTAACATCGGTATTTTTAACAAGGTCTACACATTATCACTGGTCATGACCACCTCTAGGTTAGAAGCCACTTCCACATGGCAGCTCTCCATGTCTGGCTGTATTATGCAGTATGGATTGGAACATGTGCCCTTTTCAGACATTATCTGCCCTTGTTGAATAAATGTGGGGAGAGGAGGAGCAGGAATGGGCAGGGTAACCATGTCTCTGTGCTCCCTATCCATGCCCTGGGTGTCCCCATGTTCAGCTTGAGTGTTGACTGCAAGGATGCCTGGGAATGTGACCAAAGGGCATAGCAGAATGGGAGGACATCGGTGTCAGGGATGCTCCTGTTCCCTACTTCACACTTTGGTAAGCAGTGGCATAGTGGTAAATTTTAAAGTGCATATCTTGTCAGGATGCCTCTCCCCATAGCCATGCTTCCACTAAGGGCCCAATCCTATCCAACTTTTCAGCACGTAGCCATGTATTCTGGGGGTGGGGGCAGCCACAGAGGCCTCCTCAAGTTAAGGGAATGTTTGTTCCTTCACCTCGGGGCTGCATTATGGCTGCATCGGTGCTGGAAAGTTGGAGAGAATTAGGTCTTTTAAAAGATTCATTTTTACATGTCTTCATTAAACTGTTTTCTTCTGCCACATATTCTACTTCCAAACTTGTATTTAATATAAAGTTCAAGCTCATTTCATCCCCAACTCTTGGAAGGGATTGCAGTATTCACAGAACCTAGAACATGTTCTTTATTCCAGAACTCCGGAGCACTGCGTATCACCAAGGAATACGCACTATAGCTCCTCAGTATTCTTTGCGTTCTGACATTTTTATCTAGCAACTGTAGTGTTAAGGTACAGACTACTGAGGAATCTTTACTCCTTGCGTCTCTTTCCTGGCACCTTAAGTTATGTTTAGCAGAGACTGGGGAAAGGCTATTTCATTTCTAAGAAGTGAACAATAAATTGGGCCTTGAGAAGAGGTAGTCTGGAAACCTCTCTCTGAAATGAATTGTAACTATTGGAGGGAGGGAGTTGCAAGACTTTCTCCAATGACAGAATGTGGGGTTTGCCCTTTTGTGCATTTGGAAACTTTATATATATATATAAACAGTTACAGACACAGCATTTCAACAAGATTTCAACAAGAACAAAATTCAAACTTCTTCTGAGGGCAGAAGTTGATGCAGAACGTAATATTGTGGTACCTAAAGGAATGTTCAAATTGACATCTCATGCCATATAACTGTATGTTGTGTATTCTTATATTGCGGGCCTGGTTCAAGTTTTTCATGTAACATTCTGAGTGCCCCATATGACAGAATGTGATATCTGGCAGAATTGCTTGCAGATGAGGTTAAGGGCACAATCCTAGCCAACTTTCCAGCACCAAGATAAGGGCAATGCAGCTCCAAGGTAAGGGAACAAACAAGCAATCAAACATGGCCTTGCAGAAGTTCTACAGCACCACCAGAATTTGAAAATAAGGTGGCACATGGGAATACATTGGTGCACTATAACACCTTTGCACTGGCACTACCTGCTGCAGGTAGAGAGGTCAACAGGGGCAGCAGTGGGTTGCCCTCCCCAACTCCATAGCAAATTTCAGTCAAAGAATCCATGCTAATTGAATTGCTGGCTTCCAGAGCTAGATCCGAGAAAACCAGTGCTGGTCAAGCACAGTGAAGGAAGGAAGGAAGGAAGGAAAGAAGGAAGGATGTTACAAATCTCCAAGCCTGCAGTTATGATAATTGAATGAACCAAGCGCATACTACATCTATGTTTTGATATTCCAATACTCCCTTTTACCACTCTGCCATTGTGTGTTTCTGTGTGTCAACAGGTTATATACCATATCCATGGACACTGATGACAATGTGTCTAACTTCAAGCTTGGAGACCTTTCATTGTCAATTTTCTCCCTGTTGATCCCATTCCTTCTGTCCTAGCAATGGCTGCTAGCCTTGGGAATCAAAACCAAAAAGAATGAACATAGCCTGAACAGTCCCATCTAAGGGATCACTGAGATTCCTTTGTGCTCATTACGCTTGAATTGGGATGAATGGCAGATTGAACGAGAAGGATCCAATGGGTAGGTCCCACTTGCCCATTTGTTCCAAATTAAATGTACCCCCTGCGTCTGCTTTGTGACTGATTTATTGAGCACAGGATCACAGCTGCAGTCGTTTGGAATGGGCCATGCTATTGCTGCACAGTGGGGCTCTAGGATTTCCCTGCCAAGTACATGGGAGCCTGCTCTTCCTACCATCAGTGTTTGCCAGTGAAACAAGTACATTATATGAAGCATGAAGGTGGAGAGCATCTGGCAGCTGGAGAAACAACCACCAATAACATAAAAAATGGGGACTGTGGGGAAAGAGAATGAAAACAAACACAGAGGTACAGAGCATTCATATGTGCAGCATTATGAAGTAGTGCACTTCCAGAAGACCTGCGGCACCAGCTTTCCCCCTGAACATTTATATCAGTTTGCAGAGCAGTTTCATATTTTATCTCAGTGTATATCCAGCAATGTCAGTATAATAGAATTGGGGGAGGGGGGAATCTTCAGTCTTGTTTAAAATAATTTATACTGCCAGATGCCTCCACTGCTAGGAAGCACATTAAAACCGCGTTATCATGCTGAATGCATTTCAGCTTAAAGGGCTTTATTTCTATGGTACAAAAACTATTCGGTTCCATTAGCTGTATACTGTTTTAAAGTGTGTATACACATAAAGGTTTACAACAGTGTATAAAGTCATTTCCTTTTCTGTTTCTCCACTCCATCATATAATTCCCTCCAGGCTACTCCACTACATAGGACATGACAACTCCTTCTCCAACTTCCCTCTCATAATTCACAAGGGAATCACTGTTGCAGTCGGGGGGGGGGGTGCAGGTGAAGACTTCAGGAGCAAGGTGATAGATGAATCAGCAGTGCTATACTTAAGCAGCGCTGCCAAATTAAAAATGTTCGGTTCCCATTGAATTCAATGAGAGAATGTGTGTTAGGTGGATGTTTGCCACTGAAATCAATGAGGTGCAGCCCGATCCTAAGCATGTTTAATTAATAAGCCATTTCTGCCCAACATTGCATATACACAACAGGAACCAAATGTGTACACCTGTGGGCTGAGTAGAAATGGGTTAATACTCCTACACAGAAGGAAGTCCTAATGCGTACAATGAGGCTTACTCCTAGGTATGTCCCATTGAACTCAATGGGCCTTCTATCTACAGGGACATGGCTAAGACTGCACAGGATGACTCTGCCTTCCCTGAGTCAGACCATCGGCCCATCTAGCTCAATATCTATAGCTCTCCAGGGTTTCAGGACAGCAACCTTAAAGATGCTTAACTTTGGCTGACTACCTCTCATCCTGAATATAAGCAATGTTGATTTCTGTGACCTATAGCAGTATTTCTCAAACTGTGGGTCTGGAACCGCTAGGTGGGTTGTGAACCAATTTCAGGTGGATCCCCATTCATTTCAATATTTTATTTTTAATATATTAGACTTTATTGTATCATGGTATGTGACTGCATTGGGAAAAAGTTACAGGTCAGTCCTTTTAAGAGGCTATTATGTATGTGCTTTTAACAATGATAGTAAATTGGACTTATTCCTGGGTAAGTGTGGATAGGATTGCAGCCTAGGCTTGTTAAAAATTTTCCTGCTTGAATATGTCACTTCCAGTCATAACATCACTTCCAGTAGGTCCTGGAACATTCTAAGAAGTGGGTCCCCGTGCTAAAAGTTTGAGAACCACTGACCTATAGCATATTTACTGCTATACGCCTTTAACTATGGTATCTTTTGACTATAAAAAACAAAGACAAAGCTCTTGTCGTCCGGAGTTCTATTACTGCATGAGGTCTGCTTTTCACAATTTCTGAACAGAGAAAAGTAGGAAATCATTAACTAGCTTTTACTAAAAACTTTAAAAAAATTCTACATGGTTATATGTTCAGCTTTATATTGGGAACTAGCAGCTCTGAGTCATTTCTGTTTTTTAGTTCAGGTTGACAGGAGTTCATTTTTGCAAATAATGGCTTATTTTTAAAGGTGGATAAGACCAATGTACAAAGTATCATTTGAAACCCAGTGGGATAAATCTGTTTCAACAGGTCTAGAGACCTGTGAAGCAAAAGCTGTTAGTCATTCATGTAAAAAAAAAAAATGTATAGCTTACATTAGCTTTCATTTTTAACACCTAGATAAATCAGGTGGATTACACTTGTTCAAAAAGGAAAAGTTCATTCTCTTGTATAAGTCATGAAAGGCAGCTGATGTTAAAAGGACATTTTAGTTCAAATAAAAGCAGAAGAAAAAAACCCCCAGAGATTGGAATACTTAGAAATGCAATAACTTAAAGGGGTAAGATTGGAGTCATATCTACATTACAAATGTACCAAGAATTCTGAGAGTGTAGTTGAGTGAGGTGCCAAAAATTTTATGTCAAAAATTCTTCTTTTTCTCATTGCTCCATCCCTAGACATGATGCTTTAAAAAGAACGAGAAGACAGGTCTCTGCCCTAGTGGGCTTACAGTCTAGGTACTGATGCAAAGGAGACAACAGAGGAAGTGAAGGGACATGGATAAGAATGAAAATGCCAGGGGTAAATAGAGTAAGGATGCAATCCTAACCCACTTTCCAGCACCGACATAAGGGCAATGCCACTCTTAGGTAAGGAAACAAACATTCCCTTACTTTAAGGAGGCCTCCATGAGTGTCCCCCAACTGCAGGATGCAGCACATGTCCCATTGGCACTGCTATGCCAGTGCTGGAAAGTGGTTAGTATTTGGACCTAAGATATACAGTTGTTTTCAGTTACACTAAGCTTAGTTACAGTATGGAATGGGGAGAGATCTGTGCTCTTCCAAAGAACTACAGTTGTCAAGGTTCCCTTGGAATTCCCAAAGCACAATGGTCTTCAGATCGTATTGCACCTGATTCTTTGACTTGTGCTAGAATTCAGCTTCCTAGGCCTATGCACTTGCTTTATTATACTCAAGCTGAGGATTGAACCACTGACGCTACTAAGCATTATTCAGGCACACCTTGCAAATCAAATTCAGTCCACTTCTTATCCTTCAGTGTGAGATAAGGCCCTGAAAGTTTTTCTCCAGCTCACATTTTAGATGGAGCCAGAGAGGAATTTAAGCCACCTTTATCCCTCTCCACCGCCTAGCCATTCACCTCCAAGTCCTGTACCATCCTCCTTACCTTTCTTGCTGCTCTAGTGGCACTATGGTTCAAGAGCACTGGGAAATTTCAATTCCCAGGACTCCTTGCATTTGATATGTAGCCATTTATGCAGTGTGCCAGGCATCAGAGAGACTGGCAAAAGACAGATGGGCTTCGGTTTGCCTCACATAGCAGCAAAAAGAAAGCTAACCTTAGGGATGGGGAAGAAGACTGGTGGGTGGGTAGGTGGGGTGGAGGTACATTGTGGGGTGTTTGGGAGGGGTTGGGCCTGTCTTGCTCCCAGTGACATTGATCACTGCAGCTGTGAAAGGATCTGAAAGAGGCTTTGAACTGGGTTTGGGATAACCTGAGTTGTGATAGGCTTGTACGTGTTTGCTTAATTCTTCTAGTTTCTGCTCAGAGACTTTCCAAAGCCCCAAAGCTCACATCCTTCAATGCTTTTATCATTACTGGTGTTTAAAATTTTAAAGTGACATTTAAACTTCTGTTTTGCTTTCTCCACATCAACACATAAAATCACCTCTGAGCAGAGGTAGTTCAGAAATGCTTTCTACATTGCATTAACCATTTCACAAGGAATGGAACCTTGATGAAAAGGCATTTGTAGCAGCACATATGAAAACTCCTTGACACTATCCATATTCAGGGCGATTGTCTATCTGATCATAATTCTGGAGAACAATCCTATGCATGCTTTCAAGGACTTTGAGTAAATATGTAAACAAGTGTACTGCTCAGAAGAGATGTAACTAGGGTAGAGCCTGAGGGGTACCTGCCCCGGGCGCTGCACCAAGGGGGTCACAAATCTGCTGGTGCCTCTTCCTCCAGGCAGAACCAATAAGTGCTTCCTTCTGCCATTTATGGATCTCCCAGAGGAGGGGGCACTCAATGCAGCTGCTTTGTGCCCCAGTTCCTTCTCCTGTGGAGTCTCCCTTTGAAGGGGCACTTTGAAGGTGAAGGAACGGGGGGAATACAGCCTTCAGAGCCTACTCCTCTGGAGAGAACCTGGAAGTGATATCAAAGTGTCATGTGATGTCATGTCACTGCCCCAAATGCCATGGCAACTACCGGTATTTATGCCTCTGCTGCTCAGAACGGTTCTAGAATAGCAAGCAAGTGACCATGTCATTCTCCGTTGTAGTACGCGAATTCTATGCTTGAGAACCTTAATCCATTTTTATGTGTTGCTCGTCATCCTACAGCACATTAGGCATAAAAATAGGTTTTGCTTTCCTCCTAAAGTTACACATTTTCATCAAGCTGTACCCTTGAGTCAGAGACAGCAACTCACAAAGGATACGATGTACAGGTAAATTATATACTCTAGCACACAATACCAAACACAATAAAACACAAAGTAAAAAGCTACATGACAAAACTCCGACAACAAATTTTTCTTTATGAGATACTATGTCCTTCGGGGAGAGAGAGCTATGTTTTTAATTGCCACAACCAGGAACTGGACATTTAACCAGTTCCCTGAAGTCTGCTTGTGAGTACATAAGAATCTTCTGAAAAAGCCCCCCCCCATCCCAATAAAAAGAGGAGGAGTAAGTGATTATTTCCTGTATTGCTGTTCAAAGCAGCCAATATTGTATTTTTAGTATTTGTATTTCCATATCAGGAAAGAAAATGTATGGAAAGGGAAATTGGCTTAAGTACTTTGATAGATCTACAGGGAATGCAAGCCATGATGTTAGAACAGCTGCAAGCCTGCTATCTATTTTAAAAAGTGAACTAAAATAAATATTTATCTTTTAGATTATCAGGTAAGGCTCATATTATCTAGCTGGGGTATCTCAAGTATGTCACACCGAGAACCATTTTTCTTCCTTGGCTGTTTACTGTTCTCTTGACACAAGCACCAAAATATGTGGTTATATGCACCACACAATCTTGATAATGTCAGAAAAAAGTCTAACAAAATTTCATATTTTCTTTTTAAAATCTGTCTTTCCAGAAACTTAACTTAAATTTAAAAACATATATAGATCTTAAAGGATACAGAGGCTTTAACTTTACTTTAGGCACAACCCAATGCATGTCTACTCAGAAGTAAGTCCTGGTGTGTTCAGTGGAACATACTGCCAGGAAAGTATGTACAGGTAAATTACCCCTTATCCAGACATCTGAAATTCGGACTACTCTGAAATCCAGCCATTTTTGTCTAAGACAGGGGTCGGCAACCCGCGGCTCTTTCAGCCATCTGCTGCGGCTCCTCCGGGTGAAAGTGGCAAAGGGGGTGACAGGAGGCACCTGTGTTGGGAGGGCAGGCTGCTTCCCTCCACCCCCTGAGCTCACTGCCCTCCTCTCCCTTCACCCCCACCTGTCCCGCATTGGTTTCCCTTTTCAATTTTGCCCGCTCTGCAGACTTAAGCTCCCTGTTTTTCCCTTCCCCAACTCTCCAGCAGGACGCTGCCCTCCTCCTCAGCCATTGCGAGCCCTTGCAGGTCCCCACTCAGTGCAAGGAGAGGCATTTCCTCCACGGCAGAGGAGACATCCTGTGTGTCTACTCAGTAGTAAACCCCATTACAGCGGATGAAGCTTACTCCCAGGAAAGGGTGCCTGGGATTGCAGCCTTGGAGCCTGCTCCCGTGCGTGTCTACTCAGTTGTAAGCCCCATTACAGCAGATGAGGCTTACTCCCAGGAAAGGGTGCCTGGGATTGCAGCCTTAGAGCCTTCTCAAGGCAAGGATGGGTAAGTGGGAGCCCTTGCCCAGCAGCAGGTCTGTTCACGAGCAAGCCCTGCTGTAGTCCCTGGGCTACTCCCAGGAAGGTGTGGAGGGCTGTAGCCTCAGCCCCCTCCTGTGCAGGTCTACTCACAAGTAAGCCCTGCTGTAGTCAGTGGGGCTTCCTCCCAGGAAGGTGTGGAGGGCTGAAGCCTCAGCCCCCTCCTATGCAGGTCTACTCACAAGTAGTCAGTGAGGCTTCCTCCCAGGAAAGTGTGGAGAAGACTGCAACCTGAGAGCTCCAACCAACTTGTCTGCTCAGAAGTCCCATTGTAGTCAACGGGGCTTACTCCCAGGATAGTGTGGAGAGGGTTGCAACCTGAGTGAGGGAGAGCAGGCAGGCAGGCAGGGCAGAAGCTGGCCTGTGGCTCCCCCCCACCTTCCTCCCCAGCTCCGGCTTCTTCTCTTCCCCACCTCTGGAGTCTGTGTCCTTTTTTTCATTCTAGCAGGGTGCCTCTGGAAGGTGGGGGGAGTTCTTTAGTATCCATGTAAGATAAGCAGATGTCATAACCGCCATATGTATTGGAATCCTGGAAGATCTGGTGAGGAGGTAGATGTGGTGTCAGCAGTGGCCCCTTTAAGGGTAAGGCGTGGGCATCCAGCAGAGTGTGCTGCACAGCTGCAGCCACATGAAGGCAATAGGGCCCTCAGGGATATAATTAGCACCTGAGGCAGGAAGGGGGTGTGGGTTGGAGAAGGAGTGCAGGTTGGAGACTAACTGGGCTTATTGACTTGGATACTCTGACTCATTTGACTGACTTAGTTTAGAATCTGACCTTGGACTCTGCCCTGGATACTCTGACTGACTTTGTGACTAACCGACTGCTGGAGACACTGGAGTTTGAAGTGTGGCTGCTGTGCCCAAAGACCTGCTGATGACCCAGGGTCTGCTGTAGTGGTGGGAGGCTGCTGGCCGGAGAGAGGATCTCTGCAGGTTGAACAGGCAAGCTACCCTGGAGGTGGGGTCCAGCAGGACTGCAGGGCAGAACCAGAGTCATTTGTTGGGGGAAAGAAGGGGAGATAGTTTGCTTCAAGTGGGCATAATTCTCCAGGCAGAGAATGGCCTTGGAATCAGGCAAAACACCATAGAGGACCAGGTGTCTGAAAACACAGGACAAGAATATATGACAAAACTAACTAAAAGCTACAAGAGGGGGCTACATTATAAAAATGGGACCTATAAGAGCATAAAGGCAAAAAACAACAACAACTATATATGCAGTGTTATCTTCATTTTAGATGTCAAAAGGGTTTTGTGGCTCCTGAGGTTTTTATTCCTCTGGAAAACGGGTCCAAATGGCTCTTTAAGTGTTTAAGGTTGCCGACCCCTGGTCTAAGACTTGTCTTCTATAGTGTGAACACCAGAAGGTCTAGTGCTCATTCCCATGTACAGCACAGATACAGGCTGTAAGGGCCCAATCTATACAACTTTCCAGCACTGGTGCAACGGGCAGGAGGTCTGGCTCAGTTGGTAGAGCTGCTGCCTTTTATGCCTGAAGGTCTGAGGCTGCCAGTTCAAAACAACTGGGGACCTTAAAATGAAGTTCTTACCTGATCTCGGTTCCTAAATCATACCTGGCAGGATGCTGTCAGTTCTTGCTTGTAATGTTCATTCCATTTCAGGCTGTTTCCACTTTATTGCACAAGCAGGAGGAGAACAACACCTGTCTTTCTCCATCTGGCCATAAGTGTTACACTGTCGAGTTGATGTGGGGTGCGTTTATTGGCACCAAAGGCGTGTGTCTAGCAAGGTGAATTTCAAACAGGGTCTCTTTCTCCACAGTGAGTGGGTCCGTATATACCATTCTTACTATTTCTGAGCATGAGGAACTTAGATGAGCACCCAAAAAACAGCGCATGTTTCAGAATATCTGACAGGAGACCGAAGCTGATGGAGGGAAATCTGCTTTCTGGTTGAATGCAGTGTTCTGCTTAGACAAACAGCGATGAAAGTTTACAAGAAACCCACATGAAAAATTGCCAGAAACTGACAGCTTGCACACTAGTGAGCACTAACACCCTCTTTGCTAATTGCTGCCATCACAAATTAATGAAAGTCTTTTAAGTCTCTTGTCAGTGCTTATGTGGCATTCCACAGTTAAGGGATTTCTAGGCAGTGGATAACAGATGCCATCATTAATATGCAACTGCATATGCTTCAAATCTGTGAGGTTTGTTCGATGTCGCTCATCCTCCTTGGTCCTCATTTCCCCCTCTCATTGCTCCATCCCCCACCTTGGTGAGCTTGTTTTTGCCTCTTCTGCTTTTCCACATTATGTTTTGGGGTTGATTTTTTTTTTTAAACTTTTGGGAAAAATCAGCACTTCGAATGTATTTTTCTTCTGGAAAGATGTGTCTCTTACCACGGCAGTGGTGTTTTGCCATTTCAGATGAGCAGTGCTTTCGTGTTGGTGCTTCAGCCATGCAAAGGGTGAAACATTGAATTACCGTCAGATATTTCAGGAAAGAAATCAATCCTCTACTTTGTTTTCATTCTAAGCAACTGTAAAAAAAAAAAAAAATTCATTTTCTGGACTTCCTATATTCCATAGTTCCTGCTGAGTTTCAACGTTTAGCTTTGCCAGAGTTTAAACCCTCTCCTGAACTTTACTGCATACTGTTTTATTTTCTAGAGGGAGTTCATTCCTGTTGCTTTCCAAACCATAGATATTTTCAATAACAAAAATAGATCATTCTGTAATGTGAATCTATTGGTTAGCAGAACATTGTTACTGTTTTGTTCCTTTCCCTCAATTGATCATTTCTGATTCTTTCAAATCATAGATTTTTTAAAAACAAAAATAGATCTGTCCATTGTGGTGGTGGTAGAAATATCCAATTTTTTAAGCACTGAAGGGCAACAACAAGGGAACATTCTCAGCACCATTTTTTTTACCTCATCACATTTCTCTCACAGCCCAGTCCTAACCAACTTTCCAGAACCAGTACCTTTCCAAAAGGACACGCACTTCATTCTATGGTGGTGGTGAAGAATAAAGACTTGGTGGCGAATCTCCCATTCACGTGATGGGGCAAATTTCCCAGGTGCGGAACCTTGCAAGCCTCTCTGAGGTTCCTGATGGGGTTGGAAACTCTGCTTCTGGTTTGTCAGAAGCACAATTTAACATGTTGGGGAATCTTCAGGAGGCTTCCCTGATGCATCCTGGAGGAGCACGAAGCACCATGTGCTCCACGTAAGTGGCGGGGGGGGGCGGATTTGTGCATGGGAGTGGCTGCATCCCACAGGAAGTGCCATCACGGACCTTTGCCCCAGGGAGCGGGTCTGGGGAAGTCTGCCACTGTAAGGACTGGCTCATATAAGCATCTATGTTATGCGAACACTCTGCCTTTATTTGGATGTTATCTAACTGTGGAGAATAGCCACAGTGTGAGTAGTCCCAGGAGTGCACTGGTAAGTTGCTCGATAGCTCAGACCCCACTTTCCCAGGTAAATGCTGTCCCTCTGGGAAATGAGGGTGGAGCTACGGTGTGGCAGTAAGGATAGGGCTTGGCCAAATACTGCTAGACCTTCTCTAACTGTGGAGACTCTCTATGGTTAGATTACACCTGAAAAGGGCTTGTGCTGAACTATATGCTTGACCACTAGAAGCCAACTTTCAATTGAAAAGAATTGTGTTTGAGGTTATGTGAAGGGTCATTTTGAATCTGTGATGGGCCTTTCATCTCTTGCGGTAGTAATCAAGACCCTTTCCAGATATTTAATATGTGGAGAAACAATTCAGGTGTGTGTGTGTGAGAACATGGTGGCAGGTTCTATGTATCTATGTATGTATGTAGGCTCCTTTCAGACTTGGAAACAAACATTAAGGGTGGAGCCTGGAGCTACAATGCCATTCTCGGCCTTTGTGCATTCTTTCTCCCAGGAAAGGGCTCCGGCGATAAACATTCATGTGTGAACCAACCTTAAGGAACCTTGTGATTTCTTTCTTCTGCTTTCCTTCTTCCACTGTGCAGCATTCTTAAGCTAGCTATCCACTAGGGACACAGAACCTGAAAAATCCCTGCTCTTGTACCATTTTCTCATCCTTGTGAGCAGACTGTGGGCTCCCCCCCCCCTTGCTGTCAGAAGGGAGTTGATGTGTGTGGATTTGGCAGAGAGCATCTGATAATCTTCTGCCTCAGGGATTTGGCACTGAACGCCTGAATGAAAGATGGTGTGGCTGAGCACAAGCAAACTAGAGCATTTTCAGGCAGCCTTCTGCATGCCTTGCATGGTTCTTAATGCTTCTTCAGGTCAACTGAAATATGTTTATTTCATTGGTGTATGTACCCAAGAAACCAACAACACCGGCTTTTCCACACAGGCATGGCAATTCCAGTGCATATCTGCATTTTTTTTAAGGAATGCTGCTGCTTGTAATCAAAGCCTATGCTTTGGAAAACTCCAGGGAAAAGTGGTTTCCCTTAAGCTGTTCAGCCTCCTTGCAACCCATTTCTGTGGCTACCTACAATTGCACCTGTAAATGTGCTTACTGCAGCATTACATAGTTAATGCTGGTCGCTTTATATGGTATGTGAAGTGCCATGAGGACAGTTGGTGGATTGCTGGGAGGATGACTTCCCCCATATGCCCACTCACTTCTACCTTTTCCCATCCAGTGAGTCTAGCCCACCACCCTTCTCTCTTCTTCACTTTCTCTTCCTCTCTGTTCTCCTGTTTCTTTCTGAATCCAGGGAATGAGAAGAGGAGGATCAGCTGTGGCAGGGCAACAGGGACTCAGATTTGGTGCATTGCATCCATCCTGCAGGTCTTGGGCCAACTCTGAGGATGTGATGATGCTGTTAGGTTCTTGTTATCTCTTATTATTATTATTATTATTATTATTATTATTATTATTATTATTATTATTATACCCCACCTTTTTGCCCAACAGGCACACAAGGCAGCTTACAATTTAAAAGTGCAACATGAAAAACAATTAAAAACAATTTACAATAATTAAAAAATCTAAAAACAAACCCCGTGGATTTTCATATAAAAAGCAAGAAGCAAGAACGCCAGCCAGCCTGTCAACAATTAAAAGCTTTTTGAAATAAAAAGGTCTTCAGTCCACGCCGAAACGTTAGCAACGAGGGAGCAGTTCTCAGTCCTAAGGGGAGGGTATTCCACAGTTCTGGGGCCACCACCGAGAAGGCCCTCTTCCTGGCCGCCACCCCTCTCACATCTCTTAGTGGCGGCACAGTCAAAAGGGCCCCCCCCCCAGATGATCTAAGAGCACGGGCAGGATTGTAGGGAAGGAGGAGGTCCCTCAAATACCCCGGACCCGAGCCGTAAAGGGCTTTAAAAGTCAAAACTAGCACCTTGAATTGGGCCTGGAACAGAACCGGCAGCCAGTGTAGCCGCCGGAGCAACAGCTC
Source organism: Tiliqua scincoides (assembly GCF_035046505.1). Taxonomy (NCBI): domain Eukaryota; kingdom Metazoa; phylum Chordata; class Lepidosauria; order Squamata; family Scincidae; genus Tiliqua; species Tiliqua scincoides. The sequence continues at coordinate 65,969,889 of NC_089824.1, forward strand.
GACAGAGTCAAACTGACATGCCCCAGCAACCACACGAGCAGCCGCGTTCTGTTCTAGTTGTAATTTCCAGACCGTCTTCAAAGGCAGCCCCACGTAGAGCACATTGCAATAATCTAATCTAGATGTCACATAGGGCATGGGTTACTGTGGCCAGGTCCGTGCAGCTCAGGTATGGTCGCAGCTGGCGAATCAGCTGAAGCTGAGCAAAGGCTCCCCTGGCCACTGCCGCCACCTGGGACTCCAGGAGCAGCTGTGGATCCAGGAGAACCCCCAAGCTGCGGACCTGCTCCTTCAGAGGGAATGCAACCCCATTCAGAGCAGGACGATAGTCCAGCACCCGAGCTGTGGATTTCCGGACCAAGAGCACCTCTGTCTTATCCGGATTTAATTTCAGCTTGTTCGCCCACATCCAGCCCCTAACCGCCTCCAGACAGCGATCCAGGACCCCAACCGCCTCCTCAGAATCAGGGGGAAAGGAGAGATAAAGCTGGGTGTCATCAGCATACTGATGGCAACCCACTCCAAACCCCTGGATGACCTCTCCCAGTGGCTTCATGTAGATGTTAAAAAGCATGGGGGATAAGATGGAACCCTGCAGCACCCCAAACCTAAGAGGTCGGGGTGCCAAACAGGCATCCTCCAGCACCACCTTCTGGGATCTGTCAGCCAGGAAGGAGTGTAACCACTTTAAAACAGTGCCTCTAAGCCCCAACCCAGCCAGCTGGCCCAGAAGGACACCATGGTTGATGGTGTCGAAAGCCGCCAAGAGGTCCAGCAGGACTAACAGGGTTGAACTCCCCCTGTCCATCCCCCGGCGAAAGTCATCCACCAAGGCGACAAGGCAGTCTCTGTCCCAAATCCCGGCCTGAAGCCAGATTGGAATGGGTCCAGATAATCCGTTTCCTCCAGGACCCTCTGAAGCTGGGACGCCACCACCCGCTCAATCACCTTGCCCAAGAATGGGATGTTTGAGACCGGCCGAAAGTTATTTAAATTAGTGGGATCCAGGGAGGGCTTCTTCAGGAGGGGGCGAAGCATCGCCTGCTTCAAGGCAGGCGGGAGCACCCCCTCCCTCAGAGATGAGTTCACCACCCTCCCCGTCCACTCGGCCAGCCCTTCCCGGGCAGCTCTAATTAACCATGCTGGGCACGGGTCGAGTGGGCAAGAGCAGGTCTCACACTCCAGAGAATCCTGTCCATATCCTCAGGCTCTACAAGCTGAAAAGAATCCCAAATAGCAGGATAGACAGGTGCCCCGGGTACATCACTAGACATGCCCACAGCGGCGTCCAAGTCATGCCAAATCTGGTCAACCTTCTCTGCAAAATGTTTTGCGAATTCGTCACAGCGAGCCTCCGTGTGTTCCTCCCCACCAGTAGGGGGGGCCAGATGTAAAAGGCTGCGGACCACATGAAAGAGCTCAGCTGGACGGTTCTCTGCAGATGCAATGGTGGCAGAGAGGTGCACCCTCTTAGCTGCCACCACCACCTTAGAATATGCTCTCAACTGGGCCCTAGCCCATGTATAGTCAGCCTGTGTACGGTCAGATTTGGTACGAGTCTTTTGCCACTGACGCTCTAGACATCTGCCCTGCCGCTTCATCATCCGCAGCTCCTCAGAAAACCAAGGAGCCGCTCTGACTCTGTGACTGGGCAGAGGACGCTCGGGAGCGATCTCATCCAGGGCCCTGGCCATCTCCGTATTCCAGAGAACAACCAGAGCGCTGGGTGGGTCTCCAGCTCTGGCAGCAGGAAAATCCCCCAGAGCCCTCAGGAATCCATTTGGATCCATCAGCCTCTGAGGGCGGATCATAAAATGTGATCCCCCACCATTGCGGAGGTGAGAGGCCGCAACAAGCCTAAATCCCACCAGAAAGTGATCTGTCCATGACAAAGGAGTGATCTTAATATCCTCCACCTCCAGATCACCATCAGCCTGCCCAGCAGTAAACACCAGGCCCAGCGTATGTCCCGCATCATGCGTTGGGGCAGATATTCTTTGAGATAGACCCATGGTTGCCATGGAGGCCATGAAATCCTGAGCCACAGCTGTTCCCGGGGCCTCGGCATGGACATTAAAGTCCCCCAACACCAATAGATGGGGGGACTCCAGCACCACGCTCGAGACCAACTCCGTCAGCTCAGGCAGGGAGTCTGTTGGGCAGCAAGGCGGGCGGTACACCAACAGAATCCCTGTTCTGTCTTGCCCCTCCAACACAACACGAAGACACTCAAACTCGGTGGAACACTGAACAGGATTTCTGGTAAGTCAGATTGCATTGCCCGGTAGACCATTGCAACCCCGCCTCCCCGCCCCTGTAGCCTTGGCTGCTGCAGTACCCGGAAACCCGGTGGACAAACCTGGGAAAGGCTAACCCCCCCCAGCTCACCCAACCAGGTCTCCGTGATACATACCAGGTCGGCCTTTTCCTCCAGGATTAAATCCTGGATTAAATAGATCTTATTATTTACCGACCTGGCATTCAGAAGCAGCAGCTTCAGACTCAGGGGGCTGTTGCCAGGCATGCCAAGGGTCAGAGGGATAAGAGGAGGGCCAGAAAGAGGGGCAGTCTCTCTACGACTGACCCTCCTTCTCCTGTAACATCCAGGCCAACCCCCACCACCATACTTCCGTGGCCCGTAACTCTAGTGATGGTGGCCTCCCTCCCCTCCCCTGAGCTCCCCCGTGGTGTCAGACACATAGTTCCGGTGGGACTGACCTACACACCAACAACAGCCACACAAATATAAAACTAAAAACTCACACACACACACCACAACCAGCCAATGCAGTAACCCTCACACTGAGGCTTGGGCTGCTGCACCCCTCTGCCTCTCTCTCACCGAGGCAGAGGTGCTCTCTAGCCCGTCCCTCCCTGCCCCCCTCTCACAGAGGCAGGTACACCATTCAACCCTCCTAGCCTTACTCTCACTCAGGCCAGGCAATCACATTCACACTAACACTCACTCAGTTGAAAAGGATGGTGCTGGTATGTTGACAGGCTCAAGGCTCCAGAAATAAGGAGCAAGTGCGGCTGGTGCCTATCAATCCACGGGGGATTCGTGGGATGACTGGTGACAGCAGCAACAGATCTTCTGGGCTCCACTCCACAGGCGAAGAGCCACGGGCAAAGAGCCCTTCGGCTCGCGCCTCTGGCAAGCTAGAGGGCTAAGGTGGTAGAGCAACCTGCAGGAAGAACAGCCAAATGGAGCTGGGTTAGCCACAGGCAAGTGTCTCAAATAAGCCAGCCCCACCCCACTCCAGCAGGCCAGCAGTCAGCAGCCTCTGCCCTTAAAGGGCAAGCCAGAGGGCTAAGGTTGTAGACCAACCTGCAGGAAGAAGAGCCGAATATTCCTGATTCATCTTTGATGACACTTCATGTATATATTTCCTCTCTGTTGCTCTGGGCTTAAACTTACTACTTAACAAAATAGTATACTATTTTACAAAAAACAAATTGGAACCAATGGTGTGTTCAGGGTTATGACTATGTTGACTCCTAGGTTTAATTTTTGTTGTTGTTGTTATTGTTGGAATGTCTCATGAGATAATTTTTCACCATGTCCCATTCATTCCTGATTATTTATATGTTGATAACTGTGGCCAGATATCTGAAACTAGGAATATTAATATCATAAAATGTACGGGCTGAGATCTGCCTTACAAATTTACCAGGCAAATCTATTCTCTGTCAAGTTACCATCTCCGTTACCATTTAATTATGACTAAAATAATAGGAGCTAGTACAAACAAATACAGGCTGAGCTTTGAAAAGTGACCAGATGGCATCCTAATTCTTAATCTGGGCTATAGTCCTTGAAACTTGCTACATGATTTGAATTAACATTTATATCTTGCTGTCACAGTTACACATCATTACAAGGGAATTCATAAATCTTATCAACAAAGAAAGGATTGTGCACAAGTGTAGCCATTCCTTGTGATGAGGTGTAACCCACTGATGGGGCTGGGTGAAGTGTCTGCTTTCAGCAGTGACTTGGCAACAGTGGTAAGTCCTCTACATGGCCTTCAGAACTGCCAGGTCATGGCAAGTGCCAGCTTGCCCAGTCTTCCATCTACCTACCTCTGGCAGCCCAGCATGACCTGGTGCCAGCTGCCCCTCCCCGTCCTCCAAAGAGGAAGTGAGGAGAGTAGACTGCTGATTGCCTAGAGATTGCTGGGAGATGCACTAGACTGCTGCTGCCACTCTACTCTTTTCACTTCCTCTTCTGTTCCCCAGGCTTTACCATAGGGATTTAGAAGAGGAGGAGGAGGACCTGCGGTGCTGCTACTGGAAGGAAGAGGTATGGTGTACACACACACACACACACACACACACACACACACACAGGGAAGGGTCAGCCAGCCAGCCCTGTCTGCGATGCAGACAAACACCTCTTCTTCCACACTTGATCCAGATATCAGTTGTGTCATCCTGGACAAACTGCTGCTTCTGTTTGGTTTCCTGACTTCCTTTCCTTGTGCTATGCTGGCACAAGGCCTTGCTTTTGGCTATATATCCTTTTTATCTCGCAGAGCATAGAATATCATTTGGCTGCCAATTACACTTTTTCCCCCTTTGGAGAAGCATTTTTTTTTTTTTTTAAACTTAGTCAAATTACATCTGAACAAGTTCCTGGGTGTCTACAGTATTAACAAATCCAGCCAGCCAATTAAACAAGGATTGTTAAATAAATATCACTGACTTTTACGTACAAAGAAGACACATACTTCATATAATATTTTTAGCGAAATTAGAAATATAACACATGACAGATTGTAGCTGGGATCTAAAGAGCTATGCTAGGCTTGTGCTCACCCTGTGGGACTCCCCCTCTTTGAAGTGCAGCATTCCATGTCATATCACAAACTTTTTATTTTTCTTTTTTTAAAAACTCTTTTATCATGTAGCACAAGGAGCTGTTGTTCAAGAAATATGAATTGAAAGCACCCTTGGGGACATGGAGTGAGTTGAGTGGAGCTTTGGATCTGAACCTATAACTCCCTGCCCTCCAACTGTTTCATATAACCATAGCTATTCTTAATACATTAACATTACTATGTGTACAGTACTGCAAAAAATATTGAATGACAGCTGTCTTCAGCAGCTACAAAAGACAGCCAGGGAATGAAAAACAAATGGAAGAAAGAGATCTAGATCAACGCATGCAAAAATAATAATAAAATCCATATTCACATTTGGCATTAAAAACACAAACTATTTATTTACGACCTTCCTCTTAGATGCAAGGTGGTTTACATAGGCAGGCTGATCTTAAGATCCATTCCTCAGTGGGGCTCTTACAAGTATTGTTCCATGAGAGAGACTCATAGAAACTCCTTTTCTCCAGAGGTTTCCCATTCATAGTACACTTATCCTGGCTTGCCAGCCTTGCACTTCCAAGCTTTCACAGGCAGCTGTAAATCAAGCCTCAGACCAATTCTTGAGATGTTATCTGTTTCTTGCAAGCTGGCTCTTCCACATTCCTTTGCACTCCTCCACAGAGATATGTTAGCAGCCTTTCAGTCTCTCTCCATCTCTCACAGCCCAATGCTGAGCTGCCTGGGGTGTGCGGCTGCAGTGGCACCAAAAATGGCTGCCACCACATCCTGCATGCCCAAGGCAGCCGCTGGTGGCATCTTGGGAGAAGAGGACTTTCATCCCCCTGGGTAAGCCCAGTAGCCCCGTAATGGGGCTACTCGATTCACCGCCAACCCAAATGTTCGGTGAATCAAGTGCCTTTGTGTTGGTCCTCCCTCCTTCCCTCCCCCCCCAGCATGCCTCCCCTCACCCTTTCCCCACCCCTTGCTTCTGTGTAACACCTCCTCCCCACCATCCCTGGAATGCCTCCTCCCTGCCTCGCTCCACGCCCCCGCTTACCTGCCGGCTACTCGGTGGTCTGCGTGACTTTCTGGTGCCCGCCCAGTGGCAGCCCAGCCCCCCCCCCCACTGCAGAGGCAAGAGGCTGTGAGAAGCCTAAATCCCACCAGGAAATCATCTGTCCATGACAAAGGAGTGATCTTAATCTCCTCCACACCCAGATAACCATCAACCTGCCCAGCAGTAAACACCAGGTCCAACGTGTGCCCTGCATCATGTGTCAGAGCAGATATTCTCTGAGACAGACCCATGGTGGCCATGGTGGTCATGAGGTCCTGAGCTGCAGCCGTCCCGGGGGCCTCAGCATGGACGTTGAAGTCCCCCAGCACTAATAGGCGAGGGTGCTCCAACACCACATTTGAGATCACGTCAGTCAGCTCAGGCAGGGAGACTGTTGGGCAGCATGGCGGGCGGTACACCAACAGAATCCCTATTCTGTCTCGCCCCTCCAACATGACACAAAGGCACTCAAACCCCGCGGACCGCTGAACAGGGTACCTGGTAAAATGGATGGTATCATGATAGACAATTGAAACCCCACCTCATTGTGGTCATAAGTCATTATGGTGACTTAAATGTGTAAATAAGAGACACACATAACCAAATATTGTATGAATAAAGGTAAAATGAGAGACCACCCATGAAGAAACATGAGGAAATGTTTGCACAGTAACCAGAATTGGAAATGCTGAAATCAGAATGCATTCACATTTTGGCAAATTACATAATGAGAATTTGCTAAAGGTTCTCCCCTCCCAAATTATGCTTCAACACTATAAAATACTGCAACTCTGTGACCTTGCCAAAGTGCTAAACACACACACACACACACACACACACACACACACACACACAGGTCACTTGCCAACTCCCCCTGCTCACAAACATGAGAAATTAGGAGAGGGAGATGACCCACATTGCACAGGGTATCTAGATGTAAAGCTTCTCCAATACATTTTCCTACAAATATAACGGAACTAATGCTTAAAGCCAAATGCAGGATTTAGACAAATTAACTTTCGGATAACAGTGTCACACTTAGAAAACCTGATGTCATTTTCTTTAGGATCATACAGCTGACATCATCACAATGACTGGAATATATGTTCTGGGGATCATGGCTTTTATCGCTGCAAATCATTGTTAGTCTGGGCACAATCAGCGCTGCCAATATTCCAGCAGTAGCACAAGAGAAAAAAGAAAATAAAAAATCACAAAAGCAGCCATCTCAAATGTGCAGCAAGTTGAGGTAGTTCGGCATGTTGTATTCTCAGTTACATGGGAACCTTAAGAGTCTTGAATCCCATTTTTTAGGGCAAATGAAAGGAAGGCAAAGGTGTGAGATATTTTACTCTTCAAACATGCATGACAATAAGCCTGTTTATTAATTGCTTCTTTGTCCAGTGCATCTGCACAAAGCAAATCTGTAACGCCTTATAACCGCCGGCTCCTACCCTTTCAGAAACAGAGGAGGCCCACTGCAGCCTATTGTAAGCTTTATTTAGGGTGCTTCAGCTGAAATCCAGACTCCTCTTCAAAGGCAAGAGATCATGGCTTGCATTTAAGAATCCTGGAAACAAATGGTTCAAAAAACTAGGACCTCCAGCTTCAAACCTCTCTCTTTTTGTAGCTGCATATCCTGCTGGGCTCTAGCAAAATCATAACTTATGCTCAGCTCAACAAATGACACTTCAAAGTCACTCTTGTAGCTATTGTATAAATATCCCAGGTTCCTTAAGGGAAGAGAAGATAGCAAAGATAAAAGCTCAACATGTGGTCTTCAGAAGACACACTACATTCCTGATTGCGATTAGCTTTGTATTTTCTTCTTTGCTTCTTCCTTCTGGTGCTTCGCAAGGTAGCTGCCTTGCCAACGGGAACAATCGTATCGGCAAAGTTTTAACTGCCTTTGCTTTCTCCAAAACAAAGCAAACCTTTGTCTGTTCAGGCCTTGCAGCAAAGAATGGCAGCTATACTTTCTCTGCTCAAATCCCACCACAAAGGTAATAAGTCCCAAAACACAACAGAGGATTCTATTTTGAATACCCGAGATCAGTATTTCTCAACGTTTGTCCTCCACCATAACACTTCACATGGTCCACCTATTTGAAGTGCCACTGGAGATAACTAGCTGTGACATCATTGCCAGTTACTTCTGGGATAAGAGGCCAGATGTGACAACAAACACCCTAAGAGCCTTGGGGTGGGTGAGAGGGCTTTTTCAAGCACAGAAAAACATGCTTTGGAGCTCTGCCCACTGAGCCAAGCCTCCTAGCACTGTTTGTTGTGTCACATTCCTGGTCTTGCTGCCAGGCGGCAGGGGTCTGGCAAGTACCACTAGACACCACCTCAAGTACTACTTGTAGTATCCATACCACAGTGGAGAAACACTGCCCTAGTTAGGTATTCTTAGTGAATTCTGAATCAGACGTTTGACCTGGGGATCGCCAACAAAGAGTTGGTTGAAAAGTAGTACACATGTCTAGAAATGAGACATTTGTCATGTCTCTCAGTCAAGACATGAAACCTAAACTAGATTATTTAGTTGTGTGTGCACGTGTGTGTGTGTGTCTAAATACAGTAGGTGTATCGTCACTTCTGGGAAAAATATGTATTTACAGGAAGTAAAAACTAGTCATGAAAGAATGGCAAGTGAGAATATATGGTTCTAAATGTTTTAGAGGTGTGTGGGAGTTTCCTTGCCATATATTAGAACTATCTTAGACTGGGGTGTCTTGCCACAGCTCCTCCCCACTGGGGCTCATGCCCACTTAAGGCTGATTAGTTTCCCTTGTTAAACTCACAAGTGCAGCAAGCAAAAGTCAGAGTCGAGTCCCAGTTCACAGATTCCAAGTCAGTCAGTCGAATCAGTTAAAGTTGCCAAACCGGAGTCCAGAGCCAATAAGCTGAGTCACAGTCCGAGGTCAGATTCCATGTAAGCCAGTTCAATCAATGAGAGTTGCCAAATCAGAGTCCAGAGTCAATAAGCCGAGTCACAGTCCGAGGTCAGATTCCAGGTCGATCAGTCTCATCTCGTCCAACATACACTCCTTCTACAACCCACAGTCTTTAGTTCCTCCAGGTGCTGTTTATGTACTTCTAGGTTCACTTTAGCCTGTAGTGGCTGCAGCTGTGCAGCACACCTCCAGCTACCACCTGGGCTTTAACCCTTCCTTTACTTAGAGCAAGGGGCACTGTGGGCACCACACCCTATCTCCTCGGTGATATCTTCTGCAATGTCGCTACATGGGTAGATACTCTTTGTAGAGGCAACCAGGGAAGTCTCTATACTTCCAGAATACAAGATAAAGTTATTAGTAAGATTCACAACTACCTGTTGGTAAGTTGAATTATTCCCCACCCTGTAGGACAGGGCTTTTCAAACTGGGGCATTGCAACGCCCCAGCCTGCGGGCCCTTGCCCCTGCCCTCTTAAGGGGCGGGGGCAGCCTGGAGGCAGGGGTGCAATCCCCAGGATTGCGCCGCTCAGGGGGGCTGCAGGGGCTTGGTTACACATACCCAAGCCCCTGCAGCCTCCTGGGGGTGCAAGAAGCCGGGCGCGACCTACAGCAGTTCTCCCTGCAGCAGTGAAAGTAGATGCGGAGCGATCACACCCCTGCTGCCTACTCCCTCCTGCCCACGCAAGAACTTAGTGGTTCTCAAACTCTCCCAGAGAGTTTGAGAACCACTGCTGTAGGATAACCATGTATAAAGAAAGACAGGGTTCCTATATCTTTAATAATTGTGTCAAAGAATTTCTACAGATCTATGAGAGTGCCCACAGGGGAGGTCAACTCCTGAATCCTAAGTACTTGTGGAAGTGTCCAGTGCACCATCAGGAGCAGATGGAGCCCAGTGCAGGACTTGGCCCCAGGGCCCCCATTTAGCTTGCACCAGCACATGGTTTTTCTCATCTCCGTATGACAACCTAGGTCTGTCAAAACTCTAGTTTCTACACAATTATTCTCTTTTACACAACTAGACACAGGAGCTCTGCCATCCTTAGTATCTGGTCGCTTTAACCGTCAAGTCTTTTATAGTCCACTTTTGCCTAGTAATGGATGTCTAAAGTTATGGGTGTCCAAGGTCGGGTACGATCTAGCGGAGACTTGCATAGGATAGTAAGCTGAAACTGGTCTTAACTCAAAGACAAAAGAAGCTGACAGCTCAAGATATGGGTGAAAAAGGATACAATTTCCTCCTCTGAACAAGTGCAAAAGAGTAATTATTTTACTCAGAGTGGATGCAAATTAAAAATAAGAAAGTCCTCAGGTAGGAACTCAAGTTCATAAACACAATGTATCACTCATGAGGCAGAAGTTGTCTGGAGATTTGAGTTGTCTGGAGCAGCCATTCTCTCTTTTTGCTATGGCCCCCTAGGAGCTCCTCTTGGGTTCCAGGGCCCCTTGTCAAACAACCCAAACAGATACACATAAAATCATTTATTACTGAACACAGTCTGTGGCCCCCTTCAAATGTGCCAGGGCTCCCCAAGGAACTATATGGCTTCTGTTGAGAATGGTTGGTCTCTAGAGCATGTCAGAATTCTCTGAGTCACCTAGCTACCCTCTTGTTCCAGGCAAGAACAATGACCAGTTGGGTGTTTTCCAGTGACTCTGAGCCTGCAAGTCAACAGGCTCAAAAACTGCAGTCGTTGAACTACATTTGCAAATGCAGTTCATCAATAAGCCTTGTATGTCTTGTTTTTCAGCACAATGTGTTCACCATTCACCTGTTCTGAATTTCCTATTGTTTTGATATTGCAGTCATCAACGAAGTGTCAGCAAAGTTAAGAACCTGAAAGTGGATTCATGTTCTCTCCACTCAGTCTTGACCTGTGCTGAGGAAATATATATGGCCTCTTCAAACACTATCTGCCTATGAATAAATCATTTCCCCTTAGCAAAATGGGAGGAAAACACATTGTTTAACCTGTGTACCGTGACATAACTCTGCTTTCCGAGCTTAGAGGAAGAAGCTTGCTTCTTGATTATGTGTCATTATTAACAATTTAAAGCAGGCTTTTATGTGCACATTTCTTTACTGTTTTTTGCATTTCTTGAACACAGAAAACTTCCATGGAACAGACGGTTGCTATTTGCATGGGAACCTAGTCTGACAGTACAATCTTGTGCCATGTATATTCAGTAATAAACCTCGTTCACTTCAATGGAATTTTCTTCCAAGTAATCTGGAACTGATGTTCCTTATAGCACCATTCATTCTGTATCTGCTCAGAAGCAATGTGTGCCTACCCAGGAAAGTATGTTTAGGATTGTAGTCTTAATGATCCAGAATGCTTTCTGAATGGGAGATTTTGGGGACATGGGAAGGAGTGAGGTAGGAAAGCCATCAAAAAGTGACTCAATAAATGCATTTTGGGACAAAATTCCTAGGTACTTTCCTGGGAATAAGCTCCATTGACTAGAACGAGACTTACTTCAGAGTAGACATACCTAGGATTGGGCTCTTAATCCTGGCAGAGATATATATCTGCACCCGTTTTCACATGCTAAGGGCAGGTGAAAAGGGATTCTACATATGTACAACATGCTGTCCAGCCTTGCCAGAGATCCTCTTCATCCTTCCCCCACAAGCATGCCCTCCGCCAGCCAGCGCTTGCAGCTCCTCTCCAGCAATGAACAGCAGCTGCTCAGGGCAGCAGAGAACATACAATTGCATGCCAAGCACCTTCCCAAAGACACAGAGTATTCTGATACCTGAATTAAAGCATATTTAATTGCTTGTTTGCAAACGTAGCTGTTTCTATGTGCACCTAAGGACCCCTCTCATGTAAGAATTCCTTTTTTGTTCTTATTCCCACAGTTGCTTAGAGTAATTTTACTACATGGAACTCATGTAAGCCATTTTTCAGAATCCATTCACTGCTTCCTCTCCTTGAAGTAGTGCCACACTACATACTACACGCTACAAGTGCACCTGTACAGTATTTTTCCCCATGTGTAGAAAAAGTAGCTAGGGGGAAGGGGATGTGGAGATTGACAGCCCAATCCTATGCATGTCTACTCAGAAGTAAGTTCATCTTTTGGGGGGAAGCACATAAAAATATTTTATTTCTCCAATAAAAAATTGATTAAAAATAAATAAATAAATAAATAAATAAATAAATAAATAAATAAATAAATAAATAAATAAATAAATAAAAGATTAACAAGTTGTGAGTTCCTGCACTTTTTTTTTTTAAAACAAAAAAAGCACCAGTAATGACTATGGAATATCTTCCATTTGCAGGCATGCTATTAATATAGGGATTTCCAGCTTTGTGCCATTGGTTACTGCACTTGTTCCCTCCATGTGCAAAAGATTTCCTCTTACACATGTTCTAAAACATAGTAACATAGTAGGTGGCATTTTATGGAAGCACTATGCCTTGTAGATATGCATCCTACAAATATTAAGTGCATCTCTTAATTATTAGTTTAACTAGATTAAATAACTTTATCATGTGGGAAAGGTGGGTCATTAAAACCACTACTCTATGCATGCTGCTAATATGACTTTAAATTGGTACTATAGGGCAGTGGTTTTCAAACTGGTGGGTTGCACTGCAGGGGGGGAAAGGGGGCTTTTTAAAATGTCCCTCACCTGATGCCGGGGTCTAGTAGGTGTAGGGCTCCCCACAACCTGTAGAAAGTTTTAAGAAAGCAATTGCAACCCACTTCTGTTTTCATGATTGCAACCCAGAAGTGGGTCGCAGTTGCTTTATTTACTTTCTACAAGCTGTGGGGGAGCCTCTCCCCCCCCACCCCAGCATGGACATTTTAAAAATTCTCCTCTTTCCCCACAGCAGTTCGATCCTGAGAATCATGTTGCTGTGTTTTTCCCTGCCCCTGCAAAGGCTTACTCTGGGGCTCAAACTCCAAGGGAGTTTGAGAACCAGTATGATAGGGCATGAAGAGCAATGCCCTTGACCTTCTGCCGAAAGAACATAAGAAGAGCCCTGCTGAATTACACTGGAGTCCCATCTACTCCCATCAGCACTCCTCCTTCTCACAGTGGCCAAACAGATGACTCCTCCTATTTCCAAATATTAGAGTAGTTGATGAAACAGAATATGCACTCAATTACCAAAATGAAAATAAAGAGAAATATTATATTTCTTGTCCCCTTTCTTTTTGCCCAATTGACCTCGAAAAATGGAAACTTTTTTTATTCTGGCAAAACATCTGATTCTGTGTTCTATTGCACAATCTACATCTTTGCTACAGCTCTCTAATGAATACATTGCTACAAATGCTATTGTCAGGCCATTCACATTTTCTCAGCATACAGCAGGTTTTACATACACTGGATGTTTAATTAATTTACTGATTAATGCTCTTTTTTATGATGCTATTGCCATTTGGCAGCTGTTTTGACAAAGCTGCCTTCCTCATTATGGAATTTTGACTTGTAAAAGGAAGTCAACCGTAGAAAATGGGCTTATTGAATTATCCAGCTCACCAATTATATAGTATAAAATTATTCATCCTGATATAATTTCATCAGGAAAAATCATTTATCTTTAGTAACTGTGTAAAATTAGATATTATTCTGCTGGATAGGTGCAATTTAGCAAGTGTGGGTAGTTAGAGGACTTTTTTAAAAAATTAATTCCATGAACACTGAATTATTGCTTATTTTCTGACTCCACTTTGTTATCAAAAAGGTTAGTTCTGACTAATCGCTCCATTGAGCCCAATTCACTCAAAGCTTAAAAAGCAACACTTAGCCATTTCAAAGCAAAATGCCAGACTGGGGGCCTATTATTGACGATGTCGCTTTGAAAAAGCTAATTTCAAGTATGTTTCAATCTGCTAAGAAATGAATTAATTCAAAACCATTCTGATCTATTTCTCCACTGAAGGAACATCATCTAATAGAATACACTGCTGTGTTAGATTATACTGCATAGAACTATAGCACTAAAATTGAATGATGGGTGGAATGTTCACCTGGGAACTCAAAGTACCTACCTTGTATCTTTCTCAGCCTCTACCTGAAACCACTGCCACTGACACTGTCCTTTCCTAGTCTCTATCCAATCCTTCCCTGCCCTGTCTTCTCCCCATTTGGCACACCCCCTCCCCCCATCAGATTTACCTTATCAGAGGCTGTATTGGAATCCTGGAAGATCTGGCGAGGAGGTAGATGTGGTGTCAGCAGTGGCCCCTTTAAGGGTAAGGCCTGGGCATCCAGTGGATTGTGCTGCACAGCTGCAGCCACTTGTAGGCAATAGGGCCCTCAGGGATATAAGGAGCACCTGAGGCAGGAAGGGTTTGTGGATTGTAGAAGGAGTGCAGGTTGGAGGCAGGAGAGGAGACTGACTTGGCTTATTGACTTGGATACTCTGACTGATTTGACTGACTTACCTGGAATCTGACCTTGGACTGTGACTTGGCTTATTGACTTTGCCCTGGATACTCTGACTGACTTTGTGACTAACAGACTACTTGAACAGGCTGCGGAGAGCTGATGTGTGCTGCTATGCTGGGAAGGACTGCTGCCTTAGGAACTGGGTCCCTGCAGTTTAAACAGGCAAGCTACCCTGGTGGTGGAGTCTAGCAGTGCTGCTGTAGAGAACTGGGGCCATTGTTGGGGGGGGGAAACGAAAGGGGAGCTAATTAGCTTAGAGTGGGCATAAGTTCCCTAAGTGAGTCTTGGAGTGGGAATCTGGCAGAACAGAGGCTGTCCTCCCATGCTGCCACTGTTTGAGGCAAGTCTCCAAAAATGGTGCATACTGCCATAAATCTTCATACAAGAACTGAACTGTAGTAAACCCCTCCGTGTCCCAGCTTGAAATAAAAGTAGCAGGTCTTCTTGACTTCACTTACTGCTGAGTAAACATATTCAGAAAGGTTTTCAAACTTTCTCTCACAAGGGGGCACCTCTGGAATGCCTCACCACTCAGTGGAGAGCACTTGAACACATTTCTTCAGTTGCTTGCTCTTCATGCATGGGTTATTTTCCCCATCTGTCCTCTCCCCAGTAGCAGTAGTGCCTGCAGAAGCATTGAGAGGGGACTACCGTTCCTCTCTTTTCCTTTGCAATTTTCTGTTGTGATCAGTAAAGCACTAAAACGGGGGCTCCTACCATTTTGTGACCAAACCAAACCTACTTACCAAACCTATTTACCAACCTACAGAGTTGTTCTTACCACTGAAAACCCAACTTCCTGGTCACATGGACATTCCTTTCTTCTACAAGGCTTGTACCAGAATGCAGTGCAATGCACTCTGGTATCTGCTGGCATCCTTGGTGAGTCAAATCCATGGATCCTGCACCTATGAAAACCACAAGTCCACTGTAGGTTAGTGGCTCCCAAACTGGGTGCTGTGGTGAACCCTCACAGGAACACTACAGCATGTACCCAGCATCCGCTTCTTCCCAATTCTCCTGGGCACCGCTATCTTAGATTGCAAGAAATGTCACACAATTCTTGTGAGATCTCACACAATCCATGATTGTGTTGCCCAGGAGAGCTGGGAAGAAAAGGTCACCACGAAAGAAGGGCACCGTGATATGGGTTGAACTTTATACAGAAAACTGGAGTCCAGAAGCTCCCCCTTCCCCAAAAGTGTCTGAAAACATTGCTAGACCCTGATGATGCAAGAAAGAAACCAAACATACATTACACTGAAAGAGCATGTGAGCTGAGGAACCTACCCTTGTCTGGTTTAAAGGCCTCCAATCAGCTCCTGCAACATAGTTCTAAAAAGAATTGAAATGGAGCAGAAGTACATTCTGAAGATTTTTTTTTTGCTCACACCTTTAAACGGAAGAGCTAATGCATAAAATTAGCTGTATCTGACTGCAGGTAATGGGCTTGTATATTTTCTTAATGAACTGAAGCAGCAGCTCCAGGTCAAGCTGACAATGTAACAACTTCCCACCTCTGATGCAAGTTTAAAGGTGATTGAAACGTTCTCATTTTTGCTTTCATCAGGTTGGTTTCTTTTTGAATGAACTTTCAAGACACACACACACACACATTCAATTCTCACTAACTTATTGAATATTAAAAGTTGAAAGCATGAAAAAGGCATTGATGTGACAAAAGACAACATTTGGGCAGCATGGCATTCAGTCCATGGAAAGTCCCTTGTGATGACCTAAGTTGAAACAGATGTGTAGAAGCCCCCAGTGCTGGGCTGTACCATTTCATATTGCAGGTGGGAAACAGAATGTTTGAATGTCTCCCTCCACACAGAACAGTTCCCATATATTGAAACTGAACAGCCCAGGGAGAAGTATAATTTAGCAGATGCATTTTGTATGCAAAGGGACTATTTCACATAAGGACACAGTAAAACTCTCAGTTTTCTATCTGCAGTTTGAAATGGCAGAACCCAGTAATAGGTGTATCTGCTTGATAGTCTTACTTTTCATTGGTAGGCTTTGTTCAATTGGGAAGTGTGATGGGAACATCCACACATACAGAATACTGTCCCCTGTGGTAATTATATGCACAGGTGCTGGGCTTAGCCTTAGTATGGTGGCAACAACGACAGCGGGCACGCCTGCATCTGTTGCATCTGCGCAAGAGCAAACTCTTGGCCTTGGTAATATTCTGAGTGTTTAAAGCCCAGTGCCTGAACAACAGGGTCATAATCTAGGAATGTGCTTTGTGGTTAAGCTAGAGCCCCAGGCTAGTTGTAAGTAGCTGCTTATCTATTGCTTCATGTGTTTTGAGACTCAATAAAAAGCTTGGTAGAGGCAGGGCGAGGAACTCAGATCTGTTCCAGCTTCAAGCCTCACTGATGCATCTCTACATTCAAAGCTGTCTGCTGTGTCTCATTCATTTGCTCTGATTCCATGCTCCATCAGCCCCTGTTCATAGTCTCAGCTTCTCAGTGCACTCTGCACTCCCTCAGGCAACAAGGTCCAAGCCTTGTGTGCTTCCCAAGAAGCATTGCGCTGCTACAGTCCCCAATTTTTATCTTTTAAAAAATATTTTGCCCTTGTCTGTGCGTGTGCTTCTGTGCTATGATCAGTCACTGGTTTTGCTTGTTTGTTTAGTTAGGGTTTTTTTTTTTAAATTCCATCCTTTCACTCAACAGAACAGAGTGGCAATCATAAAACCACAGCATGCTATACAAAGTAAGGGAACCAATAGCAAATCGATTAGTAATGAAAAATAAAACTAGCAGAAATTGCACAAAGAGCATCTAAATGCGTGCTAAAGTTCCTCAGGAGCCCACAAAAAAACAAAATACAAAGGGGTCTGGTGGTTCTCCTGGGGGAGAGAGTTCCAGATTCTAGGTGCCACAACAGTGAAGGCTGTTTCTGCCAACCAAAGACAAAAGATGAAGAAAGGCATAGGAGGGCCTCACCAGACAAACTCAGTGGCTGGGCGGTTTGGAGGGTGTGTGTTAGGTATCCGGCAGTCCAAACCTATGCGGGATTGATCTGCTGGCTGGAATGCTTTGCGATAGCAAAAAGAAGTTCCACTGTCACAAAATGGCTGTGACAGCACATGGGACACTTAGTTGGTAGCTGTTTTGGGAGAACTGCCATCAGGGTGGCAGCACTCCCTGCACATTGCCAGACCCCACTGTGGCCACCGGATCAAGTAAAGCAGCAGTGGATGTGGGGGAGGAGAAAACAGAGCTGGGGGCAAAACTGGGTGGGAAGGGGGAGAAATGGGGCCCGGAGTCTGTGGGAGAGTTTGGGTCCAGCAGTGATGGCCGATGTTGAAACCTATGCCCTCCATCAGCAGCCTCGCTGCCTCCTTTCTCGTGTTGGACTTGCATCAGCTGCAGAGCTGGTGCAGGTTTGAGGAGACCCATTGTGGAGCTGCAGGCTTACAGAGAAATAAGTGTGGCTGCATATTTGGGAGTTGTGGGGAGAAGGATAGGATTAGGCTCTGACCCTAAGCTTTTTAGGGCTTGAAAGACATACAATTTTCCAGATGGTGTTTAAAGGCAGCCTTATGACAATCATTGAAACAGTGTGTTTTCAAGTAAGGATTCTAGCCTAAATCTCAAAAGTAAATTTACTAGGAAGTAAGTTCAACGCAACATAGTGGGAATTTCTTCTGAGAAAACTTTAGACCAGAATTGGACCGTTAATATCAAATATTAATATAAAACTTGCTGCTGCAACATCACCTGCTTCTTGGGATGAGATCAGTTTCGGAAAGAATGTGCCTGCTTGTAGTATTGCATAGAGAACTCTTGGAGCAGACAAGTTGGCCTCCTCGGAGCCATGTTACATTGGCCTCTGCTGCAGGCATGTCATGGAATTGATTGACCAAGAGTGTGATTTGCTCTGGCACATCCTACACAGCTGTTTAAAAATGGTTTCACCATGGGGGACATCTGATATTTTGTTTTGTATGCTGCTCGAGGGATATAATGCCTGAGAGAGAGAGAGAGAGAGAGAGAGAGAGAGAGAGAGAGAGAGAGTTTCAGATTTATGTTATTGCCTCCTCCAGAATTTGGAAGAGAAAATGAAAGTGCTTTATGAAAGAAAACAGCAACTTATATGCTTAGGGATATTAAAGATGACTTCAGCAGCTCAAGGCTTTTCTCCAGAATTACCAGAAATAAATGGGAATCATTCAAGAAGCCATACAGATGCTTATGGGAAGTTTATACATTTGGGTGTGATGGTGATTCAGAGTCTTCTTCTAAGTTTCCAAGGTACATGATGTTTCATAGCAATTATGTTGGGTAATTAATCACACACAGAACAGTCTTAATTGATGTGTCCTGTCTTAATAACATAGGATATGAAGAACAAAAATAGAGGAAATAAATATTACTCTACGGAAGCATCCTAGAAAGAGAGATGATCTGTATTTATTAACTTACATCAGCCATCTATCATGCCATAGTAAATTTTGGACTCTACACCATTCGATAGGCTATATATCGTCCCACAGCAAACCAAAAATGATACGATGTTTAATAGGTGATAAAAATGCCCGTAAGATTTGCTTGTTTATCAAATGTTATTAAATGTATTTACAGTTGTCAAATATATGAAAATCACTGATAGTGAAAACTACAATATTTCTTATTTTATAGCCAACGACACCATGAGTTATTTAACAACAAAAAAAAATTGCAAGGGAATTTTGGATGTCTTTATAACAGTTGCTATATAATTCAAGACACATCCAACTTTGCTGTCTAGCACTGTTACTTACCTTGATTATGTTGACATTTATATCACACATTTGCCATAAATCTTCAGAAGAATGTAGACCTTATAAAATAAATGGCTCAGAGGAAGAAAAGATCAACAGCACACACAGATGCAGACACATACACTGAGAAAATCCATCCTTCTTTGTGAATCTTTTGTACACAAAATGCCCTCGATACAGCAAGAAGGCAATGTAACCCCATGCAAT
This sequence comes from Tiliqua scincoides, assembly GCF_035046505.1. Lineage (NCBI taxonomy): Eukaryota > Metazoa > Chordata > Lepidosauria > Squamata > Scincidae > Tiliqua > Tiliqua scincoides. Next base: position 65,989,128 of record NC_089824.1, read on the forward strand.
TCCTATCTACAATGCAAGGTGTGGATGGGAATGGATGTTTCCAACTGTTTGTTGGAGAAGTTGTACAATTGCTTTTTGGGTTTTTGCATGGCTGTGTGCTTTAGGTGCAATCCCCACAGAGCCTCTGTGACGCTAGCCTGTGAATTTCTCCAGGGCTCTCACTTGAAGGTAGACTTTGAAACACAGAATCCTACAGCTGTTCTCTATGTGTGGCTGTGAGGGATCAGGGCCAGCCTTAGGTGTGGGGCCCCTTAGCCGTGGGACTGAATTGGAAACTTTTTTTTGCGGGGCTCCAGGTTCACAGCCAAGGTCTGTAGAATCTTAAGACTTTTAAATAAGATTTGTCGACTTGTATACCCTGAAAGAAAAAAAGAAGAAAAATTAAAATTAACAATTTTAGTCAAAGATTTGTGGGTTCTGTTTTTTTTTTTTGTTTTTTTTGGGTCACCCTGTACATGTATTTTGAAATAGAAGAAAAAAACAAATGAGACTTCAAAAATTAATTGGGGCCCTCCAAATGGATCCTGGACCAGACAGCCCAAAGTGAACCACCATGAACAGAAAATGAACAGGAGTGTTTGCTTACCCAGAATGTGTTTTGCTTACCCAGTCCTGTTACCCAGTGTTATAACTTCCCTCCGTTTCGTCGCTGAGATGGTGATTGTAACTAGGCATGCATGAGTAAGGGTTTGGCAAGCAGCAACGCTGGGCAGAGATGGAACTGAGTCAAAACTGCTTGCAACCCATGGGATCCACAAACTCATTGCCAGATTGTTTTGAATCTTGTCCCTGATAAGGATGTAGCAGGCATCAGGCTTCTTCATCAACTTTTTTCTTCATTGCCAGACTGTTACAGTGTTTCTTCTCTCTTTGGCTGCTCCTCCTCTTCCTCATCTTTTTGTATTTACTAGGGCCCTCTAGGGACAAATCTGAGAAACAAATTGGATAAAGGGCTAAGGCCCTAAAGATACAAGACAAGGCTCAGACATTAGTCATGTAGCAAAGGGACTCTTTTTAGATCTCATCTGGTACTGAGTTAAGTTTTCAAAACATCGCAGTGGAACAGGAACAAGAATTTTCTGTTGCAGGTTGAACTTGGCATCAAACCTGACAATTTTTTTTTTTTAAATACTTGGATTTTGTGTGCTCCTGGAAACCTCTCAGCTGGGATGTCACACATCTCAAACTTTCAGTCTTATTTCTGAAGGCCTGATGTTTAACCAACATTGTACGATGCATGTGCCCATTGCACCTGGCTCCAACACTGTACTTTCACAGCATAAGGGTCTAGAATTTTGTCTGGTAGCAAAGCATGCCCTACAATGTTTTCTGCCTGCCACACATTAAGGCATGCTGTGCTTTGCTGCACCTGCTGGAAGGCAAACGAAGGTCATTTGTGTTGTGTACTGCTACAACCCGTGCATCTCATCCATCATGTCTGGTCTCAAGCAGCCGGCAGCTTGGCAATCCATCCATTCAGGTTTTTGTGGTCCACTGATGAGTCCTGACCTATCATTTTAGAGTCCCTGAGTTGTGTGAGACTAGCAAGTTTAGACTGGTTCCCTAATTGATTCTCGTAATAAATGTTCACAAACATTCCTTTTGCTTGTGTGAGAAGTACAGATAAATGAAAACAACCACACTGAAAATGAAGTCATTTCTAATGTACCTATTTAAACAAACCCAATAAAACAGTAGCGATATTGCTGTGTAACTTATGTTAGGATATTAAGGGCCCAATCCTATCGAACCAATGCTGATGCTGCCATACCAACAGGGCATGTGCTGCATCCTGCTGTGGGAGGAGGCAGTCGAGGACACCTTCTCAACATAAAGGAACATTTGTTCTTTTACTTTGGGACTGAATTGTGGCTGTACTGGCGCTGGAAAGTGGGATAGGATTGGGCCCTCAGTAGGTCAGAATTGGTGCACAGTAGATCAGAGAAGTGGTTTGCAAACTTTTTAGCACCAGAACCCACTTTTTAAAATGCCACTCTTATTGGGACTCGCCTTGCTTTATGAGACTTTAAAAACCTAGAAAGAAATAATATTTTTTATTTATTTATTTACAAGTAATATTTATTTATTTGCAAAAAAACTCAATCCATTTCTCATAATGAGGCAACCATAATGAATAGCCTTGAGGAGCTTAGTTATGTGACCCAGCCTTCACCTGGCCCCACTATCCCATTGGTTTTTGGGAAAAAACACAGCAGAAAAAAGATGCTCAAACATTTGGTTGGTTGGCAACCTTCAGTCTCGAAAGACTATGGTATAATCCTACAGCACCTGGTATTCCCAGGCAGTCTCCCATCCAAGTACTAACCAGGCCTGACCCTGCTTAGCTTCTAAGATCAGACGAGATCAGGCATGTGCAGGGTAACAGTTGCTTATCTCCTTATATTTACACAAGCTTGCAAAGTGCAGGAGCTCAGCTCTTTGCAGGGCAGTTAACGGCTATCTGATTTTTGAATAGCCTCGGGGCTTGAGGCAATTAATCATCTTTAGCTTTTCATCGCCCGTGTTTTTGTTGGAGACTCAGCAGGACCCACCAAGTGCGTCCCAGTCCACTGTTTGAGAAACACTGGATTATAGGATTGCATCAATAATTTCGTACATCTTTTCTAGCATCTGCAAAGCAACATTGTAATGTATGCTGAGGTAGGTTTTTCATTTACTACTGTAATCCACACCAGCGTATTAATGCTGTTTCAGATCTGTTGTGAAAATATGAATGGTACTGTGCTTTATTGACCTCATCCATTGTACCCATCCGTTTTGGGCTCAGTTTCTCACCACCTGTTTCACTGCATAGCAGCCCCTGCAGAATTTCTCTGGTGGAGGATTTCTCAATAGTGTCTCTAGAATACATATGGCAGACAGGAGACGGCTTAATCCATTTCTTTTATATGCTCTGAACAGCTTTGCTCTCATCCAACAGGAAAAAACACAATCTCTGTGCTGTGCCCAGGTATGGAATGTCTGCACCTGGAGACAAATTTCCATGTGCATGACTATACCTGGGTTCAGTTTTACATCTTGACAGACCATATGCACTGTCCACAGAGTATGCCTGCATTAAATGGAACCTTTATTTATGTATTTTTCACATTTTTATACTGCCCTTCCTCCAAGGAGCTCAGGATGAGGTACATGGTTCCCCCTCCCTTTGTTCTCACAACAACCCTGTGAGGTAGGCAAGGCTGAGATACAGTGACTGGCTCAAGGTCACCCAGGACGCTTCATGCCTGAGTGGGGATTTGAACCTGGATTTTCCAGGCCTACCTCCCAAACCATTACCACCATCTAACTGTACCCAGTTATCTGGCACACACATAATCATTGCATAGTGTTTATATGCATAAGGTCTTTTCTAGACTGAAAAGACCAATTCAGAAGCTTACCCTACATTTTCATGTCAGACTCTGATCCATGAAACCAGTCTTTGTTGATGCTCTAGCTACTGCTGTGGATTCCTCAATTGGAATCCTAGGGTCACTGAATGAATCAATGCCACCAGGTTCCTGAAGGGTCTAACAAAGCATGCCTGCTATTTATTCTTGTGCAGAACCGAAGTGTTGTGCTCTGCTCATGCTAATGCTCTCATCCATGCTGACGAACCCATAAATAATCTCAAGTGTTCTCCTGTGTGCATCGAAGAGTGAAAAATAAAACAAAAATAATAACAAATAGATGAATCGGGATGCAGCTGCAGGCATCCACCAGCAATACAGTCCCAGGTAGCTCCTTTCTGCCGTTCAGTGATAGTTCTGACAGTTCAGATTGCTGATTGCACCGCCTGTCACTCTTCCACCCACCAGGTTTACAACTTGAGTTTTTGTTAGCGTGGGTAGGGACTAGGCTTGGATGTTTCTCCAAACAACATTTTGCTGAGTTTTAGCGAACTCATTTTTAGGCAATTAAAAGTGTCTGTCTTGGGGCCGATTTCTCAGGGAGGAAGTAAACTTGCATCAGGGTTGTATCATATCAGACATGCAGATTCACATGGACTAATGCTCATTGAAACATTTCTTGCACTTAGAAAACTGGATGTCGGGGGAAAGGGTTCTGACTGCACCCTTTTTTATGAGAACGAATTTTGAGACAAGGCAGACAGCGTTCCATCCATTGCTGTGAACCTCAGTCTGCAGTGAAAAGCAGACCGAGCCTCAATCTGTAGTCAAAAGACTCGTTTCACTCAGCAGGCCGAATAGCATCAAGGGTACCTGCTGAGAGCTTGAAGTGATGTCATTAAACCAGAAGTGATGTCATTACGCAGGTGATGACCAGAAACAGTCCTGGAATGAGCTGGAATCCCTAGCATGTATGCACTGCTGAAACAGAGGTGTCTGCGTTGGCTCAGTCATGTTGTGAGAATGGATGATGGCCGGATCCCAAAGGATCTCCTCTATGGAGAAGTCATGCAAGGAAAGCGCCCTACAGGTAGACCACAGCTGCGATATAAGGACATCTGCAAGAAGGATCTGAAGGCCTTAGGAGTGGACCTCAACAGGTGGGAAACCCTGGCTTCTGAGCAGCCCGCTTGGAGGCAGGCTGTGCAGCATAGCCTTTCCCAGTATGAAGAGACACTTGGCCAACAGTCTGAGGCAAAGAAGGAAGGCCCATAGCCAGGGAGACAGACCAGGGACAGACTGCACTTGCTCCCGGTGTGGAAGGGATTGTCACTCCCGGATTGGCCTTTTCAGCCATACTAGACGCTGTTCCAGAACCACCATTCAGAGCGCGATACCATAGTCTTTTGAGACTGAAGGTTGCCAACAACAGGAACTAGTAGACTGTAAATTACAGAGGACAAAATACTCAAATCCTGATTTGCATGGCACCTTTTTAGTGGTTCTTTTTGTGTGCTTACTGTTCAAAATATATGCATTTGCTGCAAGAAAATACAGGTCTAACACCAGCATGGCATCTTTTTTAGTGGCTGTTGCTTGTGAACTGGGGCCACAGCATGGGAATACAGAGAATTAAACCTTTGCCTCTACCCCAATTCCCTGACACAGATTTCCCTACTTCCATTAGGTAGAAGCAGAAAGCATACAGGCATACAATATGTGCATCTATATATTTTCATCTCCCATGCATGTTAGTTTTGGCGGATGGGGGCAATTTGAATAGGGTATCATGGGGACAAAGGTTAAATTCCTTACTTCTGTGGGTCCAGACCAAATCATGGTTCCTTTTTGGAAAAAGTGGAAGATGTTGGGAACTCCAATCAACATTCACAGTATGCCCCTCTAAAACAGTGTTTTCTAATAGTAGATTTGGGAGCAGCACAGATAGAGAAACCATAGCATCTGGTGAAAAATCTATCAAAAGAGCTATGTATATATTAAAAACACCTCCCATATGCACACCAAAATGATTCTTTAGTATGAGTAGCTGAGTAATGAACTATGCTCTGCTAGAGCTAATGAACAAAGCAATTCAGAGTGTGTGATGTTGTATTATGTATAGCTGCTTAGGAAGGAAATGGTGAAGGATCAAAGAGGGCTTTGCCAGTTGTTTGTAGGTTGTTCTGGTTACCACAAATGGTCAAAATAAAATGGTCAAATCAGCCCAGTCAAAGGGCATTTCTAATGCAACCTGAGTCAGAAACATTCCTGAACTGTTCATAGCTCCTCAAAGAAGAAAAAAAGAAAAGAAAAAAATGTGATGTGCCTTTTGCCACTACTGGTAGCTCTCAATTTACATAGTCTTAATTTGCATGTTTTTGGAACAGCACAGTTTTAAAATTAAAACCTGAAGTCGAATTTATGCTGAAAGTGTTTGAAATATTCACTTTCATCTCAAAAAAGACATAGTGGAAATGGAAAAGGTGTAAAAGAGAGCGACTAAGATGATTACGGGGCTGGGGCACCTTCCTTATGAGGAAAGGCTATGGCGTTTGGGCCTCTTCAGCCTAGAAAAGAGACGCCTGAGGGGGGACATGATTGAGACATACAAAATTATGCAGGGGATGGACAGAGTGGATAGGGAGATGCTCTTTACACTCTCACACAACACCAGAACCAGGGGACATCCACTAAAATTGAGTGTTGGGAGAGTTAGAACAGACAAGAGAAAATATTTCTTTACACAGTGTGTGGTTGGTCTGTGGAACTCCTTGCCACAGGATGTGGTGATGGCATCTGGCCTGGACACCTTTAAAAAGGGATTGGACAAGTTTCTGGAGGAAAAATCCATTATGGGGTACAAGCCATGCTGTGTATGCGCAACCTCCTGATTTTAGAAATGGGTTACGTCAGAATGCCAGATGCAAGGGAGGGCACCAGGATGAGGTCTCTTGTTATCTGGTGTGCTCCCTGGGGCATTTGGTGGGCCACTGTGAGATACAGGAAGCTGGACTAGATGGGCCTATGACCTGATCCAGTGGGGCTGTTCTTATGTTAATAGGGTCAATTAGTTAATATTGTTAACAATTAGTTATTGTTAATAGGGTCAGTTAGTCACTAACAACAGGACAGGGAGCAATCCCCTGTGGTTGCATCTTGCAACAGGAAAAGTATGAATTAGAAATAGCAAGTGGGGACTTTGTGCCTCCAGCGCTCATCTGCAGTGGCCTGGCCTGCATCTTTGTTTTCCTCATTTTTTTCTCAGCCACAGACATCAGTAGCCACTTCCATTCCAACTTTATGAGACTCCCTCCTTAGCCGTGAAATTCTGCAGCCCCATGCCCGGGGCACTGCCCCATGGGCTATCACCACCCTGTGCAGAAATCCACCCCCCCACTCACCAGAGGCTCATGGAGCCTCGTGCAACCTTCTCCCACGTCAAGAAAACCTCTCCGAGGTTCCCCAATGCTTTAAACTGTGCTTCCGGCAGACCAGAAGCACAGTTTCCACCCCCGTCGGGAGCCTCAGAGAGGCTTCTGCGGGTTCCTAGCAGCCGGTGCCTGGGGCATCTGCCCCAGGGAAGTCTACGGTAGGTACGCAATTGTCCCTCCTCAACTTTCCCTCTACTACATCTTCGACAAGCAGAAGTCACTAGTCATCAGTGTAAGAGTTAATTGACTTTTCCCCCAATCCATACAAATCCCATTCTTTCCTATGGGGGAAAAATGTCTTGAATCAATGTACTTTCAATAATAATAATAATAATAATAATAATAATAATAATAAACTTTATTTATATCCCACCCTTCTTCCCGAAGGGACCCAGGTGGAGCCTCATTATTTGTGTGGGTTCCATTCCAAGCACTCATGTGGATGGCAAAAAATGCACTATAGCAAATCAATTTAAAAAACAAAGTTTCTTTGCTCGGGTGATTTAAAAACGGCCTTGCTGACCTTTGTGATGTAAGAGAAGAGTCATTAAGAAGACAATCCATCAATCAGTCCTCCTCCAACTACTTAGAAAGATGCTTCACTCAGCCCCTCCCTTCGCCAATGCAAAATGATCACCTTTCTTTCATGTACTGAGGTGAAGGGAGGGGTCCAAAGGAGAGAGAAGGATTGATGGATTGTCAGCCAGCTGCGCTCGCTCTCTCTCTCTCTCTCTCTCTCTCTCATATTAAGGAGGATATTGTTAAAGGACTGTTCAGTTTTTTAAACTGATTTTAAAGGGGTGCATTTTCCACTTCTCCAGGGATCATCACATTCCTTCTCATTTGCAGTGGCCATTCCTGTTGAGTCAAATCTGTGTACGTATAAATAGGCTGGACCTGTATGCCCAGATTTCCAGGAATTTAACCCCTGCGTAAATTGAGAGCTGTCTTTGTTAATAAGAAAAAATGGCTGATCCAGGGCAACATGTAGGGGGTTACTATATCTCAGAGCTACGGTAACATCCAAGTACCAAGTATGCAAGCACTAGTTGTAAATATGAAGTTTTGGAATTTTACCTTGCTATTTTCTTTCTATGCCCACTTTCAGCTTTCTCTGTCCAAACAAAGGTAGATAGACCACCAAACAAAGGTGGTTAGGGTATTAGTGCAATGCCCAGTTCAATTGCTAAATCAGCAAGCAACACAGATGCAAAGATACAATCCAGTCACTGTGCAGCCAAGTTGTGGCTAGGACTGAGTATAAAACACAAAATGTGAACCCTATCTTACATAGTTGCCTAGAGCTAGCGTTGCCAAGACACATTGACATATATTTAACACTACAAGAAACTGCATTCTGAACAAAACACTGTTCCCTGTAACTCTGCTTTTAAAAAAAAATTAATTACACCATTTATTCCTTACTTTTATATGCAAGTCAGATCCGCAAGGCTGTTTACAGAATAAAAAGCACACTAGAAAAATAGGACTTTAAAACAGTTAAAACACAAAAATGCCACTAAAACAAAAACAACAAGAACAAATAAACCACCAGCGGAATAAAACAACCAAATATTGAACTGCTTTTAAAAGCACATTCATTTCCACCTATTTATTTTAGTCACTTCAGACAGTTACAGCCAAATCCTAACCTGCGTTGGGACATGCAGGCCAACCGGCCTGCACTGTATTCAGAGCAGGTTAGGAGGTGGCTGGAAGTCAGATGTTTTTCTCCTTACCCTGAGCAAAGTCCCAGCCACCTTACAGGGTTGCTTGGATCTGCACCATCTATTTTGCTGCTGCAAATCCAAGCAGTGCACATAAGGCTGATTGGGACAGGAGTGGGGGTTAGGATATGGCCTGCACTGCCGTGGCCGAACCTGCCCCCTTCCTGGGCCCAATCCATCTTCTGGTCTACCCCCCACCCCAAAACGCCACCTTCCTGCTTCTGTTCCAACCTCCCACCACCCTCTCCCGCTCCCTGCGCCAGTCTGTCTTGGTCAAGGCAAATGTAATCCAACCCATCTGGGGTTGGATTCAACATCTGGGATCAGGTGCGGGCCTCTGCACTAGCATGTCTGGCTCTTGGGTAGCCACAAACATGCTTGATGTCATGTTTGCAACACTTCTGGGCCTGCGTACGGATTGCACTCTTAATGACGCATATATTTTAGAATTTTAAAGGTACATTGATTATCAGAGGGTGAGTAACTGGGTAGAACCTATCTTTTAGCAAGCTCACTTTATTTTGGCCTCTCTCTTGCATTTTGTGTTATCTGTGACCATCTTGCTGCCAACTGTCTGAATTAGGTTGTCATCTTTTTCTCTGGCAGGTCTTATATACTTTTAACAGTTGTAAAGCAAGCAGACATCCAGCCATTTCTGTCTTGTAGATGGAGTTATAGGAATGGGGCTCCATCCACAATTGTGGAGGGAGGCTTCCTTGCACTGTCCCTTCCCTCATGTGGTAGGCTGGGCTACCATTGGGATGGCTGGAAGGACATTTCAGACTGCTTTGGAATGCCAAGGCCTCCTGCAGCAATTCTGTACTCTGGCCCAGGAGGTGGGTCTGAGATTAGCTGATCACCATGTGGAGCTAGGTAGGAATTATCTGCTCCTCCCAGATTGCCTGGAAAGGGAGATTTTGGAACCTACTCCAGACTGACCGTAGGTTGGTCTTTAGCCAGATTGTCCATGGTTGGCAGGGAGGAGAATCATGTGTCTACCCTATGGCAAACAAAACTCCAGGCAAAATCAGTCCTGGTTCCTGGAGGCTGCACAGATCAGGGATGCAGGATGGTTGACCCTCATGCTTGAATTGCAACACCTACTACTGAATTTGTCCAGCTCAAGATAGGCTGAGCAATTTAGCTTCCTCAACCCCTTTTGCAGGGGTTAGCAGTGAGAAAGCTGGGTGAGCCATGAGAGACCCACCCTGAGTCAGGGTGGTTTGCCAAATGGAGGACTTACTTACCCAACTGTTTCCTAGTTGGGTGCCCGCACTTAAGGAGGGTCAGGACCTGCTGCATTTTATCAATTGCTGCCCAGCATTGTAACTTCCAAAAAATCAGGACCCTGGTTTCTTAGAAGATCTGAAAATTTAAAAAAGCAAAACAAACAAACAAACAAACAAACAAAAAAACCAGAAAAAGAAACCCCCCCCCACACACACACACCAAACCAACAAAAAAACTTGCCCTGACCCAGAAGTAATTGAGATGACATCATGACATAATCATTGCAATTACTTCCAGGTGAGGGGAAGGCATTTGCATTCCTGGCTTCTGGGCAGTACAAGAGCCAGGAATGCCATTGGGGTAGATACCTTGACAAAAGCTTTATTTCAGTGATTTTCAACCCTTTATCATCTCACAGCACACTGACAAGGTGCTCAAATTGTGAAGGCACACCATCAGTTTTGGGGCAATTGACGAGGCACACCATGCTGCTGGTGGGGATTTTACATCCCCCAATGGCCCTACTAATAAATGACCCTCCTCTAAGCTCCCATGGCAAGCTGTGGACCATTCAAGGCACACGAGTGTACTGCAGTTGAAAATTGCTACTTTATTTACTGAAATTCTACTTATATGCAGCTGTTAAATATTGGTGTTAAATATACTACTACTACTATTACTACTGCTACTGCTACTACGAAGAATATAAGAATAACACCACTGGATCAGGTCATCGACCCATCTAGTCCAGCTTCCTTTATCTCACAGTAGCCCACCAAATGCCCCAGGGAGCACACAAGACAATAAGAGATCTGCATCCTGGTGTCCTCCCTTGCATCAGGCATTGTACCCACATGCAAGGGAGGAAGAGGGCTGGGCGCCAGTGCCCTAAGAGCCCTCTGAGACCACCCAGCTCCCAGCCCTCCTCCAATCCCCCCACAGGGGAGGAGACTCTCATGTTCCAGGCTGGGCCAAACAAACCCTGATCTCGCTGCTTACATTGCACGATCGGCATTCTGAGGTATCCCACTTCTAAAATCAGGAGGTTGCACATACCCATCATGGCTCGTAACCCGTGATGGGCTTTTTCTCCAGAAATTTGTCCAATCCCCTTTTTAAAGGCATCTAAGCCAGATGCCATCACCACTTCCTCTGGTGAGGAGTTTCACAGACTAACTACATGCTAAGTAAAGAAATATTTTCTTTTGTGTGTTCTAACTCACCCAACACTCAATTTTAGTGGATGTCCCCTGGTTCTGGTGTTATGTTAGAGGGAAAAGAGCATCTCTCTATCCACTCTATCCATCCCCTGCATAATTTTTATGTCTCAGTCATGTCCCCCCTCAGGCGCCTTTTTTTCTAGACAGAAGAGCCCTAAACATTGTAGTCTTTCATCATATGGGAGGTGCCCTATCCAAGTAATCATTTTGGTCACTCTCTTTTGCACCGTTTCCATTTTCACAATATTATTATTATTATGAATTATTATTAACTTTATTTTTACCCTGCCTTTCTCCCCGGAGGGACTCAAGGTGGCTTACAACAAAGGTTTAAACAAATTTAAAAACATAATTTAAAAACAGATAAATCAGATAACAGATAAAAGCATATTAACAGATAAAACAGATTAAAAAACAGATAAAAGCATATTAACAACATATCATAAAAACAGTAGTCAGATAAAAAGTAGTCAGGTTAAAGAGCATAGAGCAGCAAATCATAAAAGGATCAGGCCTGTAACCAGATTTTACAAAACATATTAACAGATGTTAAAAAGATGGTAAAAGGCCAGGAACTCAGAAGGCTTGTCTAAACAGAAGGGTCTTCAGGCCTCACAGAAAAGTTTCAAGAGAGGGAGCAGTTCTTAAGTCAAGGAGAAGGGAATATCCTTTTTGTGCTGGGGTGACCAGAACTGGACACAGTACTCCAGGTATGGCCTTAACCATCGATTTGTACAATGGCATTATAATATTAGCCATTTTATTCTTAATACCTTTTCTAATGATCCCAAGCGTAGAATTGACCTTCTTCACCACTGCTGCACATTGGGTCGACACTTTCATTGAGTTGTCCACCACCACGCCAAGATCTCTCTCCTGATCTGTTAGACAGCTCAGAATCCATTAGCATATACGTGAAGTTTTGATTTTTTTTGCCCCAATGTGCATGACCTTACACTTACATTGAAATGCATCTGCCATTTTGCTGCCCATTCTCCCAGTTTGGTGAGATCCTTCTGGAGCTCCTCACAATCATTTCTGGTCTTCACCACTTGAAAAAGTTTGGTGTTGTCTACAAACTTGGCACTGCTTAACCCTGTCTCCAGGTCATTTATGAACAGGTTGAAAAGCACTAGTCCCAGGACAGATCCTTGAGGCACATTGCTTTTCACCCCTGCCCATTGTGAAAATTGTCAGTTGACACCAACTCTATGTTTCCTGGTCCTCAGCCAGGTCCTAATCCATGAGATAACCTGCCCTTTAATTTCCTGGTTATGGCGTTTTCTCAGCAGCCTTTAGTGAGGGACCATGTCAAACGCCTTCTGAAAATCCAGATAAATAATATCCACAGGTTATCCTGCATTCACATGCCTATTGACCTTTTCAACAAACTCTAAAAGGTTTGTGAGGCATGACTTACCATTAAGAAGCCATGATTCTCCTTCAGCAAGGGTTGTTCTTCTTTGTGTTTTAAGATTCTATCTTTGATGAGGCATTCCACTATCTTACCTGGAACAGATATTGGGTTGACTGGGCTATAGTTTCCCGGGTCCCCTCTCCTTCCCTTTTTAAAGATTCGTGTGACACGTGCTATCCTCCAATCCCCTTGTACTGTGGCCGTTTTAAGGGACAAGTTGCATATAATAATAATACAGGTAGATAATATCTGCCGGAAAAAAAATAATTACAGGTAATTACATTTAAAATAGTGATCAATCTATTGGGGGGGGGGTGCAGAAGAGAGAGCCTGGCCTCTTTAGAATTTATGCTCCCCCCCCCCCCATTTTTTAGAAGCTCCAGGTTTATCCATGACTTAGCAAAAACTGATGAGAGCTAGGGGTGAAGTTTATGAATTTCATTAAGGGACCCTTACCATTCCCCCTCCTCTAATTTAAGCACTGATCTAAAGCAGGGGGAACTGACAAGGCCTTTGCTCATCTCCCATGTGTTTGCAACGAAAGGTCAACAGACAAGCCATCACATCATTTTGCTGCTCACGCTCACTATAGATTTCACATATTCATAATGGGTTTCATTTAGCCATGCATATTTTATGATCGACTCTGTTCTGCTTGCACACTAAATTTATGTAACCTAATTGCGCTGTACTGTAATTTGCAATGTACAGTTCTTGTTGTTCTTCCTCCCTCCCGTGGCTGCTGTCCAAGGCACTCTTCTCCGTGCAGGAGTGCCTGAAAGCTTGGTGCACAGTGCCATGCCATCCTCATTTTAATTGGCTGGTGGGGGGGGGGAATGTCTTTGAGAGGGGAGACTATTTATTGGCTTTCAAATATTTAAGACCTCCTAGAACTGATGGGAATTATAATGACCTTACCTTACCTTTGATGTGAAACGAAAATCACCTGTTCAACAAAGCTTACTGCATAATACTTCCCTGCAGCATTAGTTTAAAGCTCTCACAGTGCTTATTTAATGCACCCTTTCTAATGTGCTTGTGCAGGTATGAACACACGTACAGAAAAGTATGGCTAAATTGAAAGTCTTCATCTCCTTTGCACATTTTACTCAGACATGGTTAAAATACCCAATGGGATAGCCACATTAGTCAGCAGCATCTGACTTGAGACCTCAAACACTTGTGCTACAACACAGTTGTCAGTCTTGAAGGTCCCACAAGATTCTCTCTGTGCCATTACTAGTGTGCGTGTGCGTGTGCGTGTGTGCGCGCGAGCAGAGGAAGCTACTGCAGTCAACACCTCCAGTTGGAACCAGCTTAGGTTTTTCTAACTCTATACGGCAAGTACCCTGACTTCATGAGAGTTGCTGCTGAATTCCACCTCAAATGGAATTCAGATGTAACCCTTTTCTCTGCACCAACACTCGAACTGAAATTCCCTCCCCATGCTCTCTTAGACCTGGAGTGGAAAACGTACAGCCACAATTTTGGTGTTCATAAGTCAGGGCCGATCCAGCCATGAATTGGACTGAAATGGCTGTGTTGAGTGATGGACTGGAGGGGGTCACAAACTGATGAAGGGTACCCCATATACCTCTTCAGTCTTCTGTCTGTCTTCTCTGCTAGTCTGCTGCCCACGAGCCACTTCAACAGGCACTCCATCTTGTTAACTGACACCAAGTCAAAGGGGGACAAGGGCAGCATCAAACCACCTGCTCCTCCACTATTTCAAGCAATTGTGGCAGAGCTGTAGTTAGGGCAGAACCTGAGGGGTACCTGTCCTGGGTGCTACGCCAAGTGGGGGCACATGATTGCCCCCAGGCTCTGCCCCACAAGAGCCTCCACAGGAGAAGTAACAGGGCGCTCAAATCTGCCATAGCAATTGCCCCCCTCCAAGGAGAATCTGGAAGTAATGTCATCTGGATGCTGGGACAGCCATTAAAGCTTTGAATTGTCATGACAATGCCGGTGCCCAAAGCAGCAGGCGGCTTTAGTGATGGTGTTCTGAACACTTCCCTTCCTCAAGAGCGACAAAAAAGGATCACACTGCCTCTCCCACCTCTTTCCTGTCCAGGCAGGTAAGAAGATAGCAGAAGCTTTAGGGAATGTTTCATCTGAGGCCACAGGCACAGGGGAAATAGGTTAGTTCTGTAGCCCTGATCCAAATCACCCATATAGCTTTAAAAAAAAAAAAAAGAAACCAGGAATTTCTTATAACTCCCACATCACATCAGGTTTTATCCTTATTGAAGGACAAGAAATGCACAATGTAGAAGAAATTCAACCAACTAAGCACAAAGCTGGTGGTGTTTCTCTAGAGTGGTTCTAAGAGAAAAGGGGAGGATCAGGTATAGTCACTTTATGCATGAGTTTATTTACATAGCACCATCAATGTACAGCATAGATACTATCACAAGGGAGATAGTGGAGGAAAACGACAGGGTAAGTCGGAGAAGTTCTTTCACCAAGCTGGATCAGACCAAAGGTCCATTAACATCCTTTTTCGCACATTAGCCAACCAGGCACCTCTGGGAAGCTCAAAAGCTGCCCATGTAGACAAATAGGCCTCTCCCACTGTCGCTCTCTTACAATTAATATTTAGAGTCATATTCTCTCTGGAGGTAGTGTATACTCACCATGACAGGAGGCATTGAGAGACTTGCCTTCCATGAACAATGAGTTTGGCAAATCCCTTCTTAAAACTAGTGGCCATCAGCATCTGTTGTGGTAATGATATTCTATAGCAGTGTTGCCCAAACTGTGGGTTGGGACCCACCAGTCTGTCGCAAGCCAATTTTTGGTGGGTCACTAAAAGTTTTTGAAACATTTAAAAAAAAACAAAAAACTTTGTAAGCACCCTTGTCTGATTGGCAGAAGAAAATTGTTAGCTGATATGAGGTAATCTTCATACCCGCAAATTAAAATCTCATATTTTCCCATTTTCTCTAGCAATTGGCATGCTGTAGATCACGCGTGAACCCAGTTTTAGACTTTTGTCTGGCCTGGAAGGCAGTAACTGCACATCTTGCTCTCCAGTTCAGCCTTTTGGGTACCCTGAAATGACTGAAAAGGTTTGGGGAAACAGTTCTTTAACTCAATTTCTGGGGAAGAGTTTAGCAAATGCCTACACACGCATACTATATGTAGCAGGAATACAGGACCCCAATTATTATTAATTAATAAAAATCACTTTTTTTATTTCTCGTTTTTTTTTTTGGTCTAGTAGGTTGCGATTGAATGTCATTTTTAAAAGTGGGCCCCAGTGCTAAAAAGTTTGGGAAGCACTTTCTGTAGAATTATGTGCTATATGAAGAAATATTGTCTTTTGCTTGTCTTGAATCTTCTCCCAAGCTATTTCACGGCTGCCCCATGGTTTTGGTATTACGGGAGTTCCTCTCTAGCCACTTCCTGTACACCACATATAATTTTATAAGCTTATAATGTTACCCATTAATCACCTGTTTTCTAAACAGAAAACCTCCATGTACGTTAGCCAAATCTGTAGGTCATACAGGTTTATGATGAATTCACTACAATTTTTCAGTGGGGTTGAAATATGGCCTTAGCGATTTTTCAGTAGATATATTTTGATACCAGTTTCTGACTTCCACTGCTTTGCATCTTCTCTATGACACAAAGTTTGTGACCTCCTTAATTAAACAGATGTTCATGTCAGTTTGCTCACATTCGCATGACTTTCACTATTTGGAGAAAAGGAGCTAGACCTGGTGGGACAAATACCACTAGGCTGTCATTGTGAGCATATTGCTGTGTGGTAGTGACTTTAAAGGGGGAGGAAAAAGCTGAACACTGCTGATTTGGCATTCACAAAGTTGTCACTGCAGCCAACGGTGTGTCAAAGCTTCAAGTACAGCTCAAGGTGAACCTTACCTCCCAAGGTCTCCCTTCTGGTTTTATCTCTGTGGTGAAGTTAGTGTTGCGAGAGCACTGAAAGGGACTTGAATGAGACATGTGCCATGGCTTGTATGGAAAAGCAAAGCATTGACCTGCTTCAGGATCTTGGAAAGCTGCCAGGAGGCAACACTCTTGATTCTTCCCATTTCTTTGTTCTCTTCATGGTTTAGTTCCTTTGACTTTGTTTTCATTAGTTTCAGCAGGAGAAGTGTTATCCAAAGGAAAGCCTTAAACTCAGACAGATGCATAGTATTGGAGGTGGACAGAGTCTCCATCAATTTTAGGGACTGGGAAATGAGAGTGGCTTGATCCTATGACCTAATAAGGGCCTTGATCTTGATTGGTAGTAACTTGCCTCCCTTGTTGCTTCCTGTTACAAAGCCCCCTATGTCAGCAATTCCCTAGATCAGTGGTTACCAAATGTTTTAGCACTGGAACCCACTTTTTAAAACAACACTCTGTTGGGACCCACCTAGGTTTTTGGGACTTTTTTAAAAAAACCTAGGAAAAAATTATTTATTTACAAGTAATATTATTTATTTATTTTTTAAAAAATGATTCATTTTTCTTAATGAGGCAGCCCTAATGAACTTTAATGTATGCTGTCTTTTACCATTTCTCCCCCGGACGACGACGACATAAAATCTTTTAAGTTTTTAAAAAATTCTTTTTAAGGTGCATCGGTTAAGACACATTTATGTCTCTGAATTTACAGATGCTTGCAGACTGCAGACTGCAGTTGTCCTTGGAGGACAACTAGCTCATGCAGTTTGCAAAATAGCTGCTGAGCTCCTTTGCAGGGCAATTAGCAGCTATCTTGCATGCTGCAGGAGCTGAGCTGTTTGAAGGGTAATTAGCAGCTGATGTTTGAATCGCCTCAGGGCTCGAAGGCTTAGTTTTTTGATCTTGCCATGATATGTGTTTACATTGGAGGTTCTGCTCTGCACTTCGGGACCCACCAGAAATCATGTTGTGACCCACAGCTGCCGTAGATTGTTAATAAATTAATAATCTAATCCTGTTAGAGTCACCCCTGGTGGATTAGGAATGTCTGGTTCTTTTGTGTTGAGTTTCAAAATTTCAGCATATGAGCCCAGTTCAAAAATAAAATGGATTGGGAACCTGGTCACTCTAGAAACTTCTGCATTGTACTTCAAAACCATAACAGCCTTGAAAAGCCTGTAACGCCTTGAAAAGTTTTTTGCCCTGTCTCACACTACTAGAACCAAGAGACATCCAATGAAGCTAATTGGTGAGAGAATTAGGCTGCACAAAATGAAGTACAGCTTTTAATTAAACTATATAATGCTTCAAGAGGTGGTGATGGCAATTAGTTTAGATTACTTTAAAAGGGCATTCGACAAATTCGTGGAGGACAGATCTTTCAGTAGTAACTAGGGGCCCAATCCTATCCAAATTTCCAGTGCCAGTGCTGCTGTGCCAATGGGGTATGCACTGCTTCCTGGGGAAGCAGTCACAGAGGCCTCCACAAGGTATGAGAATATTTGTTCCTATACCTTGAGGCTGCATTGCGGCTGCACTGGTGCTGGAAAATTGGATAGGATCGGGCCCTAGGATGGCTACATATCTATATCTATATCTACACACACAACACATACACACACACACACACACACACACACACACACATGTATATGTAACCATCCCCCCTCTCTTTCTTTCTCTCTTTCTCAAATGCATACATATTCTTATTCTTTTTAATGATGATGATGCATACATGCATACATACGTACATACTGTCTCAGCTGTATGTTCTGGCAATATACTTCTAAATACCAGTCTCAGTGGAGCTATGGAGAGAGAAGCCTGTTACCTGCTACCTAGCTGCAGCTGTGTATGTCAGGGCCTAATGGCACCTGGGGGACAATGCAGTGACACAGAGATGTGACATCATCATGTCACCCCCTGTGCCTGCATGCTACATCCCTTTGCCATCCCTTCATTTCGGAGCCAAATGGACCCATGAGAGGGTGGGTGGCCCCAACTTCAGGCAACATGTCTCCCACTTCCCATGGAGAGACTGGGAGACATCCAGAGAGCCATGGATAGGGGGCACATCGCCGTGACTGCTCCCTTTAAGTGGCCCTCTTAAGTGGCACCCAGGGAAAATGCGTCATCTGCGAAAACCTTAGATATGCCCCTTCTTTGCTGTGAGCACCCCAGAGGCATCTGGGGCATTTGGTTGGCCACAGTGGGGAACAGGAAGATGGACTAGGTTGAAACTTGGGTCTGATCCAGCTTGGCTCTATTTCCAACTCTGCCTTCTCCGACCTATTTTTAAATTGGGCTCAAAAGGAATTTGTTCATCTCTAACCTTCCCTATAATCACCTTGCTGTTTTCAGAGTTCAATCATTGTTTTATTGATGTGAATTCGGCAGATTGAAAAGCGTTGAGCAAACATTCTTCTCCTTTTTGATGTCACAGTGTTGGAGGAGGGGTAAATGTGCCTAATGACTGAATTCATCTTGTACTGATGGATATTCACTAAGAAGTGTTGTTTCCAGCACGGAACTGAACATGTGAACATTGGTGCATACTTTTGGAGTGTTGGGTTCATGAGCTAATAGGATTGCAATGGAGCAAATAGGATTACTGCCACTTTCACAAGACACCCAGGACTATATCTGTTCCTACAGGTTAATAAAGACAATATGCTATGCTATGTAAGATCTTTTGTCTTACAGGAAGTGTGGCCAGTCCAGCACCCTTGTGTTAAAGCCAGAGGGCATTTGGTATTCTCAAAGAGTGCATGAGATTTGATTTTACAACCCATTCCTGTCCTGCACTGAAACAGGCAGGCCAACTTGCCTGTGTTGTATCCAGCACAGGGTTGGAACTGGCAGCAGTGCAACTTGAGGCAAGGGGAATTGACTCCCCTTCCCCTGGGTAAGGCGGAAGCAGCCTGAATGGGGCTACTCAGATCTGCACCCCTGAAGAGGTGGGCTTGGTGGCTCTGGAGAGGGGGCTTGATCCGACCTGAGTGCCAGATTCTGGCTCCACCTCCCTCCCGGACCTGGTCCACCCATGGCTCACCTGCCACCCACCATCTCCCCACTCCAGAGCAGCCCTGCAACACCTCCCCCTGCCCTCCCCAGACCTGCACGCTGACCTGGCGCACGTGACTTGTGTCAGCCTAGGGGACACTCTGAATTGTGTGACACTTTGACATTTTGACACTTTGAATTGCACCCTTAATTACTTTTATGTTCTCAGCTGCTCACAGGACACACATATATTCTTCTCAAAATTAAAAAAAAATGTAGTCATAAATAAAACTCCTTGATACAACAAGTCTGCATAAGTGTTCTCTGCCCACCTTTCCCCCCCTCTGAATTCTTGTGTTCTTGTTTTCCATTAGGATATCTTTAACTTATGAGTTTATGATGATAATTAAGTCTGGATTGGAGCCACAGAGAAATCCACCAAGAACAGAGGGATCATAATGTTGGTAAATATCATAAATCAGTAGACCAGATGTAAGACATTCAGAGACTCATGCCAAGAAAGGGCATGTTAATATTTTAATGCTATCTACCATATGAACAATATTATTCCAAAATATTTTCAAGGGTTAAATAAGGTGAGAAGTATTTGGGAAGCCATTCTATTTGTTTTCCAAATATGGCTTTTTTTTGGGGGGGGGGATGTTATTGTTTTAGATTTAGATTCAGATTTATATACAACAGTCTACATGCTCACAAAAACCAAAAAGCAGGTTGTGTTACAACAGATGAAAACCTAGAACCAAAATTTATATCAAAACAAAACATAGCCCAATTAAAACCCAGCCAAAATGGGTCAATATAGATTCAAAGAGGAGGAGGAAGAGGAGAAACAATGATAATAGCTCCATGGTCATTTGCCAGCATAAATCATCTTTGAAAAACATACATTTTAGTGTAGAAATGGCTGCCCCCCCCCCCCCCAATGTGCTGCTAAGGACCACTGGTCACTGAAAGGCCTGCCCCTGTCAATCAACCAATTTATTACTGATAATATATAGAGCCCTTCAAAATGTTTTAATGACTGACAGCCCAATCCCAAGCTTCCCAGAGCCCACTAGAGCAGCAATGCCAATGTGGCTACCTCTGTATCCAGTGGGTGCTGGGAAGCCACTGGGCAGGGCCTATGAGAGAAGTTTTAGCAGGGGGTACAAAGTTTCTTCTGGACCCCTTCCCAAAGGAGAATGGGGGCAATGGGGGCAGGCAGAATGGGGGGCAAAATAGGGCATGAACAGGGCACTGACAGCCACAATAGTCTTTGGAGCTCAGGTCTACTAGGCTTCTTGAGGCAGAGCCCAGACCTACCCGAACATGCGGCATTGGCAGCTAGATAACTTAATATGAAAAACCAAACACATTCCTAAGTCTCTCTAAAATTTTTGAAATACAGAAAATCAGTTGCACAAAATTAGCATCATCGTATTTAGGCTCATACTAGAATGGATCAAAATGAACTTCCGTAGTAGCTGTAGCCCCAAAGTTTGGTGTCTGAGCTCCTATACACTCCTTCATGGTTATGGGATCCACAAGACAAAGAGCTACTGTAGCAGGCCAGTTTCCTCCCAGATTTGACACTATATTAAGGAGGGTCATGGATGCTTTCCTAGGCCTGGTGTGTATGGCTTGCAGCAGCAATTAACACTGCATGCATGTAGTTGTGCCCCAGCATTATGCACTGGCAGCTAGTTCAGGTGAGATAGGAAAATGTCAGGTTCCAGGAACTTTTTGGGCCCCCTCCTTTGGCTGCTGGGCCCCCTTTCTGACCCTGGGACCAGGTACAAATTACCCCCTTTACCCCCCTCTCTAGACGCTGCCACTGGGAGTCTCCTTGGGGGATTTCATCCCCTTCCCCTGCAATGGGGCTTCTCAAGTCTGTGCCAGCTATTTTGCTGGCACAGACTTGAGAGACTCCATGTCGGTCCTTCTGGTCCAAGACAGAGTTCAGCATCTGGCAGAGTGCTCTGCTAGTCCCACCCATCACCTGCCCCGATGCTGCTGGAGCACTGGCTGGCTCTCCAAGCAGTGCTGAGTCTCAATGCCGACTGGTGCTGGTGCAATGCCGGCAGCGGCTCCTCTCAGGGTGCCATAGATGTGTCTTACAGCACATTTGCAACACACCCAGCTCCAATGCTGCGACTTTATAGAATTGAGCCCTGGATTGCCTAACACTTGGACAAGAATGGGCATCTACCTCTTTCCACCAGCAAGATTGTGAATGGTCAATAACCAGAACTTGAACACTAAAGAGTTCAGTTATATAACCTGTTACTTTCAATTAGTTGACATCCGGTGGATGAGAGCTGGAGCTATCTGGAACCATTTGTCCCATTAAGAACAGCTCTCTGCTTTCTGGGTGGGGGAAGATTTTACACTGGAAAGCAAACATGAATCTTGTAGGAAGGCTTCAGGAGCAGGAACAGGGAAGGATACACACTGTAGCAGAAAATGTTTTTGTAGATTCATCTCTATGGAGACGGCAAATGGGTGGACCTGCTTTGCTGTCCTGATTTGGATTAGTTCACTTGCCCTGGTTTCCTTCCAGTTTTGATTTAATTAGAGTTGCAATTTATTGAAAGTGCTCTTGAAATAAACTGCTATCGTGTAATAAAATACATAAATAAAATAAAAGCTGCTATCATGTAACTACATCGACACACGCAGTAGTTTAGATTTTGGTCTTCGTAATATTTGTCTCGTCCGTGTAGATCTTTTCAGCAGATATTGAAACATCCCATCACAAAGCTATCATTACTGCTGATTCGACTGCAGACACTTAGCCGTTATTTCTGAATGCTAGTTTTATGACAGACACGGCGCCCCAATGCTGAAGACAGCTTTTATTCTAGATTGCGCCCGAAACATGGGCAACTATATGGTTAGTTGGCAACCCTGTATTTACTGTGGGAGGGTTAGGTTAGAGTGTGGCACACCTAAGTATGCGATGATGAATGCAGCAATGAGATCTCTAGCTGCAGGCATTTCTCAGAATTCTCTCATAAGTCTGTATCCCAAGCTTTTACTCCAGTCATTCCTAAGGAAATGTTCATTCGGGAGCTAAACTGAAATGGCAAGCACCTTCATGGAATCAATTTGTTTCAAGACTTGGCCATATTGCCTTCCCAATACATTGCACAGGTAATGGACTGTGTGGCAGGGAGGATTTATAAGAGGAAAGAAGGATTCCAAGAATGGAATAGGAAATGATCTGCAGCCACAGCCTCAGCCTTAGAGGTACATTAACTAAACTGTTCAAACTCCTCCAGGGCTACCTATAAGGAGATGCCATCATGCAAGAAGACTTTGCAATGAGCTGGTTAAGGAATACCTGAAGAATCCCACAACGTCACTTCTTCATCAGATGCCTAATACATTAGAGCAGGGGTGGGCAAACCCCGGCCCACGGGCCATTTGCAGCTCTCAGGGACCCCCAATCCAGCCCGTAGGGAGCCCCCAGTCTTCAATGAGCCTCTGGCCCATTGGAGACTGTTGGAGCCCATGCTGACTCAGAGCCCACAGTATCAGAGAGATGATGTGGTCCTGCTGCCAAAATGTTTGCCCACCCCTGCATTAGAGCTTCAATTACTTGCATGTAAGTAAATGGATATGCATAGGATTTTATGCATAAAATGGATATGCATATCCCCTGCAGCCTCCCGGAGGTGCGGGAAGCCTGGTGCAACTGCAGCAGGGCTCCCTGCCTGCAGCAGTGAAAGTAGATGCAGAGCGATCATGCCCCACCTCCGCTAAAGCGGAAGTGGAGCACGATCGCTCCACATCTACTTTCACTGCTGCAGGGAGCCCTGCTGCAGGTTGCGCTGGGCTCCCCGCACCCCCGGGAGGCTGCAGGGGCTTGGGTACGTGTACCCAAGCCCCTGCAGCCCCCCTGAGCAGCGCGATCCTGGGGATCGCGCTGCTGCCTTCTCCCTGCCTCCAGGTTGCCCCCGCCCCTTAAGGGGGCAGGGGTCAGGGCCCGTGGGCTGAGGCATCGTGACACCCCAGTTTGAAAAGCCTTGCTATATAGACTTGATGTAGCTGGAAAAAATTACACTAGATGCTTAAATTTGTAGTCTCCCTTGGCTGTTTGTGATGAAAACATCTTTTGATAGCCTTTTTTAAAACATGCATCTGTCAAGCAGTGTCCAGTTTGGTGTTTGGCCTGAGTCCTTTCCAACTACTAAATTAGGTCCAAGACATTGGTGATGTACCCACAATCACAATCCGGGTGACAAAAGTGTGGATATTCTTTCCATTTTTCCAATCCATCCTTGTTGTACCTGCCTTCTCAGCTAATAAGTTACAACTTGAGTGCCCCATTTTGAGAGAGCAGAAGCAATATTCTAACTGCACAATCCTATGCGTATCTATTTAGAAGTAAATCCCATTGAGCTGAATGGGATTCTGGATGGGAGCTGAATGGGATTAATCTCGGGTAAGTATGTATTGAAATGCAGTCTAACAGCCCAATCCTATTGGGTTTTGCTCCTGCTGGAACTAGTGTTCTGACAGTGGTACCTGCCTTTCAGCAGTCACAAACAGCATTCTGGCTGTGTGCGAAGTTACATGCTTCTGGAACACCACTAGAGAGGCTGGAGTGGCCCTGTGCATAACAGTGGGGCAGGGAGTGCCCACTGACTCAGAGTCCAATCCTGTGCTCGGTGGCACAGCTCTGTGCTGCTGAGCACTGTTGCAAATGTGCCGTAAGGCACGTTCGCGAGCCTCACTGCCGGGCTTCTGCCGTGCAAGCCCTGTGCCGGCCGGTGCTGGGCTAGCACCGGCTGGTCACCCAGCTTCCGCGGCTCGGCGGTCTCCCAGACCACCGAGCTGTGGCATGGTAGGCGGGGGTGGGGAGGAGGCGTTCTAGGAAGGGGGAGGCCGGTGAGGATGGAGAGAGGGTGGGGGGAGGTGTGCTGGGGCAGGCAGGAGGCGTGCTGGGGAGGGAGGGAGGCGGGTCTGCAGAACTCCGCTCTTCAGGATCCAAGGCGCTCGTAAATTTATTTGTTTTGGTCAGCAGAAAAGTGAGTAGCCCCATTGTGGGGCTGCTTACCTTACCCAGGGAAAGGGGACGAAAGTCCCCTTCTCCCAAGGTGCCTCCCGCAGTAGCCTGGGAGGCACAGGATCCGGCGGCAGCCCTTCTTGGTGCCACCGAGCCTGGGTGCCCTGGGCAGCTCAGGATTGGGCTGTCAGGTAGGTTAGCAGGGCGTGGAAGGGCTAGGGGGTGGCACCCAGAGCAGGTGATTTGCATCAGAATAGTGAATACTCTCCAGTAGTAACTGACATGACCCCTTAGTCTTCTTGGACTTGCACCAGCTAAAGAGCTGGCTCAATGAAGACCCATAGGTGATTGGGAGGCTTGCAGTGGGGTAAGGGGAAATATTTTCCCTTTCCCCTCCCAAACCTTCTGATCTGCCACCCCACCATAGAATGCAGCACCACCCATTTTGGTGCGGCTGCATGCTATGACATGGAAAACCATAGGATTAAGTCTGAGAGCCCAATCCTACCTTGGGTTTAGGCTGACGGATCTCACAATCCATCAGTGTAATCTGTATTCCAGCTGCATGAGTGCATGAATAGTGCACATGGCTGGAAGCTCCACATGCACACCAGCAGCTCCTGGATGCTCCACCGGAGTAAGAAAGGTGGTGGTGGGGTCCTATTCAGGGGTGTCATGGGGGAAATAGAAAAGGAGCAGGCTGAACCAGGGGCTGTTTAGGGCCAGGAGGGGAAGGATTTTGCTGTTAGTAGCAGCACATGCCAAGATGCTATCCCCCTTTTCCCAAGCCGACACACTACCAAGTTTCCTCAGATTAACACCAGCTAAACAGCTGAGACAGGCCTGAGGAAACCAATTGTGGCACAGAAAACTTACAGGAAGAAAAGTAAAAAAAGATTTTTACTGACATCTTCCAGGCCATCCCCCCACCATAACATGCAGTGTACTCTCCTTTGGCAATGAGGGATAGAATTAGGCCATAAGTTTCCATTTTAATTGTCCACAACAGGTGTAATTATTTAAGACGCGCAGAGCCCAATCCTGTACTCAGCAGCATGGCTCTGTGACGCTGAGTACAGTCGCAAACATGCCATAAGGCACGTTCACAGGGCTCACCGCCGGGCTCCTGCCCGTGCTAGCCCAGCGCTGGCTGGTGCTGGGCTAGCACGGGGTGGTCACCCAGGTTCTGTGGCTCTGTGGTCTCCTGGACTGCCGGGCTGCGGAACGGTAGGCGGGGCAGGGACGGGGCAGGGAGGAGGCATTCCAGGGAGGGGGGAAGCCGGCGGGGCAGAGAGAGGACGGGGAGGAGGCATTCCGGGGGAGGGAGGGAGGAGGAGCTGTGGTCCGCAGGATCCAGGGCACTCGTGGAGGGCTGCGCGCTTTACCCAAGTGCCTTTTCCCATTGCGGGGCTGCTTCCCTTACTCGGGGGAAGGGGACGAATTTCCCCTTCTCCTGAAGCGCCTCCCGCGGTAGCACGGGAGGTGCTGGATTCGGCGGCAGCCTTCCTTGGTGCCACCGAGCCTGGGCGCCCCAGGCAGCTCAGGATTGGGCTGCCCTTCATTTATTAAATATGATAATAGTGCATTCATTTATAAACCATCATTCATATATTATCAATTAAATGCTAAGTTATGTTATGGTCCTTCTGAACAGATAGGTTAAAATTGTAGGATTTTTTTCCCCAATTTTTTTAAAAGTATCCACTTCTGTCTCCTTGCTTGATATTAATCGAAAGGATTCTATAAAAATTAACATAGTAAAACCAACTAGCTTTAGCAACTAGCTTGTGTATAATAGAATTTGTTTTCCTCATGGTCCCCTCCTCTCTGCTCCCCATTAAAGGGAAAATGAAAATGTTACACTGACATCAGATCAATACACAATGCCATGTTAGCTTGTCAAAAAAAAAAATGATGAAAATAATTGAAGGTCGGTTTACAAATGCCTGCTCATCAGTCAATAATTTCATTAGCAAATGCGATGCCCCATGGAGTCTTTGGACTCACTAGATTTGTTCTCTGAGAAACACTAGTCAGCCAGGAACTCCTTTACCCGTCACAACAGAGATGTTAACTTGTCTCTTCTCCCTGAAATCTTTCAGCAGTTAAGTGTCATAATCATCAACATGGGTATGAAGCGTCCATTTGCTGTTTCCCTGAGAGTTCGCAAAAGACAGTTCAAACCAGTTCACTGAGCTTTCAGGAGTGGCTATCCCGAGGTGAATACAAAGGCATCCCATGTCACCGGCTCTGTGGTGGTGTGGTGTCACAAAAATGTGGTTAATGAACTGTAGCTCAGTAGCAGAGCCTATGCTTTGCATGTAGTCCCAGGGTCCCTAGCCTCTCCAGGTAGGGCTGGGAAAGATGCCTGAAAACCCTGGAGCATCTCTGCTAGTCAGATCATGAGAATCATCACTGTAAGGACCACACAGGATTGGGCCATAACCTTTGCCTTAGTCCAGCTAGTGGAAAAGAATGTTTGAGTTCCAAGAAAGGGCAACTTAGGGCACAATCCTAACCCACTTTCCAGCACCATCATAAGGGCAATGCAGCTCCGAGGTAAGGGAACAAACATTCCCTTACTTTGAGGAGGCTTCTGTGAGTATCCCCTCCCCCAACTGCAAGATGCAGCACATGCCCCACAGGCGCAGCTATGCCAGTGCTGGAAAATTGGTTAGGATTGCTCCCTGACTCATGTTAGACTGTGCACTGATAACTCACTTGACCTTGGTCCTAAGATGCTGGATGGGATGCTGGATCAGCTGATGACTTCCATGTATGAAAGATACATCTTAGATTAAAAATGCCAGAGATTAAGCTTTTGGATCAGGTTGTCAGTGGCGGCAAATGTTCATTTATGGCGCAATCCAAACTGTGCCCTATGCCAGCCCAAGGTAGGTGTAGGGGGGCAGGGAGGAGGAGGGAGGGAGACGTTCCTGGGCGGGGGGAGGGCAGGCGATGGGTGGCCCTGGGGGCGGGTGGGTGGGAAGCGGGAGGCGGGACTGGGATCCAACAGTTATGCCAGTTCCCAACCCCCGTTCCTGGGGAGAACAGAGCGGCTTCAAGTCGCTCCGCTCTCCTCAGACTTGTGCCACCTCCAGAGGTGGCGCAAGTCCAAGGAGACCCATTGTGGCCAGCAGCCCTTACCCACCTCTGGCTGAGCCGCTTCTGGCCACAATCCTGTGCTGGATACAGCTCAAGCCTCCTGGCTTGCCTGTTCCAGCGCAGGTTAGGATTTCGCCCTATGAGTAATAAGTAATGATATTGCAAGCATTCTGCTATGGGAGGTCAGAATATTGAACTTCTCTACACAAATGTTTGCAAAGAAAGTCAAGATGGTTTGAACATACCCCCCAAAAGGGTGAACCTTTGTTAGCAAATGGACTGTTCAGTATGATTCTTTTTCATTTGAACCGTTGTGAGAGGTCAGTGCTCATACAAGGTTACCTTTTGTGAGCATATTTAAGTCTCTGTGAAAGATGGATTTGATGGCTCACCAAGGCTTGAGTGCTTGTGAATGTTTGCTTGGGATGTGTGCAAAACCTCAACATAATTTGAGCATATAGTAAATGTTTAAGGAGCTGCTACGCACTGTCAGTTGGGAAGTCAGCCACAACGTTGGAAAGCGGTTGGAGATTCTGAGAGTATATTTAGCTTGGTGGTGAATGAAATTTACCCGGGGAATTCTGACACTGGGCTCAATTTTCAAGGGTAATTCCAAGGAGAGTCAATGTCAGGGTTCCATAACCCAGAAACAATCTGTTGCCATTTCACTGTGTTCAGATTTTCTTTTTTTTATTATTGGTGAAAAAATACTGAGCAAAATGAATTCTGTTTCTCATCAGATTTACAGTGAGAGCTTTTGTCCCTGACATCAGAGCAGGGACTGCTGCTTTCTGCTGTCAGATGGCTATATTATGTTTCATTTCAAATCCTTTCTCTTTATACTCTACTGGTAAATTTATGTTGGGAGCAATGTGAGGCTCAAGGTGCTGGTGGATGCTGAGTCATGGCATCAATTTTAGAAAACGTCCTTCGCACGCAGTGCAGAGCAGTTGGTGTGCTTTCACATTTTAATTTAGTCAACATCTTCTGCACTGAAAACAGGAGCAGCAGAAGGCCTGAAAAGAACACGAAGCTGAGATCAGCAGTTTCTCTCAAGGACTTACTTTGCAAGTGTCTTTTTGTCTCTGGACTGAGTTTGATCTCGCACTTTTCAAACTTCAATGAGTTTCTGCACAATAAAAGAGTTTTGAGTGTCACAGGTGGCCAGAATCCAGCCTAGGTCTGGTATTCTCAAGCAAGGCAAGGGGCTTGCCAAAAAAGACTGAAACTGCCGAACACCCTACCAAAGGGTCAGGTTTACTTCCCTTTGTAGGAAATAAAACGGAGGAATCATCAGATCCACCTATGAACTTCCAGGCATGTTTGCAACACTTTGTACGAGAGACCTTCTTAAACTAGTCAGGAGGGTCAGACCATTTGCTTTCTTGAATAAATTCAAGTTGTGGTATCTGTACCACCTCTGTGCCTTGAAAGTAGTGAACTATTGTGGGCTGGCCCAGAGCGTGCTGAAGTACTTCATCAGCCTCTGCCACATGTGATGGACTGATTGAGGACCAGGCGGTGACAGAGAAAGAAGTAAAAATACCTACTCTGCTCCTGTTTCACATTTCAAATGATTCAACAGCAATCCGAAGCTGTGCTGTGTATATTAGCCCTTAGTGGTTACAGCAACAGTGATTAAAAAAAAGAAATCCATCCTTAGCTCCACACAGAGGTAATTGCATGTCAGTACATTTCAAACAGAATAAGATTATTTCTGAGGACTTTATGCAAAGTGAGTGAATGGTCAGGTCTGAAGGGACCACATTAAACCACTGTTCTTGTCTCAGCAAATTTTATTTTACCAAAAGACCTTTGGATAGCATATGTCTGCTAGTTATCTAGCTGCCAGCTTTTGTATCATCTATAAAATGACCTCAAGAACTATCATAGCACATGGTGGTACACCAATATCTTCTTGGTCTTAAATTTATTTTAAGAATAGGTCTCAGTCTTTGGTTTTCAATGTCCTCTACATAATAGTCAAATGACCGCTCATCGCTAGTACATCTACAGATTTTTCAAAGCACACATATGACCATCTACTGAAACAGTAATTGAAGTGTACCCATGCAGTGAACTGTGTTGAAAATCTACATAACTTTCAGTAGCAGATTTGAAAATTTATCATGTGATTTATCCAGCCATTTGAAAATCAAACTAGTCCGATAAAATACTGCATATTAGGTGCGTTGGGTGAACTGTTCGTGATACTTCCCCAGTGGAGAAAAGAGACAAAAAGGCTGATACACTTAGAGAAATTGTTGCTCAAAAGTGCTTCAGATGCAGAACAAAGATGAATAGGATAATCCTCCCTGGGTTTTACAACAGTGGAATACTGGTTCTGCTGTCATAAATGATCATGTGGCAGTGTGCTGTGCACACTGCCAGCAGCCATTCTAGAATTGCCACCACAAATGGTGGCAGCATCAGAAGCCTGCTGCAACTTTTGGCTACTAAGTGGGAGCACGGGTAAGTCGGTATGGTGGGTAGGTACTTTTTCTCACTTGGGAACTCATTAGCTGCAAATGACAGAAGAGAAAATATACATATCTTGATCATATTCAAGATATGGGTGAGCTCAATTTTCAAGTGGGCTGCCCTTTCAGCAGTAACACCTCAGCAGTGCTCAGCAGATGAGAACCTGAGGGCCGGATAAAAAGCTTCCACAGGCCACATCCAGCCCCCGGGCCTTATGTTTGACACACCTGGTCTAGATGTCTCTGTGGCATGGATCACTGTGGCTAAGTCTGCATGATCCAAATATGGCCGCAGCTGGTGCACCAACCGAAGCTGGGCAAAAGCTCCCTTGGCCACAGCCACCATCCGGGAAACTGAGGATCTGCTCCTTCAAAGGAAGTACAACTGCATTCAGAGCAGGATGATACTCTAATACCTGCATTGTGGATTTCCAAACCAGGAGAACCTCTGTCTTGTCCAGATTTAATCTCAGTTTGTTAACCCTCATCCAGGACCCAACTGTCTCTAGGCAGCACTCTATGACAGCCACTTTGGAATGGGATGCAAAGTAGAGATAGACTGGGTGTCATCAGCATACTGATGACATACTCACTCCAAATCTCCAGATGTCTATTTGGAGACCCATAAATTAGTACCACGGTGTACCACGGGTGGGAGGGGGAGGTTTTGGGCAGGGAGGTTGGATCAGATGTTGGAGGGGGTAGATCCTGGTGGGAGTGACTTGCACTGGGATTCTATCTCTGATTTCCCAGTCTGCCCTGGCCCCTTTCTCTCCTTGGACATATGCCAGCTACATACACCAGCTACACCATAGCTCTGAGGAGACCCATAAGTCACCAGAAGGCCTACTGAGGGTACATACCACTCATTTACCTTCTGGTCGCTCTGCCCCCCCATAGCTTGCAGCTCATACTACATTGTCACAGCTGCATGTGATAGTGTAGTGGGGATAAGATTGAACTCTTAGTCATATGATCAGCTTAAGTTCTATTAAGCTCACTGGGGCTTTGTCACAACTAATTTACAATTCATCCCACAGAAACAAGCATGTAGTGTCCCCAAGGACATTTACCTAATGACTAGGTTTGTTTAAAAAATAATTTTTATTGGTAGTGACACAAGCAACAAGAATCAGAAGTCTGCAAAATAAGTCATTCTCATTGCCAGTATGTTGTGGTCCAATTACCTGTCTCTGGGATAAACAGAAGACAAAACAAGAAGACATATTGCATGTGACCTTGGGTTATCCTTTAAAAGAATTGAAGGAATTCAATATGAGGTTAGGCTTTATAACCCTTTTATTGGTAGTGCTGAATGTGAGTCTACAGAGTCATTTGGGGAATTTAATTTTTATTGAGCTTTGAAAGTTATATCCCGTATAGGTGACTGGGTTTCAATACGGTGCTGTTTTGCTGTATTATAACCTATATGTAGAGTGTCCTATAGAGATGTGAACACTGAAAGCACAAACTGGAGGGGTTGGTGAGGGTCCTTACCAGTTGTAGAAAAGTCCTACACTTGTAGTAATGTAGGAAAGTCACAATAATCCTCTTCCTTTTCCCAAACGTGCCAAAATTAAAATGGGCAAGTGTTGCATCTCTGCACTTTCTTCATGCCAATAGGTTATATCTGTGATAACAGAGGTCACTAGTCCTCAGCAGATTTGTTCAGAGAGTACAGAATACTGCCTCGCACAATTCCCTAACTCTAACAATTATTCTGGAGATGGATGGAAACTGGCCAATCTCTAACTGCTGCTGAAAGAATCTCATGGAGGGAGGTAAAACTGAGAGAGGTGGGCAAGGGAAAAAAGGGATGGGATTTAGAGGAACTTTCTAAATCCCCCCCTCCAGCAACCATTTCACAGATGAGGGCAGGCACTATTCCACCATGTATCCAGCAGCACCATCAAAGCTGCCGTAGGTCTCCTTAGGGAAGGGAACTCTCATCCTCTTCCACCAGAAAAAGCCCCAGGTTCTGCAATGGGGCTACTCAATTCTGTACCAGATATTTTGCTAGCACAGACGTGAGAACCTCCCTGTCGGGTTTTGCAGCCTGACACAGAGGATTGTATCCAATGGAGCAGGGCTCTGCTGGTCCCACTCGCCTCCCGTTCTAGGTTTGCACTGAATTACATCAGTGATTAACCTGCCCTCATTGTGCCCAAGGGCAGGTCTGCAACATGGTGCCCCCCAACAAGGCACCCCCCTCCATCACGCCGCCCCCCCTCCCCAGGATACTCACAGAGGCTCACTGAGCCTTACACAGTGCACAAAACAACTTGAAAAGTCTTCTGAGGCTTCTCACACTAGAAACTAGAAGTATTGCTTAAGACTGCATGGGAAGCCTCAGAAGGATTTTCACACACTGCTGAGTACCACATGGGCTTTGCCTGCCCATGGTATGGCTCTGACGGGTAGGTGGGCAGGCCGGCATGGCGGAAGGAGGCGGTGGCAGCTGGGACACAGAGAATATGGCACTTGGGGCATTTGCCCCCCTGCCGCCACCCAGGTCTGCCACTGAATCACGCATGGTTTTCAATTAGGATGGAAGAAAAACAATACAACTCCCAAATGATTGTGTGAATCAACCCTAAGTTCAATTAGATGCCAGGACTGATCCTGTCACTATATTCTGTGTACTTAAAAAAAGTTTCTCGTTTTTCAAATTCATTCTAAATTACCATGTAGATACCATCCCAGTTCTCAATGACAGCAGCTCCTAAAAAGTGAGTGAAGGCAGCGCATGCTCAATGACCTTGCAATTTTTAGAAAGTCATTTGGAGTTTCCTTTCATATTTTCAAGATTCCTGCCTTTGTAGCTAGTCGCAAACACCCTAAGCCATTTTATGGAATACATGTGCACTTGCCCACTTTTCCTGTCCCCCGCAATATAAACAGATTGTTTTTCTCATCCTTTTATTTCTACTTCCTTTTATTGAATTCATTACTATTTGATCTTGGGATTTTTGCTCATATGTCTTGCCACCCCCTTTGTGTTTTGCTAAATGCATTTCTTTTTGCATTGTCTCTGGCTATTCTCTTATTGAGAGTATTGTCATATTGTCTGTTCCTTTGTATTTCAGTTGTCTCTGTGGAATGCTCTAATGAGTGGAGGGCTGAGAAGACAAGTCGCCAACGCTGTAGGAACCACAGGTCTTTAGATTACAATTTTGAATGCACACAGAGATGAGGAATTCAT
The DNA here is from genome assembly GCF_035046505.1 of Tiliqua scincoides. Taxonomy (NCBI): domain Eukaryota; kingdom Metazoa; phylum Chordata; class Lepidosauria; order Squamata; family Scincidae; genus Tiliqua; species Tiliqua scincoides. The sequence continues at coordinate 66,022,225 of NC_089824.1, forward strand.
ATTTAACTCCTGGTCTAGTTCTGCTTGCTTTGCTTTGTCTCCATGATACAAACAGATCAGCTGAATAGCAATGATTTTACAGTGGCGGCTGACATGCCTGAATATGATGGTTTTAGAAAGTTATGTCTGTTGCCTGAAGCATGAAGAATACATTGCATTAGCTCTGACAGGTAGGACCATTCATGTGCTCAAGCTGCAGGATCTCATCCCATGCCTGCTATTTAACATAAATGCCCAAAGTCTAATGAAGGGCAGAGAGATCAAACTAGAGTAGGTAGGGCAGATTAAGACTGAAGCCATAGCAGACAGTTATGTGCTTTAAATAATAGCCATGGATGATGAAAGGAATGAGGGACAGTTATTCTAGTGTCAGAAGTTTGCAAAGCTCTCTGTACGGATAACTGTAAAAGTTCCATTTGGGTCAATATGGAGAAGTATAAGGGGGAAAAAAAGAAATGCCAGGCTATTCACCTTTCTTTTACTGCATCCAATACTGCATCATCAAATATTAAAAAAATCAAATACTGTTGGGTGTTCTGACAGTCCAATCCTATCCAACACTGGCGCAGCAAGGCTGCCCAGCCCACACTGTATCCAGTGCTGAAATTCAGCAGGCAAGAGGTCTCCTTGGGGTAAGGCCCCAGCCTGCTTGGTGGGGCTATGCAGATCTGTGCCAGCTATTTAGCTGGTGTAGAACTGAATAGCCCAATAGGGCTTTCAGGCCTGGGATGGGGATCAGGATGCAGCAGAGGCCTTCTCTTCCAATCCGTACCCCCTTTAAGACCTGAACTGTCTTCCTCTGCCCCGAAACACCTCTTCCTACCTCTGGAATACCTGCTGCCTGGCACCACATTTATCTGCCCTGGTGGGCATCAGGAGGGATACAGGATTGGGACAATAGGATTGAGCTCTTCGTAAATTAGGATAGGATTGGGTTTTTAATAAATTAGAAGGCAAACCAAATCTTAAATGCAGATCTCTTACATAACATTTGAAGACCATCCTGAGATTTCAACAGATTGAGATTTTTGTATAATTAGATTGAATTTAAGTGGTTTGCAGCCTGTAATGTTCCTTGATTGCTACGTATGTGATGTGAAGAATCAAGATAGCGGTCAGAGTGGCAGAGAAGGGATTCCATGTCTTTATCCCACTAACCTTGGAGTTTCTCTTGATAATCCACTGCTATTTGCCATAGTTTTGCTAACTATACTGCATAGGTAATTCTTTATCACCCATCTGTCCTTACTTACAATAAAAGTCACTCAAGATGATTCACGGCAGGTGTTCCTCAAATCAATATTTTCATCTTAACCTTGTATGTGATGTCACTTTAGACTTTTGTTGCTTGAAATCACACCAAATACTGCTGTTTGAGAGAACTGGAGTGTCAAACAAAACCTGGAAGCTGAGGAACACAAGATTTTCCATGTTGTGGAGTCAGTTCATTTCAGCACCAAGGAGAGCAGTGAGTGGAAAGAAAAGAATAAAGTAATCCATCCCTGTTATTCTCATGATCAAAATACTTCAGTGCGGAATAGGTCTCAATTTGTATGCTTGAATACATAGCATGTTTTGTGAAATTAGTCATTAAATTCCATAAAAAGGAGTTAAAAGGAGATGTATTACATTCAACGTAGAGAGAGAGAGAGAGAGAGAGAGAGAGAGAGAGAGAGAGAGAGAGAGAGAGAGAGAGAGCAAGCAGTTTCTAAATGTTCAGCTTCTGTCCCAATAACTGCATAATAGTTTTCTGTAAAGGATAAGATTGAGCTTGTAGTTCTTCCCAAACAGTCTTATGGAAATGCTTATTGTTGGTTGTTCTGCAATTGATTTGTACAGTAAAGGTTACTTTCAGCCTTGTGACATTCCAGACTTGAGTGATATTGATTCTTGGGCCCAAACTTTGTAACTGGTCACTGATACCTTTGCGTTAGGGAAGCCACTGACATGTGGTCTAGTTCATGGTATCTGGTAATGTGTCTAAGCAAGGAAAACAGTAAACTGTGGGATGACATGCTAACTTCTTCATGTCAGTACCGATAGTCCTTAGAGGCAGGCAATTATGACATAAGAAGGTACCAAAAATCCACGTGGTTATTGTTTATTCACGTCATCAGATTTTTATGGAACTAGACCATGTGAAATTTGCATTTGACTTCTCTTCCTTCTTAGTAACGCTTTTTCAAATTGTAGATATGGTTTATGCAGCATATTACATCATTTCACTGATAGTATTTAATTTAAATGGTGTGGCCAAGGCATGTTTTTCAATGTTGCAATCAGCCAGAGCCTCAAATATGTATTGCTAGGCTCCTGTGAGAAAATTTTACCATGGGAAACATAGCATCAAATCTTGTTTATGAGAGAAAAGATAATCCTGCACAAGAAAGTGGGGGCGGATTGTTTCTTTGGGTTTGTTTACACAAAGGACATTACATATGTGTTGGCTGTCCTGAAGTCCTTGCTTAAGGGGAAATACATGTTATGTTTGACTGCTAAGTAAAAAGTAGATGTGGTAGAAGTAAACCAGGTAGATGGGACTCATTAGCCTGGGAAGGCAGCTCATCTGAGAGAAGGAAAACTCTGATCCCAAACCTCCACTGCCTTGTGGCTACTTCCAGTTATGGAAAAGGCTTCAGGAGTCAACCTTGAGGCAAAATCTGGAGCCGGAGTCCCTGAGGCAGTTCATGGCTGAATACAGTCATGTTCTGGCAACTCCTGCGACACCGCTGGAACCAACTGTATTGGCTTCTGTCTTTCCATTGGACCATTTCAATGACATGGAGGGGGGGGGATTTGCTGCATGGGTAACAGTCTATCCTCCATACCTACTTCACCCAGGCTTTGCACACTGGAGAGGACACTGTTCCAGAACAACTAATCAGAGCGCGATACCATAGTCTTCTGAGACTGAAGGATGCCAACATGGAAGTAAAAAGAAAATGATATAAATAAATAAAAGTGAAGCTTGAGCCATTTTTGTTCCTATAAGAGGTGGGCTTTGAAAGGTTGTCACAAGCCCCCAAATTAGGCTTTTCAGCCCCCTTGGGGACACAACCCACAGGTTGAAGAAGACTGATATAAACTGTACAAAACTGTTTACATTTACTAAACATAACCTATATCAGTTTGATCATTGCACACACACAGTTGATTAAAATATATGAAAGGTGAGCTTTAACATATGTGTGAACATCTATGGCTCATCGTGGTCTCTATATCTTTCCTTTCTTGGTGTAATAAGATACAATAGAACATGGCAGCAGGAATCTCCTTGAGCTTCTACATATAAGGAGGCATCAGAAGTCAGCCAGGCTGGGCTGACTGGCTGAGAATCCATGTCTATTGACGGTCCCAGTTGGCCATACTTACTACTCAACCCTGAGTACTAGTTGCAGTGGCAGTATACAGAACACCATCAGGGGAGGGAAGGGGCTCCATGGGACCCACTGTGGGGCTTTTCCCTAGGTTCCTTAGAAACCTGGTATCTGTACTATGACCACTTCCTGATATGTATGAAGCCAACGAGAACCTATATATTACTTTAAATGAGATAAGATTCAACATTCATGTTAATCTAGAAGATAAAATGTTTTCTGAAGTCAGGCTTTCTTTTGTTTACATCAAAACTGTTTTGATAAAAAGTGCTCTGAACACCATGCTCAAGATAAGCTGTCATTTCCAGGTCAAATGCTCAGTCTACATCCAGCAAGGCAGAGTATTTTTTCGCTCCTGTGAAATGATATGGGATTCCTTTCCAGCCTATGTGTGTGGCTCGTAGAATTAGATACCAATTGAAAACCAATTATGTTTCGTGCATTCCTGCTGATGGTGATCAGATGGAGAAATGGGTTTCTGATTGGACTCCTTGCTTTTTGCAATTTGTTTTCCATTTTGAGAGCAGTGAATGTCAGAACATGTCATCATATTTATTTATCACCTAATAATACAGATATTATCAGAAGTGGAGACGTTATATTTTGATTATTAATTATTAGCACTTTCCGTCCCTAAAATCTACTGCATCTGCTTCTGTTGTTTATGGCCAAATATTCTTAGGGAGAGAAGAGAGTATGAAAAATGTGCAACAGCTGCAAATCAGTTTTATATGCTTAACTCAGTGGGGTTTAAAATCAATAACTAATGCATGATTTGAAGATATCCATAAATAATTTAATGCTGAGTGAGTCTCAGTGACTATAAACTAATATCACTATCATTTCTACCCCTGTTTACAACTGCACAGATACTTTCCCTTTCCCAAACATACACTCTACAATTCATGGCAAGCAGTGCCTTTTTGCTCCCAACTGTACAATTTCATCTTTCATCGTGTACAGAGGGGGTTCCTACAGGTAAAATCTGCATGAATTTGCATATGAGTATCATCAATGCCTTTTGATGAAAATGTATTTATTTCAGCATACTTTTTCCCCATTCCAATATGGCCATATTTCCTTCAATAATGGCAACTTTAAAAGGCAAATGCAAGTGCAGTCAGTTCTCATTATCCACTAGGGCTAAGTTTCTGAAGAATCTAGTGGATACCGAATTAGCAGAAATGGAATCACTGAGCCTATGGGGAAAATGAGGTTCAGTTCCAGGGGACCCTCTTCTCCATATACTGAGCAGGTAGTTGGACTAGATGACCTCATAGATCCCTTTCAATTGTAACAATCTGTAATTCTATACTTTGCTTTATTTTAATTGTATGTTTTAAGGATTTTTAGTGTGCTGCAATGGAGGTCTTTATTTGGTAGAAGGACACAATAGAAATCTTAGAGAGTTTAGCAGACAGACAGAGGGCTTGTGTGTACCTCTGATCTGGACATAATTACTGTGGTACATGCAAGACAAATTGGGTTTTGAATGCACCCTGAACAAAGGCACAGATTGCAGCATGGGGCAGGATGGTGACATGAGCAGGGATTAGCATGCAGGCTGCTATCAGTTTCATCAAGTCAGTGGAACCACTGCACCAGAAAGGACACAAATGCCTAGATGTTCAATAAGCTATGTGCCTTCTGTGCAGGGAATGTGCTTCTGTAACAACCAAATAACCTGGGCATGTCCATACAAGAGAGTGGGACTGCAATCCTATACATGTGCCCATTAATGAACCTGGCTGCAACACAGCTTTCTTGTCTGCAACTCTGCATGGATTGCAATGACAAAAACACGAACAGCACGGCAAATCATAGCATAGGAACAGCTCATTATAAAGAGCACCTGCCAAGTGAACACAATCTGTGACTTCCATGAAGTTGAAGTGCATTTTAACCCCTTTGCCACAGCGTTCTTTTCTCTGTTCAGATTTACCATGTAGCATATAGATAATTTAAATCAATAAACAAACAAATCTGTGTTCCTTCCATTGCTGTTGGCTGCTACAACAAGTACCTTACACAGATGAAGTTGATGTATTCATCATTCACAACACTGACATTTTTGGTATGATACACGGTTTTGTTCTTAAACGTAAGCAATTCACAGTGAAATATATGCAAGGTCAAGGAATATTTGACACACTTTGATAGTGGGGGGAAAAAATCAGAGGTACAGACTGGAACTGTGATCCTTGTTGGATTCAGCACAAAATAGATCCCTTAGTAATGAATGAACAGTAATATCCCCTTTTTCCTGCCCACACCGTTTTGATTTAACACTGTCTTGGAAGTGAAGTGACATGAAGTGCATGTCAAAGAAACATTTACCTTTTTATATTTTTGCTAGGAGACCTTTGGTTCAATTTATCTTTGGTTTAATTATACAGAAGTCAATGAATGGATTCAAGGTGTGTGCCAGGACTCATCCCTGATGTAATTCAAGGGCTGGAGAGAAGTCAATGAAGTTGCAGTATGATGAAATGGCCTCAGAGGCTATATTTTGTACTCCCAGATTTCCGGACTGATATGATCTTACTGTTATATTAACCACACCATAGTACTGCAAATCAGGAAAACAGTGGACATCACGACTGTATGTCGCTGTATCTTAATAGAAATCTTTGCTGCTTTCCCTACCATAGAGCAGACTTGATTATGGCAGGAGGACATGGACAGAAGAACTAGAATTAAAATGCACAACTTCATTCAGGAAAATGAACAACATAACTTAGTCTAAGGATCAGTGTAGCACTTGAGGATGACTGGTAGGCTAGCAGTATGAGTGTATCCATGAATGCCCTGGCTTATCTCTACAGCAGGAATGAATATCAGTCACAGCCCAAGCCTGGGCATGTCTACTCAGAACTAAGGCCAATTGATTTCAATGGGACTGAGGGCCCAATCCTATCCAACTTTTCAGTGCTGATGCAGCTGCAACACAGCCCCAAGATAAGAGAACAAACATTCTTTTACCTTGAGGAGGCCTTGACTGCCCCCCACTGCAGGATGCCCTGTTGGCACTGGCGCATTGGCACTGGAAAGTTGGATAGGATTGGGCCCTTACTCCCAGGTAACTATGTATTGGACTGCAGCCTCAGTACAATATCTCAGAGGCAAGCTGATGCTGCAGTTTAGCTTCACCTATCCTATGGCTCCTCAGGACATTATTTATCATAGTGTAAATTAGGGTGCAATCCTAACTTGTGCTGGAAACAGACAGGCCAGTGGACCTGCGCTGCATCTAGCACAAGTTTGGGGGCAAAAGCGACACAGCCCAAGGCAAGAGGAAACCTTTCCCCTTACCCTATGTTGTGCTGCAGAGGCCCCTATGGATCTACTTGGATCTGTGCCAATCCAAGCAGCCCAGGACTGCCCTGAGCCACCCAGGAATGGGGTCAAGATCCAGCATAACTGCCCAATTTTGGCCCTGCCTCCTACTCACTGCTCGCCTGCTCACAGATCCGTCCGCCCTCCACCTGCCCCAAAGTGCCTCCCTCCCACCTCCTTCCTGCCCTCCCTACAGCGCCCCAGACCCCTGCTTTGGCCAAGATTGGCTGACGCAACTCACTTTCTCTCCAGGGCCTACATGAGTGCAGGGAGGCTGGCGCACTTCTGTGCGCTGGCATACTCCCCTCAGAGTGGTGCAAAAGTGCAACACTCTCGGGCTGGCGCAAGGGACATGCGTCGGCCCAAGTGAGGATCAGGATTGCGCCCTTAGTCTTGCATTTCCCCATTGGTACCAACAGGGACGGTTGGTCAAGGGAGCCAGAGGAGCCAGAGCCTCCCCTATCCTGTCCCACTGCAATGAAAATAGTTGCACACACAGGTAGAGACTAGAGCTTGCAGCATCGTGCAAGGATGAACATGCTTGGAAACCAATACTTTGGTATTCTGACTTTAAAATAGGATTCTCTACTCATAGAAATCAATACACATTTATTATAAATAGAATTATTTCTCTAGAAATTCCTGTTGAGATAATATCATTTGTTTCCATACTCACACCACCTGTGACTCATTGGCTCATTATTTCTGGGTTCAATTCAAAGTTCTGTTTTTAACCTTTAGGTCTGGGACTCCTCCACCCATGTGGACATTTTGGTGTTTAGAGGAGGCCTCGTTTTATGTTCCACCGCCATCTGAGGTGTGGAAAGTGGCTACATGAGATAAGGCCTTTGGACCATTTAAGATCTGTTCTGTTTATTGTGGCTGCTGCTTTCTCGCCCCCTTGCAGTGTCCAGATTCATTCTGTCAACATCTTTAAGTTCAGCAACCCCTTCTGCTGCACACTGCATTAATATGCAATGGGAGTTCCGCAAGAGTTACAGCCTGTCACACTTTCTACAACGCACCACATAATGGCCACAATACGCCTGTCATATGCTTATCTTGTCTTCAGTAGGGTCTGCTATAAAGCACAACTTAAGGCCTTTTAAATAATTAGATAAATGCACATTTCTGACAGGGCTGACTTGTGCTGACTTCCAGCGGTGACAATGGGCATTCCTAATTGACTGCAGGTACAGTTTCTCAGACTCCCATTTCTCTCTTATGTGCAGAACATAAAGGCTGCCTTTGTAGGAGAATGTGGCATACTCAGAACAAGATGCTTTTGCCTAGAGGTTGTAGGTGGGCCTTATCATTTATATAATAGTTGTTCACACATAATGATATTGGAGTGAAATAATATATCGCTTCTCAGTTGCTGCTGTTCTTTTATTGGAAGAACTATTATCCATAATAATCGCTACTATTACCAGGATTGCAAAAAATTCAGGCACCCACCCACTAGTGAAAAACTGAGCTTAGTGATAGATGGACTACATAATAAGACAAAAAATCCCCATTGGGTCAGGCCATCTAGTCCAGCATCCTGTTTTCCACAGTGGCCCACCATTGGCCTCTGGAAAGCCAACAAGCAGGAGAGAATTGCCTCTCTGCAGTTGGTAGTCTGCATACTACTCCTTCACATGTGTGCATAATCTGTGTAGTGTACACAGGATTGTTGATCTGTGCGGACATATGAACATCTGAAACTGCCTTATCAAAATATTGGTCCATCTAGTTCAGTGTTAGCTGAGCGAATTGGCAGAAGACTTCGCTCCCTAGTCTTCCAGGCAGAAATATATCCCAGCCCTGCCTGGAGGTGCCAGGGCTGGAACCTGGGCCTTCCTGCATGCAAAACATGTGCTCAATTACTGATATCCTTTTCCTCTCCTTAATAGTTATTCACATGCTATGTTTGCTGCACATAGAGCACTACACAGGATCTGTATTCTACCCTTTCGAGGGGTTCCATTTCCATTTAAAAAATGAATGTATGTGCAGTCATTCACCCAAAAACATACACACATGTGTACATGTGCCAGTGAATGCGCACAATGTACAGTGTGAATTGCCCCTTTCTTTTCTGCTCCTGTCACCTAATCCAGGCTCTTCTATCTGAAATTTTTCTCCAGATTCAATCTTCCTTCAGAGACAAGGAAGCTCACAAATAACTGCCAAGCTTTTAGCTTACAGTACATATGTTATTTGGAATATAAGAATATGATTCGACAAGCTGAACAGTCTGTCTCTGAACTATGTTTTTACATTAATGTCTTCCATCTTCAAAAGCTTGTGGCCCAATCCCGTCAGCGATTATGCTGAGGCAGAAGCTGTTATGTTCCAGCTTAGGAACCCCAGTGGTAACCCTCATAGTGTGCTAGATGTAACATTTGCTCTGCCAAGCAAGAGAGAATTAAATCATTCTGCCTGGGAAGAATATAGAGGAGATAACATTCCCTCCTGTCCATATCCCATGAGCCTTTTTTTTTTTTTGCTCATAGTAGATCTGTAATAGCCATAATTTGCAGTAAGGAAAAAATGATGGTGTCAGAGACATCTGATTCTCTCCCCTTTCCCATACATAGGAACATGTTTCCAGGTATTGCAAAATAAGCTACTCTTTGCAGCTCTATCATTTAAGTCAGTCCCTAGCGTTTCAGCTCAGTTTAAGAAGTGTCACATTTTCCATCCATGTGTATATTTCTATCCCTCTTTGACACCACTCAGTACCTCCACCGAAATGCTCCGAACCTCCCCCTGCCCACAGCCCACCTCTGTTGCTAATTTACCAGCACTGGATACTAGATGCTCTAGTGGTGAGCACTCAGGTTCTCTTGCCATTTGTGCTGGTGGGCCTGTTCTGAGTGCCATTTCTGTGGCTACTGCGTGAGTGGCCTGGGCCTTCCCTGACAATTTGAGTTTTGTCAGCAAAAGGCCTGGACAAAATTGGGCCATAAGGTTGCAATTCTATGCACAACTTTCTTGAGGGTCAGCGTCAGCCCCATTGAGTAAACCAAATGACAACACAATCTTATGCATGTCTACTCAGAAGTAAGTCTAATAAATTCAATGGATCTTTCTCCCAAGTAAGAGTGAATCAGATTGCAGCCTAACCCCCTTTTACTGCTAATAATACTTACTTTGCTTTGGCTCTTACAGAGTTTTGCAGACTGATTTGGGTCTCGTGAGGCTTTGAATGGATGCTGCCGCATATTTTGTCCCAGATTTTTACAGTAACCAAACAATATGACAAAAGATTTTTTTCCTTATCATTAATGAAAGCATTTGCGTGGCTGCCAGTAATCATAAAATAAACTCCGAGGCAAAGGCCTATGCAGAAATGTATTCAGTCCCCAAACCTGTGATAGGCAAACAGGGACCTGTAAATCAATATAGCACTAATTTCTGTTGCTTCCAACTTACACATTAATGACAGTGTAAAAGAGAGCAATGCCAATTAAACAACTGAGATAAATCACAGCCACTCTAGAGAACTTTCTGAAATGGCACTTATGGTAAAGAGTAAATAATTGGCTTTTATGTACTTCTGTAATGGTTGTCTGTGTCACTCCTGTTATTGCATTCTAATCAAATCAGCAAAGGAGGGCTTTCCCAAACTTTGAAAATGAAAACAAATGCTGAAGATAAATTTTCCAGGCTGATTGGCATGGAGAGGGTGATGAAACCTGAAGCTGCATTGATTCTTTTAGGGGATAGGGGTGAAAAACTGGGGTTGTCAGGAAATGATCTGTAGCTTGGATCTGGGGGAGATCACCCAAGAAGAATATGCAGGTGGTGGAGCTGAGCTGTTTCCCACAAGGTAAAAACTTGTGTCATATTACAGATATCCTGCTGGGACAACTAAAGCTTTTACTTTTAAATTACGTAGTCATTTAAATATGACTACGATCAATTAAGCACTGGTTTACAGTGACGTTCCCAGGTTGTTGCATGTTGTTTTCGGGGCTGCACTCATTGTGATCCAGTGTGTGATTTTGAAAATGCAACTTGCCAGGCACCTGTCTCAAAGTCAAGCACAGCTCTTGAAGTCACCCTCTCCAATTCCAGCTGTGTAGGGTAAACTGTGATTATGAAGCAATGAGGAGATGGTACTCTGCACATGTGGAAAGGAAGTCTGCTATTATATAATATGTTTTATGTCTCACATGACAAGCAAATTTGGGGGCTGATCCCTGATGTGTCCTCCTGGCTCACATGCATGGTTTATTATTTCTGGCAGATTAGGTGGGTCCCCATTCATTTCACTCTCTTATTTTTAATATATTAGTCTTGATGCTACCATGGTATCTGACTGCACTTAGGGCAATGTTACAGATCTGTACTTTTAACATATAACATAAATGTATATGCTTTCACCAATGATAGTAAATAGGACTTACTCCTGGGTAAGTGTGGATAGGATTGCAACCTAGGATTCTTAAATATTTTCCTACTTGATGATGTCACTTCTGGTCATGACATCACTTCCAGTGGGTCCTGACAGATTTTCATTCTAAAAAGTGGGTCCCGATGCTAAAAGTTTGGGAACCGCTGAAATTCATAATTGTATTTATGTACACATACAGTTAAAAGCACGTCATAAAACAATATCTTAAAACAATGCTCTGCAATTACATCCATCAAAGAATAAGCAGCATTAAACCAACCGATTGTACTCTGTACGCCTTAAACCTCAGTAGCCTTGTAGTAATGGTACTAGGGAGGGGAGGCACTGCTCTCACCCCATACTTAGGATAATAAATGGGAGGGACAAGCAATAAGAGGAAAGGGAATGAGAGAGAAGAAAAGAGACAGCTGAATCCTACTGGGCATTTGTACTAGTGGAACAAGTGCTCCACCAGCACTAACTGCTGTAGACGCTGGAAAGTAGAGCACTGCTGGAATGTCAACGGAATGGCTGGCACCTTTCAGCTCACTTTGTCAGCTCTCCCTCTGCCCAGAGCAAGTATGTCAGTGGGAGAGGTGGGAGGGGTGGGGGAAAGGTGTAACCGAGGCAAGGAGGTGACAAAACCGGGTTGGGAAGGGGTGTAACAGGGTGGGCAGGCTGCAGGAGGGGTGGATCCAGTGGAGATGGTGCGGGCCGGATCCTATTCCCTTTTCCTGCAGCCTCCCGGCTCTCCTCAGAAATACCCAGCACAGGTCCAAATAGACTCATTACAAGTCGGAAAGTTTACAGAAGTGTGAGGGGCTTCAAATCCTCTTTTTCCTCTAAAGCCTCCCAATCTGCCCCGCCACTGAGCACAGTTTGCCCATTTTTGGAATATGGAAGGATAGGATTGGGCACGGAGAGAGAGCAAACATCAGCTTAGCTCAGCTTCAGAGCCTGATGGGGGAGCCTCTCAGTTCTCCTTTCTTCACCCAGCTGTCATGTGTCCTCAGAGCCTGAGCCCCATCAGACTCAGCATCTGCCAGTTGCAGGGATTTAAAACCCAGCAGCAACCTGATGGGCACGTTGTCTCCAATCCCCTTTATACATCCCCCCTCCACAATATCTGGATCTAGTATCTTGGTTGTCATGACAACAAGGACTATTTTCAGCCGAATCAAGTTGCATGGGTTATCCCTGCAAGGCTCCTGTCATGTCTCCCAGTGGTAATGCCAGGCACAACATTAATTAAATAAAGGAAGGGCCAACACACATACAGAGAGAGAGAGAGAGAGAGAGAGAGAGAGTCTGTCCCCAGACATGCCTAGGCCACAAAACCTTGGTGGACCAGATAAGATTTGATTCACTTCCAGAAAATACCCAGGGAGTTAGTACTGAGAGCTTCCACAGTGGAAGGGAATTTCAGGTGTTACATCAGAAAACACCTTGATCCTCCATGCAAATCAAAAGAGTCAATCTAGATATTACACTGATCATATGGATCAGCAACTCCTTGGCAACTTTCCCTCCCCTGGCTGTGCCATTTACAACAAAGTACCACTTGACTTGAAAACCCTACATTGTGAGTTTTCGAAGTAAGTTACCTCAGAAGGCCAGATGCAAGTGAGTGGCACCAGGATGCAGGTCTCTTGTCGTCTTGTGTGCTCCCTGAGGCATCTGATGGGCCTCTGTGTGATATAGGAAGCTGGACTAGATGGGCCCTTGGCCTGATCCGGCAGAGTTCTTCTTATGTTCTTATGAGTTTCACCACTTGCAATGGCATCCACAGCATGTCAGCGAGGGCAAGGAAAATCACAGTGGGCCAGTTTGAATGAAGAGCCAGCCTTTTCACTTTTGACTAGGAATGTGCGCAAACATGCCCTGGTCCCAGCACACCATTTCCATTCTTCTAATCACATGAGGGTGGGGATTTCATTTCAACTACCTCTTCACACACAACTAAATACACCTCAAAATAGTATTAAGTGTTCACAGAAACTGTCGATGGCAAAAATGAGCAATATAGTGAGCATAACATCTGGACTGGCTCAAATGGAATAAGGGAAGTAGGCCCTTATTACATGATCGCAAAGCATGTACAGGGTGGAGAGGAGGAGGAGAATTACATGGCAAAGTGCTATGTGTGGTTTGATGCTGGGCGCAGACCTTTTCAAATGTTGAAGATTCACATCAATGCTTTCTACCAGTAGAGTTGTCTCAGTTTAGGTATTATTTTAAGCCTAGTCCTGGTGTTAAATTGTGGTTTGTCACCGTAGTATCAAGGGTCATACATCTCCATGCCCTAGTGAAACTAGAGAATGCTCATATTCCTTTTTACAAGTGTATAAATTTACTGGATGAACCTGTGGGGGAATTGGGAAGAGAAACTAATTTGCCTGTTTTTTATGCATCCTCTTTCAATATGGAAAGGCTCAGCTTGGTTGAATTTAGTAGTCTTGCATGTGAACGCAAATCATAGCCGCTGGGACTTTCAATAAGTCCAAGACATAATAAAAGGGGAAAGCAAAATGACTGGATGAACACAGCCCTAGTATAGTAGTCATTAATTTAGACTTTTACATTTCCTGGTTTGAAGGGCTTTTATTTACAGTCCCATCACCAGCAATGAAATGGAATCCTACTGCTTTAGATGCTCTTGCTAATGTATGTGGCCTACTGATCTATTAACTCGGCCTTTGCTAGAGGATACATTTTCGGCTAGTTATTCTCAACATGTGACTTTTCATGTTCTGCAGTAGAACAGGTTATTGGCAATTGCAACAACATCTGCATTTAAAAGCTTTGGACTGCTGAACAGGAAATTCAGAGGTCCATTGATTTTCAAACCAGAAGGAAGCATTTCACTTCTGCAATCTACTTTCCTGTGTACTGTTCAGGTCATGGAAATACATCCGGTAATTTCTCTTCTATCTCATTCTTTTCAATTGAACAGCTGTCTTTTTTTTTTTTAAACCATTTAATTAAGCGTAAAGGTTTCAAGTAGAGTACATTCAACCACAACAAGGAATGATCTGCAAACTGCTTGCTCAGTACTTTGGATTGTATGACCAAGAATGCCCAACATGTATAAAAGTTACTTAAAAAATAAGATTTGATTAACAGCAGTGTATTTTCATCATATGCCAATGAATTGTTGAAATAAGATGTATATTTTTCCCTGAATGCGTCAGCTTCACAGCTCAAATTAGTTGTAACTAAGGCCCCATCTTATTCAAATTTCCAGCACCATGGGTTGGGTGTTGCATCCTGTTTTGTTTTTGTTTTGTTTTTGGGGGGGGGGGGGAGTCACAGAGGCCTACTCAAGATAAGGGAACATTTGTTCCCATATCTTGGGGCTGCACTGTGGATGCATCAATACTGGGAAGGTGTAACAGCCAAAGCCAGCACCTAACACTCCATGGTGAGAACATGGGCACAACCCAAGACACAACAGCTAGACCCTTCTTCTGCCATCCTAATTATGCTGCCTCTGCAATGAGAATTGCAGTCTGATTATTGCCAGCTGTGAACTTTGGCAGTAGCCTGGGTCAGTTGGCGGAAGACTGATACATCTTGGCCAATTAGCACCCTGCACCCCCAATATAACCTCCCTACTCTAACCTAACATTCGCTTGACCCTTGACCTTCTCCATACCCCCGCACCATTCCACGAAGTCCAACAGTTTCATTTTACTCTGTCTATTTTATTTGTGCACTTTATGCCTGTTTACTTTGCGCACTGAGAAAAAAAAAAAGATCCCTGCAGTTGACTTAAGCTTGGTGTACTCCTTTCCTCCAATCTTTAAAAAAACCACCCGGGCTGTGGGCTGGCCCAAGGCAAAAGGTGAATAGGATTGAACCCTAAACCTGCTGCCTTTTATCCAATCACTTGGTAGTAAACTTCATATAACTCTGTGCAATTTCTGATTAAACATGCGTAAGATTCCTTTCTTTACATTGTCTCAGCTGAATCATCCTACAGTAGGCCAGCAAAATTAAAATGAATCTTTTTTTTACAGACTTATTCATATATGGCTGCAAATAGGGGAAAACGTAGAATAATCAATAGTTGTCAGAATCAAATGATACATGTAATCATGTATGATACGATTTTATCTAACAGCCCAATCCTCTTCCTCCGCCACTAGGGCAGATGCAGCCGTGACAAAAAAGCCATGCGCTGCATCTTATGGTGTGGGGGGTGCAATTGAACAGCCTGCAGAAGGTAAATGAAGATATTTTGTACTTACCTCCTGGTAGGGTGTGTGATCTCCCTGGTAGGGTGTGGGTCTCCTCAGGCATATGTCATCTAATTTGGTTGCATATGCCCAAGGAGAGGAATGGGGCAGGAAGTTTTTAAAAAGAGGGGATAAGATCTGGTATGCACCATTACCACCAGATCCAGCCCCGTCCTATACATTAGTTCTTGGAACAGTGCTTTTCATGACAATCGGTGTCAACTGCATTATGTGGGGAAATAGTCTTAATTTGCAAACTGAATTAATGTTACAAATGTCCAGAATGAGAAACACTAATGCTCTTTTGCCATCGACTGTATGGTGTCTAGTATGGATGATGAACTCAGAAGGCTTTGTTCCAAACTAATCTTGTAGGAAATAGAAGGTCATTATGAATACAAGGTGTGCAAACTAAGCGGCCAGAGTGCAGCATTTATTTAGTACAACATCCCTTGATTCCTCCTGGGACACTGACTGCAGCGAAAGGAGATGTTTTTAATTAAAAGCATAAATTATAATCACTCCCCAGAGAGTGATTGAGATGATCACCATTGTCAGGATATTAACATGTTTTGCATTTATTTCCTTTACAAACTCACCCTTACAGTTTGTTTTTTGGCATTATAGGCTGAATTAGTCGCCTGACCGTGCCATTTTCATTCCAGATGAGCAACCGGCCATAATGCAGTAGATGGCAGCTGTCCAGGATTTATCAGGCTTTTGGAATACAGTATAACCCACTATGCTAACAATTCTTCATGCAATGTAGCCTAGATGTAGTGCCGGTTTTCCTGATGGCTCTCTCTCTCTCTCTCTTACACACACACACACACACG
Organism: Tiliqua scincoides; assembly: GCF_035046505.1. Taxonomy (NCBI): domain Eukaryota; kingdom Metazoa; phylum Chordata; class Lepidosauria; order Squamata; family Scincidae; genus Tiliqua; species Tiliqua scincoides. The sequence goes on from NC_089824.1 coordinate 66,038,399, forward strand.
CACGCGCGCGCGCACACACACACACACACACACACACACACACATACACGCACACGCACACCACACACACACACACACTTTATCTGTGGGTTCAGGGAAGAAAAACCTAAGATATAAATTTTCTCCATTTTTGCTTGGAAGCAAGGAAGGAATGAGCGAAGTCTCCCCATTTCATGCACATTATACTGAATCAGACCACTGGTCCTCTTGGCCAGTGGTGCATGCCTGCCTGGCAGCTGCTGTCAAAGTGAGTCTAGCACTAGCAGCTACTTGGTTCTTTTTAAATGGAAATATCAGGGATTAGACCTCAGACTTTTTGAATGCAAAACACATGCTTTACCATGATTGTGCCATGAGATCATGTTGCCCTGTGTTCCTTTTCTCCTGCATTCCATTTTAACTAGGAAATTTTATAAAATTAATTGCCCTTACACCTCCAATGAACATGCTTGGAATATCGATTGGGCCATGTTGATTTAATAAAGTCAGTCACAAACCAGAACAATGCAGCAGTGGGTCCTGTCTCACCAACTCACCGTCTTCAGTGCAGGCATCTAACCTAGAGGAGACAGCAAACAGTCTCTTCCCCTTTTGGGTGTTCCCATCCTGATTCCATGCTGTGGACTCTCAGTCTTGCTTATCAAGGTCAACTGTGAGGAGTCCAGGAAGCTGGACTGCACCATCTTCCCCCAGCCTTCTGGCTTGGGGAAGATGGTGCAGTCCAGCTTCCTGGACTCAACTCTTGGAGTTGGACTCTTGGACTTAACTCAGCTCTTGGAGTCAACTTTGCAATCCAAGTCCAAAGGATTACCAGCCAGACTCTCAATACCTAGATGCCAGAAGACAGCATCAAAGGATCAGGATTGGTCCTCCCTCTGACCCTACTTACCTCTGGCTGCACACCAAAATCCCCACTCCCACTCCCTGGCCACACTATAACTGCCAGATGTGTGCAAATTGAATAAGGAAAGAACCCAACCCAAGAAAGACTGGGATAGGCAAAAGAAAAACCACCGACCACGGTCAATAAGGGAAGACAACATGCAACAACAATAAACAAGCCACGCTCCTCCCTTCCAAAGCAACCAGTAGGGCACCACCATTAGCCCATCGTTGCTTTGTTCATACAATCACCTTCATCCCCAAATGGGCAGCAGCAGGAAGCATTCCAGAAGTAGATCAAGCACAGTTTTCCGTAGCTTTCCACTCTCACTTGTTCTTTTCTGCTTCCTCTATTACTGAAGTACACATTGAGCCTAATGGTGATCCTCGTTTTCGATCCTGATGTACTTTTGTTTGGGAATGAACTAATCCCAAAAAACTGGCTAGTTTTTTCTTCTTTCTGAAATGAATGCCTACAGTTATTAATAGAGGTCTGAATGACACACAACAGCCCATGTCATGCACTTTATGTGACTCCCCATTCATTTCATCAAGGGGGCACTACAAGTCGAAAACTGATAGGAGCAGCATTCAGGGCCCTCCCCTTTAAGTAACATTTCAAGATAGAGATGCTAGTAGCAGAGCTCTTTTCCAAGTGACTGCCGCTTTTGACTCCACAATGCCGCAGATGTTATGTGGATCCACGGCACTGTGGGGGAAAAAATGGCAGCTTCAATAAGAGCATAGTGGTCATGGAGGAAGGAACACAGTCACTGGCACTACCTAATAAAAGTTTCTAAAAGTCTTCTGCTGCTGCCAAGCTATAAGGAGAACCCTTCTGTAATGGAAATTCTTGTGAGTAATGAAGGGGAAAAAATGATAATTTCAAGTAATGGATACCAAAACAAACGTAATTTGAATGAATGAATACGAAAATGAAGGAGGATTTTAATAATGAAAATGAGTGGGATAACCATTTTTGGTACCTGCACATTGTGAACTGATAGAACACTTGAAAAAAAAAAAAAGAAATATTGATGTGATTGTTTGTGTGACTGAATCATACAGATCTGTTTTGTGTGATGATTTAGTGATCCATACATGCACATTGATAATGGATTGTAGATAAAGGAAAAAGAAATAAATGAACGGGCAGCCCAATCCTGAGCTGCCTGGAGTGCGGAGCTGCCGTGGTGCCAGAATGGCTGCCCCAGGTAACCACCAGGTAACCTGGTGCCCCAGGTAACCACCACCACTTTCTTGGGAGAAGGGGACTTTTGTCCCCTCCCCCCAAGTAAGGGACGTAGCCCTGCAATGGGGCTACTCGATTCTGTGGTGGCTCTTGAGCCGGCGCAGAAGGGAAGAGTCCCATGTCGGGCCACGCAGCCTGACATGTGTCTCAGGATCCAGTGTAGCTGAGCTCCACTAGTCCCACCCCCTCCTGCCCTGCTCTGGAATGTCTCCTCTCTGCCTCCCCCCACATCCCAACTCACCTCTCTGCTGTCCAGTGGCCTGTAGGCCTGGTGGTCCATAAGGCATGTTTGTGAGCCCTTACTGTGGACCCAGGGCTGCTGGGCGGCAGAAAGCAGGCCCAGTACTGGAGCTGGCCTAGTACAGCACATATGCTACAGTACACACTGGCAGTGAGCCAGCGCACACTGTTGAGGATTGGGCCCTAAGCAACTGAAAACTGCAGCAAATTTTCACGTTCATATCACTTTGTAAAAAATAAGGGGGGAGTTTTGAGTTTCTCCTATCAGTCCCAGATCTCCTCAACCAACAAATTATCTTGGTCGAGTTTGTTAGCACAGTGAGTCCCCATTCAAATTCCGGAGTACTTTTTAGTAAACTTCGGTGCACCTCAGCTTTTGCCTCAGTCATTTTCACTGCTGAATTACATAGGTCTGCCATTTGCTTTGACAAGGATCCCTGCACACAATTGCTTCTTCCCTTCTGTGGGCATGCTATGCATGTTTTAAAAAGGAATGCCACCAACCTATTATAATAAAGATGGCAGAAACCCAGTACAGACTCTTAAGCAGGAGTTTAAAGAACTCTCAAAGACTCACAACTATCAGGAAGTTCTGATAGTTCCTATCTCATCAGGAAGTGAAATCATCCCATTTTACATCAGATGAAGGGTCTAAACTGTCTTTATTATGCAGAATAAATTGTAGTGCTTTTGCCTTGATGTTATAGATAGGTAGGCAAAAGGCAATGATGTGACTTGAGAGTTCAACCAGAAAGGTGGAACAACCTCACACCTTCCAAGAAGAGAGCAGTTAGCATCCTGACCTCCTCCAAAACAAGAGCAGAAGCACCCAGTCAGGGATTTGAACCTTGGGCCCTCAGATTAAAAATCTTTTTTTACTAATTGGGCTATGCTAAAGGTCTCCTTTCGGGCATGAAGACTGAGCCAGGGAATTATACATACTGTAGCTTCACAGTATGTCAGTGAGCTACTAGAACAATCCATTCATAATGACAGGGCTTCCCACACACATCCAAACAGGCTGAGAGTCTGCTGCTCTATCACCTGAGCTATTCAAGCACAGGAAGATTGCTGTTCATGTCCATTTCACTCTGGATTGGTTGGGATTGGTTGGTATAACAAAAAATCTTGGTGCACTTTTGCCCAGTAGGCATGGTACCAGTCATTTTCAGATGCGATTGCTGTGAGTCCTCAGTGTGTTCAGTGAATGCATGTGGGTTAGGAAGCAGCAAGCTCTGTACCTTAACTGCACTGAACTGGTATTTAGTGAACACAGACTGATGGAGAAGTGGGTGTTGCCGGTATTGAAGTATTTTTGGTGCCAGGTGAAGACTTAATTTATTTTATTTTTGCCAGGTATTCCAGCATGCTGAGTTGCCATTTTACAGTACTACCTATTAATGATAGCTGCTGTTTCAGTGATTTAATGATGCTGTCTTGATTTTTTGGTTTTTACTGCAGCATTTCATCTTTGACGTCTTTTGAAATGGCAGAAGCCTCCTTCTAGGGATTGTGGATAAAGCATACACATGGAACTCCATGTGACATGATATGAGGCTACCAATGAAAATAACAGACCTGCACTGAATGGTCTCCCCATAACTTTTCCGCAGACTTACCCATGTATTGATGTCCTTATCACATTAGTTTCCTTGCTCCCCACATTACACTGATGTCTGCCACTAGAATGGGCAAAGAAACAACATGGATAGGTATGCCTACACATTATTGAGTGGGCAACTCAAAAGTGAATCTGCTGTTTTTGGGGAGTAGCCCCATGTTGAACATCATGCCTAGTTCCTTGCTTAGGTGTAAATGCTGAACACTGCAACCCATGACAAGACATGGAAAAAAAATAGGCATCATGGAACTATGTGATGTCTTCTGGTAGTATCCGATAACTCCTGTAGTTTTGGAAACATTAACAATATAAATATTGTTGCCATACGTTATCTCTTCATGGTTTTTAATGTGTTGAAAGTCGAGGAAAGTGCATTGCTAATTTAAAGCAAAGATAGATGTATCATTGTGACATGTGAAAGAAGGCACATCAAGCTGGCTATGGAGAAAAGAAGAAATTGCTTCAATATAAAATGAGAGATGTACACTGCATCTAAATCTGCTACCAAAATAATATATTAGCTCCTGTTGTGAAACCCTGATAAAGAGCGGAGATAAAATTCTTACAGTTAAAAGCTTTATCAGAAAGCCCAAGGGCCAATTGCAAAAACGAAAAGCAACCTCCTCCCCTTACAAAAAAAACAATTGCATTAGGCTTTTGTTGAAGAACCAGCTACAGTACAAATGCATAAATCACCTTGTTAGTCCACAGCTGAAGTTTTAACAAGTGGAAGAAAATGCCTTGAGGTTTGAATAAATAATACTATTTTTTTTTCCCCAGTAAGAGGACTCTTATTTCTGACATTATAAAACGCTGGCATTTGTAACCGTTATTTCCATCAGAAAGAATAGCTGGAGATTGAAAAGCAGCACTGGATTCGAAACACTGCTGGTTTGAGACTCAGCTACTTCAAAAGTCACAGCAGGATAGGGTACCTTTATCAGAATCAGCTGAAATGTCACAAGGAATAAGCAATCTTTTGAGTTCTCCACAGCACTAAGACAGGATGTGATGTAAAACTAGGGGAAGAGGAAAGGAATGGCAACCTTTAGTGGGCAATTTCAGGTTGGATGTGGTCAGCAGATCCCTTGGCCTTAACTTAGTCCTCAAAGCCAGCTGCACAGTCTGAAGAATCTGTCAAATTAGCAAGGTAGGGTGCAATCCTAACCAAATTTCCAGTACTGACATAGCTGTGCCCATGTGGCATGCATTGCATCTTGCAGTGGAGAGGCAGTCAAGGAGGCTTCCTCAAGGTAAGGGTATGTTTTTTACCTTAACTTGGGGCTACATTGGGGCTAGGTCAGTGCTGGAAAGTTGGTTAGGATTGTCCCCACAGACTCTTTTGCCCTGTCTGTGGACTGCTGTTGGACCCGATTCCCTTGCCACTGGACTCCCAACTTGTCCCAACTACACCTTCTGCCTTAGCTCCATGATTGCTCCCAAGGTGTTTCCCTCTATCACACACACAGACTTCTCAGAAGAATCAAATTTTGTAAAACATTGTGCACGTGTGTGTGTGTGTGTGTGTGTGTGTGTGTGTGTGTGTGTGAAAATGCATTTAAGTCTTCAGAGTTGAAAACGTGAATTCCAGTGTCAAACTGAGTGTCAGACAAAAGGCAACAAATGCAGTGAAAACCGATGGCGAAAGTGTTTCATTTCCAAAATCCTTAATCTTCTCCCTTCAGGTACCCTGAAGGTGCAAACTTCTTGTGTTTCTTTGAGGTCAGGGTGAAAAACTCTGGCTTGCTTGTTTACGGTTTGAATCCCTGCAGTTTCAGTCCCAACAGTGGTAACAACTTTCCAAAACCATTTTTAGGTCGATCTAAACTGTCACTTTTCATTTCCACTTCTCTTGAGCTGATTCCATGACGGCTGTGCTGAATGCTTTCACTCTTGTTTATTGCCCCTTTGTTTTCTTGATAGACACCCATTCTCATTTTCTTCCTCTGCTCTTTAGTAGTTATGAAGTTCATCATGTGCTTCCTCTAATCAATTGGGCAGCTCAACCCTAACCTGCCCTAGAGCAGGCAGGTAAGTGGGCCTGCCCCACATCCAAGGCAGGGTTGGGGCTCAAAGTGGTGCAGCCTGGCGCAAGGGGAATAGCTTCCCCTTGCTCCTGGATAAAGCAGCAGCCCCAATGGGGGTAGGCAGATCTGTGCCTCTTCCAGAGATGGTGCAGATCAGAGCTGCCCTGGGCTGCCCTGGAATGGGGATAGGATCCTGGCCCTATCCCCCACTTACTTTGTCCGAGTGGGGCTTGGGTCGGCCTGTGGAGAACAGTGCACTGGCCTCCCTTCTCTCCCGGTGGCACGAAAATGCTTTAAGGCGCATTGGTGACATCGGTGGGCCAACTCAAGTCCCTTGCCCATATTTGGATTATGCCCTGAATGATGCGGGCTAATAATAAAGATGCGGGCTGCCTAATCCTGAGCTGCCCAGGGCTGCAGCACCGCCAAAATGGATGCCAGGCAGCCACCAGCAGCTCCCAATATCTCCTCGGGGGGAGGGGACAATCATCCCCTTCACCTAAGTAGGGTAAGAAGCCCCGCAATAGGGCTACTCGATATTGTGCCAGCTGCCAGCTGACTGCCAGTAAAGCAGTCCTGTGTCAGGCCAGTCAACCCAATACAGGGCTATGAATCTTAAAGAGCAGAACTCTGTCAGTCTTGCCCCCCTCCCACCCCAATCCCTCCCCTGCCACACCTTCCTCTGCCCTCCCTCAGCCCTGGAACACCTTCCCCCTGCCCCAACCTACCCATCCACCACCAGGTGCTTGCCTGGAGCTCTGGACTGTGATTGTTACTCCTCCACACAGTGCTGAGCCAGTGGTAAGCATTGTGATATGCTTTACAGCACATTTGCAATTCTCTGTGCTGGTGCTGGGCCGGCGCTGATAGTTCTGGATCAGGTCCTTAGTATCTAGCCATTCTCATTGGTGCTTCTCTTCTTCTCTTCAGGAAACCTTCAGGTAACCATTCTGCAGGGATGTTTTGATTCACCTCTTGGCGAATCAATTGCTATAAATCTTGTTGAATATTGCTACAAATAATAGCAATATTGCTGCGCAGTATGTCTTTTTTTAAACACTGAAATATTCTTTCTACAATGGAAAATATTTATTGTTGGAACTTCCGGTTAAAGAGTAGCATCCAGGGGAACATGCCCATGAATGAACGTGCACTCCATTAATGGAAGTATGCTAGAACAAGGAAGCTTTGTGTGAGTAGAACACTTTCTTGATTCTCAAGGGAACTTCTGTTCAGGGAAACATTACTCTGGATGCTACCCAAAGTACCATTTGGGGGGGGGGGCAGTTGTCAGGTGATGCACGTGGATCAGATCAAATCCCAAATAGCACTTCTCCTTCTGCCTTTGTCGTGAAACAAAAAGAACTTGGTATGTTTATGCTTTCCCAAAGCAAGAGAAAAAACACTTTCGTTTAATCATTTGCACCATTGTGTCTAAAAGATAAGGCGGATCCTTTGTGCCATCACCATGTTGAATTACCAGATTGGACGACTCTAAAATGTATTGCTTCCAAATTTGGCAGCATTTCTTTGCCCATTGCATTGTAGTTGCGGTTAAATTGCTCATTAAACCTCAAGCAAGGCAATGTAATGCTTGCTACCATTTATAGGCAATGCTCTCCGAAGTACAATTAGAAGGAGTGCTATGACACAGAGCAATGGAGACAATTATTTCTGAAGTTATCAATGCTAATTAGCATATGGCATCTAAGACAGCTGCTGATGCTTCATTGCTAAATACTGAGGGACTAATTAGTGTTTGATGTTAATTAGCTTCTTCTGCATGCACCTCGTCCTTAAATGTATATATGCCATTGCCATTGGGCTATTGAAAATCTGCTCTGCAGTGCTTTTGCAGTGGTATAGGACAGAGGTTCTCCAATTGTGGATCCGGGACCCACCAGTGGGTCATGACCCAATTTTTGGTGGTTCGTGAGACTGACAGGGTAGGTTAGGCTACGTGCATCAAGGGTTAAACAAGCTGCTACTTGGGGGGAGCACTGGTGCCCAATCATAATTATAGCCACACCCCTTGGCATTTATAAATCAGGCAGCAGCCTCTAAAAAGTTTGATAACTTTTAGTATAGGGTATCTAAAAGCTCTTGCATACATTTTTTAAAAAGAAGATACACGGGATCCTGTATTCGCAGATTACGTTATCCAGGGATGGGTCTGCATCCCCCCCCCGTGCGTATCCCCCATACCCCCTGGTTTAACCCCAGAGGACTTCCCTGGGCCTTCCAATGCCTTATTAGGCATTTAAAATGTCATTTTTGGTTTCTCCATTAATCCGGAAGTCACGTTATTTTACCTGCCAAGATCAGAGGACCCTCCGGGGGTGAAGGGAGCTCTCTGGTGGGTGGGTGGGGGGTCAGGTGTTCCCCGTATCCATGGTTTCAGGTAACTGTCGGTCAGGGGCTGTTCTGGAATTGAATTCCCGCAGATTTGGAGGCATGCCTCTAGTGATTGTAAGAGCTGTAAAGTGTTCCAGTCAACATTTCAGTCACTGTGGAAAAAATCTTCCACCACAATCCTCTACTCACATAGTGTTTCCCCAATCTGTTCTATTTTGGGGACTTTCTGTTTCTGTTGCATTGTTTTTGCTGCAACAAATTAACAGGTTCTGGACGTTGCTTTTAATTATTTATTTTCAATTTGATTTATACATCCAGCATTACTGAGATTGAGAATTGAATCCGATATAACATCGGGCTCATTTGGGATGACTTTTTGAGGAAATCCCATGAACAGTACTTCTGAAATAGTAATACGGAAACAAACAATCCTCATTTTGCTCCTTTGTGAACATCCTGAACAGCTAAATCTTGCACTCATGGACTCTATGCGCAGAGAGGAGAATTATGTATTCTGCACATCAGTATCAGGGATGCTTTAGTATGCATGAAGCATTGATTTCCATGCTCACAGTAAAATATATATATATATATACTACTACTACTAAATTTAATAATTGAGGGCCCAATCCTATCCAACTTTCCAGCCCCGCTGCAGCTGTAGTGCAGCCCCTAGGCGAGGGAACAAATGTTCCCTTACCTTGTGGAGGCCTCCATAACTACCCTCCCACCACAGAATGAAGCACAAACCCCAGTGGCACAGCTACACCAAAGCTGGAAAGTTGTATAGGATTTGGTCCTTAATCAGGTATAAATTTTCATTAATTGCATGAACAAACTCGGAACTGAGGAGTCAAAAATAAACTGGAGATAAATGTAAGGCAAAAACAAAATCAGCCAAAGTTCCTCCGAAATATTCCCATCTTTGTTACTTTTTCCACCACATACATCTAATAAAGTGTGGAAGGACATAAGTAATTGCTTGGAATGGTCAAGGCACAAGGCTCACTTGAGAAATATTCCTGGTGCCATGAACAAACGGTTCATCTTCCAGAGATGCTTTTCTGAGCAATCTGCAATGACAGCTATAGGCAGTGCTTCTCAGATGTATGTCACTCTAATAATTACACTTGAGACAATAATGACAAACACACTTTTTCCTCTTAAATTCCTATAAAATATGTACCTGCAGAACATATATCTACTTCATTACAGTTTTCACTAACTGTTTGCATTGGATGTTCAGATATTCACTTCTGGTTTTGTCACTCATTATATACTGGGGCACTAAATTCTCTTTCATCAAACTCTTACATATGTTTAATTTGCATTTCCTATTTTGGACATGTTATTTACCTCTGGTTTTTCTTGACTTTAAATGCTGGATGGTGGATGGATTTAAAAATAAACATGCATGAATGAGATCCACTAAAGCTCTAACCATTCCAATCAATGTCTTCCACCACCCTAAATCTTTACAGTACTTAACTTAATTGTTACTCTCATAGTTCTTGGTTAACTCAGACCTCTATATTCCACACCTTTTCAAATAATTATTTGCCTTCTTTCTCAGTCACACCTATTTAAGAACATAAGAACAGCCCTGCTGGATCAGGCCATAGGCCCATTTAATCCAGTTTCCTGTATCTCACAGTGGCCCACCAAATGCCCCAGAGAACACACAAGACAACAAGAGGCCTGCATCCCGGTGCCCTTCCTTGCATCCTTCAGCACAACCCACCAGTCACTTCAGAAATATCCAGCCTCACATTACATTGTGCATCTTAAGCAAGCAGGAACTCTGTGTAAGTATCCAAGGTTTTATGCCAGCAATGAAGGTTCTGTCATCCCATTCATCTTCTCCCAGTTCTAGAAACCTTTCAGTACAATCATAACCACTCCCTTAAAGCCCCCAAGCTCTCAAATCTCTATTCATGTATTCTGCCTACCTCCCTTGCAAAGGCAGACAGAAGCACTGGCAATCTAGCATGTACCAGAAATGCCGCCAAGTGGTACTATGCTTGGGCCATCATCTATAGCATTGACAAAGAGGAAGAACTCTCTAGGATCTAGCAGCTGAGTGCAGAAACACACCAGAGAGGCTCAGGTTGCATGAAGCAGTTGCAGAGCTAAGGAGTAAGCCTTTGCACAGTTATGGACCTGGCCCCTATGCTGCCCTGGGGTTCAGGTCCACAACATGTTGCCCCCTGCATCACTCTGTTCCCCCCCCAGGGGATAGTTATCTAGGTGAACAGAGCCTTGCATGACACTCTGAACTGCTCCAAGAGTCATCTGGTACACTCTTAAACGGTACTTCCAGGTTTCCGACAAAAATCGGAGGTACACTTGAAGGACTCTTCAGAGGCCTCAGAGGCCTTTTGGAATGGTTCAGAGCGCCACACGGGGCTTTTCCTGCCTGTGGTATGGCTTCGAAGGGCAGGTGGAGGCAGCTTGGTGGGAAGAAGTGGCAGGGGTGCCATGGGTGTGGCACCTAGGGCTTTTGCCCTCTCCCCCAAGACCGCCACTGCTTTTGCACCATGGCTTTTTTTTTCCTGCTCGATCATGCCCTGAGCAAAGTTTAGCACTTATTGCAACCAAGCAGAGTCAATGCATGGAGGAATGCAAGAGGGGCTTTGTGACCAGTTGCTTTAAAGTATTTTCTGTGGCCACTGGACTCCATTCCTAGCTGGGCTGGTATCATAACAGGCCTCTACAAATCCATCTATCTATTCTTTTCCCTGATGCATGTAAAATACTTTCTATTTTTTTTTAATCACAGCCCCGAATCTATCTAAGCAGCAATCCTATCCACACTTACTGTCACGGGGTGGGGCAAGTCCCTTTCCCTTTAAGATAGTTTAGGCTAGGTGTTGGTTAACCAGGTGTAGGGTATTAATAACTTAAAGAATAAAACCTGGGCTGGTGTGCCTGAAAACAGAGAGTAGGAGGAAGGGTGCTAACAGCTTTTATATTGGAAGTAATACTGAGACCTGTAAGATGGTAGTTTTAGCCTCTATTTAGGTAAGATCTTTCTTGTTTTTAAAGCTATTGTGATGCATGTAGTTATGTCTTTTTGGAGCAATTGAAGCTCCCTTAAGCTTTAATAAAAATCTTTTATATAAAGCATTGAGTGCAGTGATTGACCAGGGACATGTATGATGGGACCTGGGGCTTGGAATGAGCAAAAATAAATAAGCATTGCTCTTGGGGGTTGTGGAAGGTGGTCTAGGCGGTGGAGGGTTGAGTTCTGGCTGGTTTGGGGTCTCGGTTGGTCCTTCCCTACCCCAGGGTGATGTTTGTTACATGGTGGCAGCCAGGGTTCTTAAGTGCCTGACATGGTAAATAGTAGTGGACTCTGCTAAGTGTCTGGCATGGTAATTAGTGGTGGGTACCTCCAGTGGTGAGTTGTTAGGTGGGTGTGGTGAGTCACCGGTGTTTGGTGATGCACACCTGTACTTAACAGAAGGAATAGTGGTGTTGGTCACTTGGAATAGAACTGGGTGGTGCTAACCAATGATACATGGTCCTTGGTCAATTTGCACTGGTTAACATGCATTTTACAGTAGCTGTTTTTTGTTTTGTGGAGTGAGGAATGCAACAAGAGATTAGGACAGATAAGGGAGCTGCTGAAGTAGTCCCAGAAGCGGTGTAGCTTCCTGTCAGTGATTGGGAGTTGTTGTGGAATTTTCCTACACCCAAAACGGAGTGCTTGGAGTTTTGTCTGTCCCAGAAGCAAGAAGGTGATGTAATGATGTCGGCAGTGGACAGTTTGATGCCTACTACTAGTTTGCAAGGGTCAGAGGCTAGAGTACAAATTCTGCGGCAGATGTTGAAAAATCAAATTCAAATGCTAGTCCAGTGGCGGAAATTTGCCAAAGCTGCTTTCCCACAGTTGCAATGGCAAGAAAGAGAGATGGAACCAATTAATGATATATTGGAGTTACCAAAAGTGGCATCTGGAATGGATGTGTCTGATTCTGCAAACTGGAAGCAACCAGTGGAGCAGGGGGAATCAGAACCAGTGAAGAAGCTGCATGCCATGGAGTTGGCAAAGGAGAGAATGTGTAAGTCTGGTTTAGACTATACCAAATGTTGGCAACTGAGTGCAGTTTTTACAGAAAAGATGGCAAGTCTGCCTGAGATGCAACTGGAATTTGACTATAAGAACTTTTACAGAAATAGAATGGTTGCTTCTAAGATCCAAGTTGTGGCCCAAGAGAACATAAGTGAAAGTGGGAAGGAGGCTTCCAGGAAAGAAGAGGTTAAACAGATTGTGCTGGGTGCAGGAGAGAAGGAGTCTGTGGAAGTGGCTGCAGCTGTTGAGCTATTAGCATTCTCTTCTACTTCTGCTAGGCACAAAGGTACCTCTCAAGGGCTCAGTGAGTTAAAGGAGATAGAGACATGTATCCCAACTGCTTGTTTGTCTTTTGTAAAGCAAGTTGTGGAAGAAGATCTATTCCAGGATACTGATGATTTGTCTGGACTTTCCTTAACACAATCTGAAGCAAAGGACTCCTCAGAAGAACTTTTTCCAGGTGTGGATGGTCCATTGGAGTCTGTTTTGTGGCAAACTGAAGTAAAAGTCTTTTCAAAAGAACTGTTCCCTTACAGTTATGAAATGACTGAACCTGTATTATTGCCAGAAGGACTGAGATCTGCTGAACTAGCCCAAGAGGCAGTTGCAGGATGGGAGGGTGTACCTTCATGTCCAGAGAGTGGGAGTAAAGTTTTTCAAGATCATAAAGTCCAGGACATTGCTTTACCAGCAAAAGTGTTGAACAGGCTAAATAAGGGAGAATTAGGGACTCCACAGTTCTTAATGCAAATGGGAAAGCAGTCTCTAACCCCTGTAGTTGATCTATGTAAGCCAGTGTTGGAATGTTTAAAAATACCTGTGTTCTCCCCAGTAATTGGTGGAGGGGGATGGGTGTGTCAGATGTTAAATTGTAAGTACCATCATGAAATTATAAAGGGTGAAGCAGTGGCTTTTGAAAAGGCTTTTACTTCAGTTTGCCCCATGGAACATACCATGTAACAAACATCACCCCTGGGGTAGGGAAGGACCAAGGGAGACTCCCAAACCAGCCAGGACTCAACCCTCCTCCACCACCCTCAAGAGCAATGCTTATTTATTTTTGCTTACTCCAAGCCCCAGGTCCCATTATCATACATGCCCCTGGTCAATCACTTTACCCAATGTTTTAAATAAAAGATTTTTATTAAAGCTTTAAGGGAGCTTCAATTGCTCCATAAAAACATATCTACATGCAACACAATAGCTTTAAAAACAAGAAAGATCTTACCTAAAAAGAGGCTATAACTACCATCTTACAAATCTCAGTATTGCTTCCAATATAATAGCTGTAAGCTCCCTTCCCCCTGGGAGTGACTGTAATGGGACTTGCTTCTGAGTACATGTGCATAGGATTGGGCTCGAAGAGATTTTACTCATCCAGTGGTATACACTGTCTATAACAACAGAGACAACTACCAGCACTTTGGGCTTTATATGCTGACAAGTACAGGGCTGGTTCCTTGTAAAATAGCACTTTATAAGGCTGCCTGGGATGTCTTCCATGATACTAAATGTAAAAGGTAGACAAATCTGTTTTGCTTGTTTATGCAAATTCTTGTCACCTGCCTCTGTATGTGCCACATGCACGAATAGATTACATCAAATCCAAATCCATTGTCAAGAATGATAATTGACCTCAATTGAACAATAAGCAGACAAGATTAGCTTGTGCTGATCTGTGTTTATGCAAAGTGAAGAACAAATAGTAGTGGTTATTGCGGTGACACCTGCGAGGAAATGCCAGACCCGCAGATCTGACTACCTTGAGCTCAAAGCAAGATGAAAGTCTCCAAATGACGGCACGCTTATAGCCACAAATGGAGAGAAGTGCGCACTATCTGCAGCAGTACAAGCATTACCAGCTGAGACAAGCAATAGATTCTGCTTTGGAGGCATTTTCTCACCTGCCTTTGCAGCTGGATAATGTGATAATGGTAGCAGAGGCAAAAAAAACAAAAACAAAAATCAAAACTTTGGGGATTTAAGAATGCCAACAAGAAATAATTTATTAGTAGGCAACTTGCAAAACAAGTCATTTATAATAGCAAAGCCCTGTTGCGGAATGCACTGTCGACACTTAAAGGCTCTTCTCAAAATAATCAGGCAGACGTGTTTTTCACTGGGCAGTACATTTTCTGTTTCAGTGGATTACCGAGCTAGTGACAAAAGAATAATATTTATTTTATAACTATTGGAAAGTTTGAAAAAAGTTTGAAAGTTTAAAAAAAGCAAGCCTCCTACATCTTCAAGTTCAGCAACAATCTATGCTATACTAATGCTGAATATCCCCATGCTTCAGTTTAAAGGGGGGGAGGGGAGTGTGGAACACAAGTTGTACAATACTATTAAAGAATTTTGGCGGCGTGCCCTGTAGGTGTGTCACCACTTTTGTCCTCCCACACCCCAGTGCGAGAGGCATGGAAATGGCAGCTTCTGATTGGCTACCAGGGCCTCCTGGGGGGAGAGGATGAGCTGCACACTGTTGCTGGGGCTCACTCCGTGGCGCAATTCGCCCTTCGTTGTCAACCCCTGTCTGCCCTCCTATGAGATAAGCTGGTTTCTGGGGCCGGGTAGGAATTTTTTTACTGTCAGAATTGGCATGGGTTTTTTTTGCCTAAACTGGTCATGGGTTCAGGTTGGGGTTCTATTTAATTCATGCAGGTTGTAATGTTGCTCACTTTGGCAGGTATCATGTGGTCAGGGTAGGTATAATTATCTTACAGGTGTGCAAAATCATATACTTCGCACATGCTTAGGTGTGCAAAGGCAAGAGAAACTCCAGGATACACAATTCCCACCAGGTTGGTGAGGCTAGCTGGCAGTTCTCTTAGCTAGATAAGCTACATCCCTTCTTGGGGTTTGCCTGGGAGACATTGATGCTATCCTGCCGCCTTGACCCTTTGGGGTTGATGGTGATAAGAAACTCAGGCTTTGCTTGAGTTCGGCTTGGAGTGAGATGGCTATGCTCTCCTTACATGGAATAACTTTAGCTCTTCCCCAGTCTTAGTGGCCACATGATGGCTGTTTTAACTTAATCCCTGCTGCTGTTTTGATTGTTAGATCTTGATAAAGTGACCCTAATACCCAAGCCTGTGGCCCTAATACCCAAGCCTGCTTATTGGGGGGGCAGGGGGGGGGTTGCATGAATAATGAAAATTGCTTATGTATGTCTTTTTTGTTGGCCCATTTTACATAATTGGTTCAAACATTTAAAACACGGGCAATGACTGGCCCCAACCAAACATAACCCTATACTGTACACATTTTTCTGAGAGTAATAACACAATCCTATCCTGGGCTGGACTGCATGGTGGGGACCTTTAGCAGTGTGGATGATGTGATTCTGATCCTGATCACACATTCCCTGCATACTATTTTAATTAGGAAAAATAGCATGTTTAGCTTCCCAGTCATGTTCCGTCAGAAATTCCACTGTATTCAATGGGCTTTATTTTCTTGTAAGTTTGCATAGGATTGCAGTCTCAGTTACTTCCTGAAAGATGTACCGTAGCATTCTTTGCATTGCAACAGAAGCACACACTGTGAATGCAAGCTCACTCCAAGAATTTGCCCACTCAAAGGACCCCTTTGCACAAGTGGAACACTCCTTCTGTTCTCAGAGGGTGCTAGCTTTCACAGAAGCCTTACTATCTTATATCTTTAAAGTAGTACACTCCAGCCACCTGTTAGGGAAACTTCCTTGCTCTTCCTCCATCTCAGCCAATGAGATCACTGCCTGCAGGGACGTTTTGTTTCTCAACAGCCTGCCATACTGACTTCCCCCCCCCCCCATCCTGTTGGGCCTGTAACCTTAGCTGTTTGCCTGTAACAGGCAAACAGTAGGAATTGGGCTGTTTTGATTTTAGAATGATTTCCCCTTCTAGGGCTGTACCCTAAGGAGATAGAAATAAGTTGGCATTTTGCACTGTTCTGCATTGGGAAGAAATTTTTGAAGAAGTTCTGACAATTTCCCATGCAACATTTTGTGTAATGTGTTGCACAAGTGCAAGTCAAGTCAGAACTCCATGGGGTCTTCTGTAAACAATAGCCTTGCACGTTCACCTGCACAGATACAGGCCCCCTTGCATAAACACAATGAAACAAGCCTTGGGAACAGGAGCCATTTTTGTGTGTTTGTTGTGGCCTCTTTCCTTATATCATTTGCAGCAGCAACAGAACATTAATCTTGAATTGGTTCACTTTTGACTTCAATGGGTTTCATTTCCAGTAGGATTTGGGTTGAGTGGAGCGCAACCAGTGTCTTCATTTCACTTTATTTCTTCCTATTGTGGTTCACTGAAATTAGAAATTCAGAATGCCAAGTCAGCCAGTAGGAAAATCATAATTTATTATGTTTATTGGGATGTCTATATGCTGCTTTATCTTGTAGACAGTTCAGATTTTTTCTTCTTCTATGTGCCAGGTTTCTCTAAAGCAGTGTTTCTCAGACTGTGGGTCGAGACCCACTAGGTGGGTCGTGAGCCAATTTCAGATGGGTCCCCATTCATTTCAATATTTTATTTTGAATATATTAGACTTAATGCCACCAAGGTATGTGACTGCATTTGGGGAAATGTCACAGATCTGTACTTTTAACAGGCTACTATGAAGATGCTTTTAACCATTGTAGTCAATGTAGCACTTACTCCTAGGTAAGTGCAGGTAGGATTGCAGCCTAGGGTTGTTAAAAATATTCCTGCTTGATGATGTCATTTCCGGTCATGACATCACTTCTGGTGGATCCTGACAGATTCTCCTTCTAAAAAGTGGGTCCCGGTACTAAAAGAGTGAGGACTATTTCTCTAAAGGGTTACTTATATCTCAGGTCATTCAAGAAACCTGTATATTTAAGTTTCTGCCAATTTCTGAACTTGGTGTCATATGCTAATAAAATAAATAAATACAAGAAATTTAGATATCTTCCATTTATTGGATTCTAAAATCTGGCATTAAAGGCAATTAACTCAGATGTGTACATTTTGCAAGGGAAGTTATAATAACCACTATCACAGAATTAAATGCGCATCTTTTGATTGCAGTCCTCAGGGACCACTTTGCACATTACATTGTTAGGTGTGCACCTACACACCTAAGTGTGGTCAATCTCTACCTGGATCGAGTTAACACTCTTTCTGCCAAACCAATGAAAACAAGAGTTTTCTGCCCATGGAAGGTTTAAATCAGGAAGCTTTCCCTTTCTGAGAGACAGCAATAGCCTGCAAATGGTCTCCTGAAGATGAGGAAAACCTAACATCCCTTCCCATGATGTAGTCATGCTGAAAACAGGTATGCTGTATTGGGGGGGGGGGGATAGGAAGGTTGTTTAAGAGAGGAAAGCTTGCTTTGTTCCACAGTGGGTCTCCTCAGACCTGCGCCAGTGATGTTGCTGGCATAAGTCCAAGGAGTGAAAGGGCAGGGAGGCTGCTCACAGTGGGGATAGGATCCACCACATGATATTGCCTCTGGATCCAGCCAGCAGGTTCCCCATCCCCATTTTCCCATTACTGCCCAGTTTGCCTCTTCCCCACTGGCTTACCTGATCTGGTGGGTGGCTAGCAATCTGGTGATGTGTGGCTAGCAATCTGGCCTTCTTGCTGGTGCTCCAGCTGTCTGCTACTTTGTGCACTTCTGGAAGCGTTTTTGCAACTGCCATAAGGAAGTCAGCGGCAACAGGACACGAGTTCCATAGGACTGAGCGGTTAGAAAAATGTTCTGTTTATCATTATTTGTCCATCTAGGTATTTAGATTCTCTGTGAGGGGGAGGTTTGGATAACCCTCATCCCACAATTAAATGAACCCAGAAGGTGTGCTAGAACGTGAACTGGGATGTGCATGAGCACATCCTTAATCATCCAGTGAGGGGACCAGCAGAGAAATCCCTTTTGAACTGGCCTGATATCTGCATCTGAAATGTGTGGTTATGAGTACTGAACTACATTACAGAATGATCATAAGCCATTGTCTCAAAACCAGCCTATTCCACCCGCAACAACTTTTAGCCTGCCCAAAAAAGGGGACAATTTTTGTACCCACTTCTAACACAGAAGTACTTACAGGGTAATTTTTAATTTTTAATAAACAAACCAAAAAAAGCCCAACATTTTCCTTTTGCACAAAAAATCCTGAAAGTTCTTTCTTTCTTTCTTTCTTTCTTTCTTTCTTTCTTTCTTTCTTTCATGCCAAATCTCTGCCATGGTAATGGCTGGGATTCCTGATTCATAATTTTATTGAGTTGTGATATTGAAAAACATCAAAAATACATCAACATATTTTAAAAGATGGTATGTTATCACATGCAGCATGAAATAGTTAAAAGGAGACTCTTTACAACTAATTCCTGGTAAGCCGCTCCTCATGAAATTGTGCTCTCCTGAAAAAATCACCAAATGGACTCCACTTGTAAAAAGGATGATGAAAATGGGAGGACCCATGCTGATGAGTACTGAAGGAAGCATGTGTAGGATATCGGCTAAAGACATGAAAGCAAATGTAGCCATGAAATTTATCTGCAGTCACACATGCAAGGGAGGGCACCAGGATGTAGGCCTTTTGTTGTCTTTTGTGGGCCATTTGGTGGACCACTGTGAGGTTCAGGAAGCTGGACTAGATGGGCCTTTGGCCTGATCCAGTGGGGTTCTTCTTATGTTCACAGGGACTCTCTAATCCCAGATCATCAGCCTAATATAAAATCATCCATCTTTTTATCCCCAGAACACAATCCTATGCTTGTCTACACAGAAATAAGTCCCTTTGTCTTCAATGTACATTACTGCCAGGAAACTGTGCACAGGATTGCAGCCCTAATCAGCTATGCTGACATGGTACATATGTTGCTGTGCACTTGGAAGAGGATCACCTCACCACATAGAAAAGGTTCATCCTCCTCTTCATGTTTAGCAAATGCCTGTTAAAATGGTTGCCTGAATGAGCTCATCTTCCCAGCCAAAAACTGTCTCCTATTTCATTGTAGTTCTGTAGTTCCTTATGATAAAGACCAACAAACGGGAAATTTTCTGTTGTGTTTGATGTCAGTTAGACTTTTTCATCACTTATATCTGCCTGACCCTGAGATTTTACAGCATTTTATCGCTGATCTAGATTTTAAAAACTGATTAGTGTCCCTCATGGATGGATTAGTGTCCCTCATGGATATCTTATGGTACTGAGATTTCCACTGTCTGCAAGCTGGGCCCCTTTAAGGCATCTCCAACTGGATATCTGAAAAGCCCAACATTGAAAATAAATAATAGCCCAATCCCGAGCTGCCCAGAGCTGCGTGACCCGGCGGCTCCACAAAGTGCTCCTGCTGGATCCCAAGCCTCCTGTGCTACTGCGGGAGGCTCCTTGTGAGAAGGGGACATTTGTCCCCTTCCCCCAAGTAAGGGAAGCAGTCCCGCAATGGGACTACTCACTTTAGCGGCGACTGTTTGGTTGCTGCTAAAATGAAGGTGCTTGTGTAGGGCACGCAGCCCTCCACAAGTGCCTGGGATCCTGTGGAGCTCGGCTCCATGGACCCGCCTCTCCCCAGCACCCTGGAATGCCCCCAGGAACACCTCCCCCCTCCCCGGAGCGCCTCCCCCACGCCCCCGGGAATGCCCCCATTCCCTGTTCCGCAGCCCAGTGGTCGCAGTCACCATCGAGCTGCGGAACTCGGGCGCCCGACAGGATTGGGCTCTAAATCATTTAGGAATTAAGAGGCTTGTTTGTCTGCAGTTTCTTTCCACAGTTCTAAACAGTGCTTAGTTCCAGTTGACTGGGCTTGCAATTGCTAATTCCTTCTGGGATGCCTCACTGCTGTCTATTAAGTTCTTTGATCATGTTCTCTCCAGTTCCAATTTCTTCCAGAGCTGCGCTTAGCCTTCCATTCGCAAAGAAATCAGAACGTGTTCTTCTCAACTGTGAGCACAGTCTTCTTCATTACAACTTCACAGCTTCTTGGGTGAAGAACTGCTGAAGAAAGCAAGATCCAGGTGTAAATTCTGGAATAAATGAAGCCCTTTATAGCATCAAAACTTGGAGGAGAGCTAAAGGATCATTGTCTCCGAAACCCCAACATATTTGGTCTGGAATGCTCCAAAAAGTGATGAATGACAGCCACAGAATTTTAGTTTTGGCTTCTGCCCCTCCCACGCAGATGCTCTAGCAAGATAGATCATAAGGAAAATGACAACATGATAAAAGAATATGGAGTCATATAAGCTTTGTTCAAGGCAAAGGTAACAATGATAAAATCTTTGGCAAAATAAAAGAGATTAGCCTATCTTTTTGCTGCCTAACTCCCTAGTCTTGTTGTAAATCTTGACTGACCTTTCTCTTCTCTTAACATTTTCTCATGTCCTCTGGTGCTTCGTGACTTTCAGAACTACGACTGAGAAAGAAGATGTCCGTATTATCACCACCGATGACAAGGCACCTGACTTTTGCTGACAATAGTCCTATATTGGTGGTTCTTCTTCACATTCTCAAGGTGAGCTGGTTGATAATTCAAAGTGATTGAAGTATTCTACGTGTCTTACTGTACAGCTTCTTACCATCACTAAGCATGTAGTTGCAGGTCACCCTGAAAGAGTTTGTGACAATTATGAACCTTTTACTGGGCCTTTCCTAAACCAACTAAATGTCAGAAGAGTCAGTGATGTCAATGAGCAGAAGTAAAAAAAAACACAACACATTTGTCTGAAAATATAAAGCAGATGTAGTAGCTCAGTACTGGAAGGTAACTGTAATCCTAAGGAATCAGAGACCTTTCACAAGTTTCATGTTACCAACCCAAAGTGAAGAGGCCTGGGGCTTTAGGCCTCTAGCTTGTTTTACTTTCTTACCCCCCCCCCCCCATCTTCAGAGTTGTGTCCAGTGTTGCCAATCTGTTCTTGCTTATCTGTTCTCATCATTTTCCTGACATAGTGCCGGCATCTATCCATGTCCGTCAGAGGGCAGCCTTCGATGCCAGCAGGACTGTCATTGCGCCAGGGTACATAGAGGCATCCCAAAAAACCTCAAGGATAGGTTTGGGCCTTAAGTAAAAGGTTTGTGGGGTCTGTTTGGGGTTTTTTTTTTTTTTTAAACTAGAATTCCCAAATCCACCAGCCAGAACTACATGCAAAATGGTGATTCAGAGTGTGGACCAAATTATTTAGCGCACCCTGTGGAGTACCCTGGAATAATCTCAGTATACCAGTACAAATGTACATCTGAGTTCCTATAGATCTGGCATTTGAATGTACATCTCTCCAACCGGTCAGACGATTTGGACAAAGATCTAGCCATTAATACTTGTGTATAAAATGTATTTATTCTAATTTAGTTCACTAGTATCAGGCATGGTCTGAAGACACATGATACAGCCAGACATCATGGGGGACTAACTACGTCCAGGGCTAGTCAGTAACTGCATGGATAACTCCCTGGGAACCCCACACATGTTGTGTTGTCCCATGATTGAATGAAAATGTAATGACATACATTAAAAGTCAAGGATTTATTGTCAATCATACTATGCACATATGAAATAAATCTTATTTTGTCAGTCATATGAATTATGGATCCATGGAATCAATAGTTAAGGATCTCATTGTATAGATTGACTTTTATTAGAGTGCTCTTGTTAAATACAATTAGAAGACCCATTGACAAGAGGACCCCCTTGGCCAACGAGGCATTTTCTTACCCTTCTCACCTGCCTTGCTCCCATTTTCTGCTTGGGCTAAGAAGGAGAATGTTGATTGTGAAATAACTGTGGATCATTAAATTAACAGCTGGTTCCCTAATCAAATGGTTAGCTCAGGGCTAAGCTAGTTGTCATGGAACATTAACAGGTATTCAAATTCTGATGAAAAGGGGGAAAAGAACCCTGTCCATGATTCAAAGACAGAATGCACATTGAACTCTTGAATACTCTAAGGAGATCTCTTGAATGCATTGAACTGTGTTCTACATGAGTGAGGCTGGACATAAAGCTAATGCAAGAGACAGAAAAGCATATTCTGAATGACAGAATTCTTAACGATTAATTCCTATTTTTTGTAGTATAGGGCATGACACCTCAAATAGGAGCATGAAGTCATAGTACATCCAAGCAGGGCCTCCAAGAGGAGTCCTATCAGGAGGTACAAAGCTTCTTTGGGGCCCCTTCCCGAAGAGGGGTGAAACAGACCGGGGGGGCAATGGGGGGTGCAGCCTTCTGTAATAGCTACAGCCCTGCAGCTCCCATCCACTTCTTCGTGGCAAGCAGATCAACAAGCCAAAGAGCTCTTGGAGCAGGCCACCTTCCTCCCAGATGTGACACTGTTAAGGAATGTAGGCATTCCTGGGTCTGGTGTATGTGGCTTCTGGCAATACTTGCTGCCATGTGCATCCCATGTGGGCAGGGAGTCTGGGTGAAATTGGAAAATGTAAGATCCCAGGAAATTTCTGGGCCCGCTCTTTGGCTCCTGGGCCCCCTTTCTGACCCTGGTCCTGGGTACAAATTACCCCCTTTACCCCCCTCTCCTAGGCCCTGAATCCAAGGTTTATATAATCTTATCCAAAATAAACCATCATTATAATTTTCTTCCTGGGGAAAAAAATGTAGTGTTTGTTGTGTTTTCTTTTTTTCTTTTTTTTTGTTAAAAAGAAACCTGTTTATGTTTCAAGACAAGGAGCATAGGAAGACATCAGGCAAATGAGAAACCAATCCAGTGAAGACAGCACCATACACCTGCTCCTAAGTGAACTGGACTATTTTTTGGTATGCTTTTCCCATCATAGCAACCACCAACAACCCTGTAAGAGATAATCAGGGGAGGAAGGAAGGGAAGGTGGCATGAAGAGACATAATCAGATGCTTCCTCTTGGATTGACTGAGAATGTACCTTCTGCTTCTTGCTTACACACACACACACACACACACACACACACACACACACACACAGACTCTTGGTTTTGTTTTTGAATTCACTTCCAGTTATTGTTAATATTAATACTGTGTTGTTGTTTTTTAAAAAAAATAACCTTCCTTTCTCTCTTTGGACTTGGCAGCAATAAATATTTGAAATCTTAGGTCTATGAGTTGACTATTTATTCATTTTAGAGGTAAAGCTTTTGGTTTTTCAGCATGAATTCAAGCAGGAAAAGAAAAATTCAGTATGATGCTAGATTTTTGATACTATCTTTGAGATGTCACTAAGGTTGCCAATTCAGGCTGAAGATTCCTGGAGATTTTGTTGTTGTTGTTGA
Organism: Tiliqua scincoides; assembly: GCF_035046505.1. Taxonomy (NCBI): domain Eukaryota; kingdom Metazoa; phylum Chordata; class Lepidosauria; order Squamata; family Scincidae; genus Tiliqua; species Tiliqua scincoides. The sequence continues at coordinate 66,062,066 of NC_089824.1, forward strand.
ACAGGATATAATGTTGGAAATTCCCCAAAGCCCTGTCAGAATCTCTAGGACTGCTCTTAGTAGACATCTGGAGATCAGTGCAGACACCTGGAGACTCCAGGTCAGTCAGGGAGGGCTGGCAATACTAGTTGCCACTGTGTTGCTATTATTGATTTTGCACTAGTTCCAATGTGTAGGCCACTGGCAAGGTATGTGGGTGTCTCTGAGATTTTCTGCAGTTGGCCTCTGGAACTTTACCTACTACAACATGAATGCCCTGGCCCTTCACCAAGCTTGGCTAGGTAAACATTCCAGCAGTGGTATTCCTGGGGGGGCATAGCGCCATGTTTTTCAGGGTGCACCAATGTGCTTTGTAACCTGCTCCTCTCCCTTGCTAGGTGTCTCCACCTTGCTCTGCTGCCCAAAATGGCTCTGACAGTGAAGGGAATGGTGGCTTACATGACGCGTTGAGGTACCCAGCAAAACCTGGTGGTGTGCCCCTTTCCCTGAGAATGCCAACTCTGAAGGGGTAATGCTGAACTCATTCCAGTCATCTGACCCTAACACCTTGCAAACGTCATACCTCAATTAACAGGAATGGGAAAACGCAGCATGGTGTGACCTGAGTTGAGTCTAGAGTCTCCACCTCCCCACGTGACTTGATTTGAAAATGAGTAATAACAGGGGCACTTTCCAAGTCGCCGAGTTGCCCCTTCATGACTCATTAGAACTTGAGTTTAGTTGCCCCCCCTTTAAAAAGGCCGCCGCAGCTCCATGCAGGGAAACAGGGTGGCTGCCAGGGTGTTTGTGTGCCTTGGTGTTCACTTTAAACACTCCCCTGCTGTCCCTGTCCATTTATAAACAGGGCAGGAGGGGGCGGGAGAGAGCGGGGACAGAAGAGGGAGTAGTGTCATGTGCAGCAGCTGCGAGGCTTACCAGGATGACACGATCCTTGGCAGCTCTACTCAAAAGTAATCGCACTGCAGTCAGTCATTCAATGAAGCTTCCTCTGCCCAAGTAACAATGGAACACCTCACAGCAGCCAAGCTATGGAAAGCATGATTGCTATGAACTGCCTCCTTCCCCTCCCTGGATTTCTGAGCCAATCATAATGCAAGAATGCCCTTGGCTTCTCCTTCTGCCCTCCTCCAGCCAAAGAAAGTACCAGACTGCCCAACCTTCATTCAGTGATCACTGAAGGAAAAGAGAGCCTGCTTTCACCTCCCTTCTCCCACACGTTGCAAAAGCGAACATTAACCCTTTCCTGCCTCCTGGCTGGAAGCTCCCTCCTGCTCCCCTGATCTGAATGAATGCCCTACAAGGTCTTTCATGCCACAAAAACAGTAAGCAAGTACACCCAGAGTTAGGCAGACTTGAGTCTGCGCACGTGGGGATGAGTGCCAACTCAGGGGGCCCCGACTCGAATATTTTTCTGAGTTTTCCATGTGTGCGACTCAGAAGTCCACAAGTCAATGAAAATCAAGCATTTTTGCAACTTGAGTCCAAGTCACCTGACTCAAGTTCCCAACTGTGTCAATTGCCAGCAATTTGGGCAACTCATTGAAGCAGTTCTAGACTCCTTTGCATCAGGCCTGCTGTTGGACTGACTCCTTTGACACTCAACCTCAGCCTGGCATTGAAAATATCTTCTCCTCCAGCTTGCTGCTTTGTGATTGTTCTACTGAGGTCCATCTCAGCCATAGCCAGGGCATGATGAAATCTATAATTTCATCATAGGCCTGTTACCTTTTTTGAAAGCATGCAGGTATTTTTAATTGCCAAAAAAGAATCTTTGCTAAATCTCCAAATCATAAAAAATGAAACTTCTAAAATGATAAGCGAAGGACAAAGTTTAACAGGACAGGCATGAAACATTTAAAATCCCATGCATGAAATGCATCCAAAGGTAGCAACTAAAGAAGAGGTGGTCAAATTTTCAACTTTAGGTCTCCTGGACCTTTAACAATTGTGTAGAAGAGGGAATTTCAGCAGAGGGAATGTCATCCGATAAGCTGCACCAGCTGAAATTCCTTCCTCTACACCAGTGGTACTCAAACTTTTCTGGCCAGTGGCTCCCTTGACCCCTTATGGCTGTTGGCCATAACTCCCCATCATGTTCCTGAGAGCTGGAAGTGACATCATTAAACAGGAAGTGACCAGAAATATTAACTATATTACATATAATATTATAATATTATATTTATTATAATATAATATTAAATATTAAATATATATTAACTATATTAATTATAGTAATCATATCATTAATTACATGCAGATCTTAGAAATATATTATTAATACACAGAAATATACATGCTTTATAAATGATCAGCTGCTGATCACTGTTGGAGACAGGATGCTGGAGTAGGTAGATTTTGTCTGGTCCAGGAGGGCTCATTTTTTTTAAACTTTGTAAGTATACCAATAGAATTTATCAAATGAACTTTGTGAACAACCAGTCTGACCAACATTACACACACACACCCCTGTGGACCTCAATCCAACTAGTCATTTCTCCCATTCTCCTTGGATATGATTGAACCCTTTATTAATTTAATGAAATTAAATTTTTCCAGCAGCTGGTGGGGAAAACAAAAATATACCATGAAAAATATATCAGAGCTGATAAGGGTTTGGTTAGGAAGCTGATTTGTCTCCTATACTAGGAGATGGGCAGGAGGTCTGGTCTAGAGGGTAGAGCTTCCATTTGCCTGAAGATTAACATCCACAAGGTCGCCAGTTCGAGGCCACCGGCACCGTGCGACCTTGAAGCAGCTGGCAAGCTGCAGCTGAGCTGTTCCATCTGCTCGGAGCGTGGGAGGATGGAGGCCAGAATGTTAAACCAGATCGGAGTGTAACACCTTGAATGTAGTGGTTCTTGAAAGAAAGAACCTTCTTTCAATTTGTAAAAATCCCTGCGTGGATTTAATAAGCCTGCCTATGTAAACCGCCTTGAATAAAGTCTTGAATAAAGACCAAGAAAGGCGGTATATAAAAACTGTATATTATTATATATTATATTAGATGCACAGCTCATGCCTATGCATGTCCACTCAGAAGTAAGTCCCATTAGAGTCAATGGGGTTTACTCCCAGGAAAGTGTGGATAGGATTGGGCTGGCAATCACTTCATGAATGGCTGATTAGCATTCCCTTCAAATAGCAAGATTCATCACTTTAAAAATACAACCTTTCCTCTTCAGTCAAACAAAAAGATTAATAAATCTTGTTTAAGATAAATCTTGCACTCCTGTAGGCGGCAAAGTGCAGCTGAGGAACATGGTGCGCTGAACCCCCCGCTTCTCCCTCTGCCTTGGAGGAGGGAGTGGGGAGACAGAACGCAGACCATTCGGCTGCTGGGCAGTAGCCCCTCCCCCGTCTTGGGGGGAAAGGGGAGCACTCCCTTGCCCAGCCAGCCAGGACCTGGCTGGGCAGGGCACCTGGCTATGACGTCAGGGGCCCACAGCTGGACCTCTCAACATCATCTGCAGAGCTACAGGACCCAAGTGGGCAGGGCCAGCCCAACCCCCAAAGGCAGAGACCAGAGCAGAGGCAGCAGCCTTCCCAGCCCTCTCAGGAACAACCCTGGCAGCTCCAGGTGAGAGGAGGTGAAAGGGAAACAGAGAGAGGAAGGAGAGGAGTGCTGGTAATCCCAGGGGAGGGCAGGCCCAGAGACAGGCCCTTTTTGTACCATCCCTGTGAGGGAAGGGGAGGGGCCAAAGGGGAGGGGTCTGCCCTACATAAACCTGGAGGCCAGGGATGACAAGGTAGCTGGGAGTTAGAAGAGCAGGCAGGAGGATCTGCTGACAGCAGCCCCTGCTCCTGACTGGCAAAGGCTGCCAACCCAAAGAGGGGGAACCGGGTGACACAACCTCCCCTTCTTCTGGTGAACTGTTCTGAGGCCTCCACAAGGGGATCCCCCTCGGAAAGGCAGGGCGGGCTCTCCCCTCCCCCCACAGGGAGGCCTCACACTATTATTAGGCACAGTAGACGTATATAAGAAAACACCGAGCCCATTATCAGTGAGCATCAGTGCAAGCCAGGATGTGGTGATGGCATCTGGCCTGGACGCCTTTAAAAGGGAATTAGACAAGTTTCTGGAGGAAAAATCCATTACAGGTTACAAGCCATGATGTGTATGTGCAACCTCCTGATTTTAGAAATGGGCTATGTCAGAATGCCAGATGCAAGGGCAGGCACCAGGATGAGGTCTCCAGTTATCTGGTGTGCTCCCTGGGGCATTTGGTGGGCCACTGTGAGATACAGGAAGCTGGACTAGATGGGCCTATGGCCTGATCCAGTGGGGCTGTGCTGTTCTTATATGTTCTTATATAACTTTTAGCACAGGGACACACTTTTTAGAATGAGAATCTATCAGGACCCATTGGAAGTGATATCATGACTGGAAGTGACATCATCAAGCAGGAAAATTTTTAACAATCCTAGGCAGCAATCCTACCCACACTTACCTGGGAGTAAGTCCCATTGACTATCATTGTTAAAAGCGTATACATAGTAGCCTGTTAAAAGTACAGATGTGTAACATTTCCCCAGATGTAGTCACATATCATGGTAGCATCAAGTGTAATATATTAAAAATAAAATATTGAAATGAATGGGGACCCACCTGAAAATGGACCTAGTGGGTCCTGACCCACAGTTTGAGAAACATTGGTGTAGACTGTCTGGGAGACTCACCATGGCCATCAGGAGTTGCTTGCTGCTGAATATGGAGCTCCAAGCAGCTGAACGGGCATCCCATTATCAGGAAGCATCAGCATAGGCCTCTTAGTGATGCCCTCCACACTCCAACCACCAGAGTTCATCTACTGTTGTCTTGGTACTGTTGGTGGCTGAAGTTGTGCAAGCTATCTGAATTATTCTGCTTACTTAGAAATCTTGCTTGTTTCTTAATTAGACTAATAAATTGGGTTTCCTTTATCAATTGGTGTGTCCATTGCCTCCATAGCTAAAAAGAACCATTGACTCTGGCAGCAGTAATCCTTCCTACATAATAAGCATGCATGTACAAAATCATTCATTGTGATCATTCATTTGTATGACTGCTGTAGGAGTGAACATTTATTGGTTGGCTTAGCATGTCCTCAAGGAAATCATTTTATCTGATGAGATGAGGTCTGAAGACACAATACTAACTCCTTACTGAAGCTAAGGAGGTCTGTCTCTAGTCTGTTCTTAGATGGATGTCCACTTTACTACCCTGAGGCTTTACAGGTGTCTAAAATATGTAATGAAGGTGGGACAGCAACACATAGCAAATGGTACTTTCTAATTGGTCAATGGGGAAATTATGTTAAAGTGCCTCCTTGTAGAAGATGGTTGAGTTGTCCCTGATAATGAACTTGGAATCCCTCCTGCATAGCTGCTGCTGAGCAAAACCTTCACTGCACAGGCTAAATTAAAGTGAACATTATTCATGGATATGGTTTATCTGAATATGTGCTCCCCAAACCCACATATTTAGAAACATAAGGGCTGGGAATGTCTTAGCAGCTTTCTCACTATGCAAGTAATTCAGTGATGTATGGGTTTCTTTTTAATTTTTAAGGTAAAGATATATTTGTGCCATTAAAGTACTAGGTTTCCTTTTCCCTTTCTGATCTTTCCTGTGGGGTCTTTCCAGTTTAATATACTTTGCATATAAATTGACAGCTGAAGGTGGAATAAAGCTATGGATGCCTTGGGGAATATTTTTGGACTGTGACTAATGCTCAAACTGGCATGGGGTTATACAAGCAGTTCCTAGAATCTCTGTTATAGATGATATAAGGAGAGGACAGAGCAAGAATATACATGCATTCTGCATTCTCTTATACTTAATGTTCAGTGCAAATATGTTTCCCTTCAGTTCGGTATAATGGAATGGTTGCCTACAGTTCCTTAATTACATGAAACATATATCTGTGGCCACAATGGAGAACATAAACTGCCTAGCTGTTTTAACACTCAGCCAACTTTTTCTGTTCTTCCATATGGAAGCCTATCTGCTGCCTTTCTTTATTAATTTGAGACCTTTTCCAAGACAGCTGTTGACAATATTCTTTCTTGCATTGGGTAAAGAAGTCTTCATTACCATGAATGGTCTTGGGAAATGTCATTTTAAATGGTTGAGATTTACTTCTACTCAGAAGTAAGTCCCATTATAGTCAATGAGGCTTACTCCCTGGAAAGTATGGATAGGATTGTGGCCAGAGTCTTGTTAGCAGTGCCGGCACCAGCTTGTTAGGAGAGCAAAGAACTGGGCCCCACACCAACCAACTCATGGCTCATTGAGGACCACCTCAAGTACTTAGTGGTGGAGCGAACATCATCAAATGATCCCTCCAATGAGCATGGTCTGTTGGCTAGTAGCCTACTCAAGTCAACCTCTAATTCTACTCCTGTTTGCTAGCTTCAGACTTTATCCTTCTTCTTTAAACTGCCCAAGAGCTGGGCTTGACAATGCATATAGCACAAACATGCAATTTTAAAGAAGCATTTGCAGCTCATCAATTGATAGCTGGTTCATGCTCAATACTTGTATTGAACTTGCATGGATGATATTCTGAGCAGGATATACTTCCCAGTTCTTTTCGGCTCTGAAATTCAGCATCAAATCAAGCACCAGTGAAAGTCCCTCTCTATATCTAATGAGCAGAAAGTGACTGCAAAATAATGCAGCAAATGCTATTTATTACATTCACGCCAGTAGGTTTATGAGCCAAAATAAACATTTTTATTCATGAATTTTCTCCAGTTCATGAATTGGGATTTTTGCAAAAGGTCTCTTAGAACTGCGTAAATACACCTGCCTGTGGGAAGATAGGGACTTCAATAGCTACTCTCAGCACTCATTTCCCAGTTGCTGAAAATATGCAACCTTCACTGACAGGAAGGAGTGTTGTTTTTCCCCCCCTGTCTCTTTAATTATAGGTGTCACTCCAATGTCTCCTGACAGCATATACATTCTGAAGGCAAAGTTTTTTTGTGTGTTTTTGTTTTGCATAGGAGGCTGTCTCTTTCTAACAATAACTGACATTTTGAGAATGAACATTTGTGTTTCCATGTCAGTCCATGAAGCTGAAGAAGCATCCCTATTAAATGGGCATATAAAATATCACAATTGAGATTATCTTCAGAAGCCCTTCTCCTTGTGCCCTGGTCCTTGGAGGTTAGGCAAATAGGCTGCAGCTAGCACACACACAGCTTCATCTCTGATGGCTTCCAAATTGTAGAACTAGCTCTCTTGCAATGTTTGCCTGATGCAAACCCTGATACATTTTTGGTGCTAGGAAAAGTGCACCGTATTCTCACTGTATTAATTTTTAAGATCTATATCTGAGTGCTAGCTGCTGTTTCATCTGTTGTATTTTGAGAATTCTTCTGGTAATCTTTAATTTTAATATGTGTAATATTATTCAGGGAGCCAGGAAAAGCCAGATATGTAACACAGGCCTACAAAATTAAGGGTCAGAAAAGTTTTTCTCAAACTTTATGGTGGTTTGATATGAATTTGGGGTGCCGATTCAAAAAATGGCATCCGTTTTGCCCTATCACATCTAGTTTTGGAGATATAGTATAGCCTCATTAGTGAACGGTTCAAACAGCTTTCTCATGAGGAAGCCATGGTGTAGGCTTCCTCATGAGGAAGCTGCTTGAACCATTCACTAAAGAGGCTATACTATATCTCCAAAACTAGATGTGATAGGGCAAAACGGATGCCATTTTTTGAATCGGCACCCCAAATATACCCAGGAATTGGTGTAACGTTTAAGGAAGCAAAATATGTGTTGGCCTGTGTAATCAGAGTTTTTCAACAATGTGGGTCACAACCAAACTCTTTAATTGCTACCAGACAGGTCTTGCCTGCACCTAGGGAGCTTGAGTTCTGACTAAAACCTGAGCTGGAACTACTCCAGATTCTGACATTAATATGTTACAAGGAAAAAATGAAGGGGTTTAAAAATATCACAGCATGGAAACTTTTCAGTTTTATTGTGACCATTTACAGCTATTTTATTATGACTGGCATACAGAATGCAAGACAGGGCATAAATCTTATTAAATATTTTAGAATTACACTCTGTGATGTAATACTGTTTTGGAAATAGTATACCAATCTCCAAAATGTATTTGTTTTTCCACTAGTCTAACATTAATCATATTATCTTGTTTCCTTAATAAGTATGTAAATAGTAGAATGGTCTCAATCCTACTGTCTCAGAATTAATTTTTCTAATACTACATGGTGTTTGTGTATCATAAAATTTGGTTAAGGGCGCAATCCTAACCAAGTCTACTCAGAAGTAAGTCCTATTTTGTTCAATGGGGCTTACTCTCAGGAAAGTGTGGTTAGGATTGCAGTCTAATTTATTAAATCAACAAGTCTAATAACATTTACATATCTTTGGTAACCTGCATATTTTTATCTTTTTGCAGTGACTTTGTTGAATTTGACTTAAACCCAAAACTTTAAAACACTATAAGGATTGACTTTCTGGTCTGACTAACACTGCAATCCAATACATTGCCTGAGTCATTGATAGGCGGGACATTCCGGAGAGGAGGGTTAAAAAGACAATAGGTGGCAGGGCCGCTGGGCAGTTAAGCTTTATTTATTATTCAGGAAGATATATGCTTGCAAAAGAGATTATGCCAAGGTGTGAAGTCCAAATCTGCAAGACCTCTTAGAAGATGGTGACGCACAGATATTCTACAGTGTGCAGCCTTCTGTTCCAAACAGTGGTCTTTATTTACCATGATCTTAATTAGAAGGAGCCTTGACTCACCTCCTCCAGGGTGAATCTCTGGCTGACCCTGTGGAGTACCTGCTAAGGAACCAAGATATACTCAGGAAAGACTGTGCACATTTTGAAAGCAAGGCAACCGGTCACAGAAGATAACAAAGTAATAGGCTGCCAATCTGATCAAGTATTCACCTGCTGGATACTACTTTTAAATTCTACACATAATTAACTAAAAGTATACAATTCATTTTCATTTGTTCCCTCACTTTAAGGACACAATTCTGTCAAAGTAAAGCACCCCTAAGACCCACTGATTTCTATGGTTAAGCATGTAATGGAGGATCAGAAGATTATCAGGTGGATGATGTGGTGTTGCCAGCGATTCCATGTTTTGACAGCTGGTTGACAGCTCTGGGAAGGGCAGGGCTGGCTCCACAGCTGCAATCAATCAAGGCCAATGGAGACCTGATTGGACACCTGAGCTTCATTTGACCTTGATGGGACCCGAGCTGACGAGGTAGCTCACAGCTGAGCTGCATTTGGACTTAACAAGGGGCTGCAGGATAAAAGGCAGCTTCAGGAGGAGCAAAGGGCTGGCTAGGAGTGGGATGCTGACCCAGCCAGAAGCTGGATCCTGACCAAGAGGGCTACCTGACCCAGACCTACAGGAGAAGGGGACTGCCAGGACTCTGCTGGAGAGGAGGGACTCTGCTTCAGAAGCCTGGAGTGTGCTTTGGAGATTGGATTGGACTTGGCCTGGAGGCTTTGGCCCTTTAACCACTGAGTTAAGTGGAGTTTTGGGGAGGGAAAGCCTCTGGACAAGAGGACTTGCAGGGAGTGTCTGTGTTTATAGCAATAAACTTGGTTAGTTGTTATAGATAAGGAGTTCTGTGTTCATTCCTTTGCACACCATAGCTGTTGTTCCTAGAGACAAAGAGGGTGTTAATTAGCCAAAAAGTGGGCATTAGAAGGGAGTTTGGATATTTGGATGGGACAAATTGGCATAGTCAGCAGGATTTGAAAATTAGGATAGGACAAAGTATGTTACTTAGCACTTTTCCAATGAGTTCATTCAGAAGATTTGAAAGGGCCTATATTTAATTGGATTGTCCTAATGTGGATTGAATAGAGATTACTTCTATAGAATATACCACAAATCTTTCTGAATTTTCCACCAAGTGATGTTCCATCAGGTAAGGACTGTATTTTAGGATGCAACCCTAACCTGTGCTGGAACAGTGAGGTCATAGTGGCCTGTGCTGTATCCAGCACGGGTTACGTACAGGCTGGAGGTTGTCCCTTATCCCTTAGAATAAGGGAATATTTTCCCCCTTACTCTGTGTTGCGCCCCAGCCTGCCATATGTGGCTACTCAGATCTGTACCAGCTATTTAGCTGTCACAAATCTGAGCATCCCATATAAGGCTGCAAGGCCTGGGAGCGGTGGGTTAGGAAATGGCATATGCAATCACTGCCAATCCAACCCCCCCTCCAGGACCTGATCTTCTTTCCATTCTGCCCTGTCCAGAAATGCTCCCTCCCCACCTCCATTCCACCCTCTTGCCCTCATCTCCCACTCCCTTTACCACTTTGCACAAACTTACCTCATTTGGCTGGCACAGGGACTGGATCTGGTCCTCCCGAGCTGGCATGGGCCCCTGTGCTGGCTCAGTCATCTCCTGAGTCAGTGAAAACATGCTTTACAGCATGTTTGTGACACTCAGGAGCTGGCGAAGGGAGCTGCACAGGCTCAAACAGAGGTTTTGGATTGGGCTGCCCAGGTAATAAGATACACACATCTTGCTCCTGTGGCACAGAATTTTGCACAATGAGAGTAAAGGCCCTTTTAATTTGGAAAAGTAGATAACTCTTTTCTTACAAGTACAGTCAAAATATCAAAAAGAAAAAGGTTTTTTTCTCCTTGCATAATAGCTTCCTGCTTAACTCCAAAGCATATATCCTTTCATTGATGATAATATTGTACTATCAATACTTTTACCATCACCATTTTACAAATGGAGTTGCTTGTGGCTCATTCAGCATAAAATGTCTGTTAGGTCCACACTGTGGATTTTTTTTTTTCCTGGAAGTCTAAAGTTTGGAAAAGCACACCTTGCTTTTTTGGACTCGCGCTGAGTTTGCAAGCCTGACAATTACAGGAATGATCTTTTGATGTAAAAAATAAGCAGATTTATTATGGAGGTAAATGAGAAGAGAATAATCATGGAACCTCATTATGTCATTGTCACAAACTCTCTACATTTAGCCAAGGAAGAAATAAATACATATTATTTTGCAGTAAGCGAAAACTGCTACCATTAATGGCAAATGCATGTAATGGCAAATGCATTAAATACCATTAATGGCAAATGCAGGGATTTTTGTGTGTGAAAAACAAGAATATTTGGCAAGCTTGCATGCTTTATATACTAAATTCTTGAAAACATTAATTGAGGCCCAATCCTGTTCACTCCCAGCATTGGGTGCCATGAATTTGCCATAAAGCACGTTTACAGCACCGGGAGTGTCAGGAATGCTGGTGCCGGCCCAGCAATGGAAAAGCTCCAGGTGGTGGTAAGGTCTGTGGGGGTGGGTGAGGCATTCTGGGATGGGTGGGGGTGGGGGAGGTATCAGGACAGGACCAGCAGGCCCCAGTTCTGCCGTGTTCTATCTTCTGTGTTGGGCTGAAAAGCCCAACATGGAGGCACTCAAGCCAAAGAGCCAACACAGACTTGAGAAATCCCATTGTGGGGCTTGGACCTTCCCCCAAGGTGACCTCTGGTAGTCCTGGTGAAGCTGCTGGACAGTAGCCATTTTGCAACAGTAGCCATTTTGGTGCCACTGCACCCGGCGAATCCACCGGGAATAGAATTGGGCTACCCATAATTTACTTTATACTTTGAAAGGCAAAAAGTCTTTGCTGCTCTTTTTTCTTGGCAATACATGATGCAAACCCAACCAAGTGTCATTAATGCATTACAGGAACCACTCCCCACTAAGCAGAATCAATCAACCATTCTTCTCACATCCATGCAATTGAATCTGTTTCTCACCTGCAAATTTTTCAAGTTACATTTAATGTAAAAAATAAATTTCAGGCCAGTGTACCGTGAAAGTGCAACACTTGTGAAGAAGCACTGCTGAATGTGTCATGCAAGGTCTTGATTAGAATCGATTTCTCTGATCATAAGAATGCTCTGAAATATTGTAAGTGCACACACTTGCTGAAGATCAGAATTCAGTTTATCAGAACGCAAATGCTTGAATGGATAGACAATGGCCAAGTAGTATTGAATCTATGAACTACACTGCAGTCACTACAGTATAGGTAAGGCCTTATCTTTTTTCCCCTAATACGTTACTGCTTTTCTGGTCCTATGATCCACAAGCTGGGTACTGAAACTAACAGGAGTGAATGTTATTGTAGACTTGCATGGATATTCAGCATCAGTTCTACAATAGGCTCTTCTTTGTTGTCCCTTTGGACTCATCTGTACCTAGGTGATCCAGCCCTATTCACCTCCATCTAAACAAGTCTCAAGTCTCTGCTGTTGGTGAATTGTCCATTTGACTGAAAAGGTGGAGTTCAGCCTGTTTTGGATTGGTTTACACTCCCCACTAAAGATCAGGTTCACAGTTTGGCCTGCCCCCCTTCCAGGAAACCATCACTCACTCCCGAGGCCTCATTGGAAGATACCAGTACTGAGGGTTCAGGGGTCAGCCCAATCCCATGGACCTTCTGATGGGCTTGGACCATTGGCCAGTGCTCAACTGAGGCAACCCATACCTAGTTGGATAAGTGGTAAATTTATTGATTCATGATTCATGAAAATGCTACACCCAGGTTGGTGCACAACAATACAAGAAAAAAAACAACAATCAATGAAATAACATAAGTGGCATAAAAGACAGCAGGACAGTTGCAGAATCTAAAATGAAAATACACTACACTCTGCTGAATGGCACCTGGTAGGGATGAGTTTTACAGCCCTTCGGTAAAGCTACCAAAGAAGAAGCATCAGGAGGGAAGACTGTTGCTTTTGGGTCATGGTACAAATAGAAAGGCCCTTTGAGTCATGGTTGTCCTTATCTCATGTGGCGATGGAATACAAAGCAGGGCCTGAGCAGAGAAGGTATGGGGGACTGTGCAAGAAGAGGTGATCTGGGCAACCCATGTGGCTCAGGCTTGGAAATACCACTCTATCTGCATGCATGTGCTGGCAAGGCTAACTTGCAACACACACACACACACACACACACACACACACACCCGCCCCCACAGGTGTTGGTGATTTTATACAAGTATCTGAAACAGCCACCATTTTGAACTGCTTCTATGCCACACTCATGTGACATAGCTCATTGCTACTCTGTTTAGTGAAACTAAACACGTCTAGTGATCATCTGGTTAAGCTCACATCATTATGTGGTGCCAAATATGAATTTAAATAAAAAAATCGTAGGCGTTACTTTTGTACAAACCCTCCTATATCCTGAAAGGTTTTAAAAGTCTGTATTTTTTAAAAGTTATTCAGATGGATTAATTACAAGGGTCTGGAAAACTTTTTACTGATTCAGGTGACAAAAATAAAAGTGAGAATTCATGTCAAATGTATCCAGATGAAGTCTTACAACGTCCCTAGTGTTACAGACATGGGCTATCAACTTTAAATGGTATGAGAAACTGTAATTCAATCTGCATAATGAAATGGAAGCTTCAGGACAAATCATTTTAAACAACTGAGTATGCTGTTTAAGAGAAATGGTTGGCACATGGTTGGCAACCTTCAGTCTCGAAAGACTATGGTATAAGCTTACAGTACGTGGTATTCCCAAGTGGTCTCCCATCCAAGTACTAACCAGGCCTGACCCTGCTTAGCTTCCAAGATCAGACAAGATCAGGGAAGTGCAGGGTAAATTGTGACTTCCTTATAGGAAAGAGGTATTTGTCCCCCAGCTTTACCAATGCCCAGCACTACATAGCTGGGCTTCTTTCAGAGAAGCTGCCAAATCTTAATTGCTCTTGAAACATGAAAGGCTGAGCAATCATCCTGTGATGAACCACTTGTGCTACAATCACCAGCGAGTCAGGAGTTATCCTTGACTACGGTCTCTCAACACGTCCTTAAGTGAGATTTGCTGTCCTCAAAGTCACAAGGTTGCTTTAACCACACATTGGTAGGGATAGGTATGTTGATAAGTGAATTGTTGAGAACTAATGGAGACACCCCCACTACATGGTGAACTGCATCAGTTCCATTGTTAAGGACCTGTTATCATTGACTTTTCCTTGCAGTACTAAAATTCATTCACTGTAGACCTGATTTTTTTTTAAATGTCTTGATTACTTACTTACAATAATGAATCATCTGTGAATTTTCTGCACAGAAGTGCAGCCATTGATCCCTGACACCTCAAAAATTTCTGAAAACAGAGAATAGAAGGCTTAAACAAGCATGATGTTAAGCAGGTCATAATCACTTCAGGAGCTTTTGTGGGATCAGCTGTGTTTCCTTAGGCTACTTCTTCTACAATTCCTCCTGTAAGCATACTTATTGCTAGGAGTTGTTCTTCATAAATACAATATTATATTTTGTGGATGGGGAAATTTGATTATTACCCTTGCTAGAATATCTGCTTTTCCACAGGAACATTCGCAGAGCTTTTTACAATTTGGAGAAAAGAAAAATCACTAGGACTAAAGTGAGTCCGATCTCCTTGGCACCCCCCTAATTATGTTCAAATATGCACAGAAATCTAGCATAAACTAGAAAGGTGTGAAAATGTTTGTGCGCCCTGTTGCCAAAATAGGGTGGAAAATGTTTTTTTAAAAGAAAAAGGAAAACCAGGATGGTCAAGTGGTTTGGGAGTTAGACCTAGAACTGGAAGATCCAGGTTCAAATCCTTGCTCAGCCATGAAACTTCCTGGGTGACCTTGGGCCAGTCACTATCCCTCAGCCTCACCTACCTTGCAGGGATGTTGTGAGGACAGAAGGAGGGGAGGAACCATGTACACCACACTGAGCTCCTTAGATGAAGGGCGATATAAAAATGTGAAAAAATAATTTAAAAATACATAATACGCCGCCTAGGGAGGTACGTGGGGCGGCTGCAAGAAATAGGGCCTTCTCAGTAGTGGCAGCAACGCTATGGAACTCCCTTCCCCTTGACTTAAGAATGGCTCCCTCTCTTGAGACCTTTCGGCGAGGCCTGAAGACCCTTCTGTTTAAACAGGCCTTCTGAGTTCTCGGCCTTTTAACATCTTTTTAACATCTTTTAATATTTTTTACAGGCCTGATTCTTTTATGACTTGCTGCTGCTCTATGCTCTTTTTACCTATTTTTTTTTTTTACTCTGACTGCTGTTTTTTATGATGTGTTAATGTTTTTATTTGTTTTTAAATTATGTTTTTAATATGTTGTAAGCCGCCTTGAGTCCCTTCGGGGAGAAAGGCGGGGTAAAAATAAAGTTATTATTATTATTATTATTATTATAAAAGGCCCCCAGGATTGTGCCATAGTGTGTAATTAATGGGACTGCACACAAGCAGCGACAGACCTTCCATGCCTGGGGCAAAGGTCCGCAATGGTGCCCCTGGGGCTATTGCCGCCCCCCACATGCAAAAATCTACCCCCACTCACTTGAGGCTCATGGAGCCTCATGCGACCCAGGACTGCATCGGGCAAGCCTCCCGACGCTATAAACTGTGCTTCCGGGAAACTGGAAGCACAGTTTCCTCCCCAGTTGGGAGCTTCAGAGAAGCTTTTGCGGCGTCCTAGCAACTTGCACCCAGGACTTTTACCCCATAGAAGTCTATGGTAGGTTCGCAACTGCACACAAAACAGAGAAGATACTGGGGTTTGGGAGCAATAGTCATCAGGGGTGGCAACAGTCAAGGTTACCTATCTGATAGGTCTGGATGAGGCTTGCATTATTACAGGTGTGAGTTTGCCATGATGTGTATAAGGGCACAATCCAAACCTGCGCTGGAGCAGGCAAGCCAGGAGGCTTGTGCTGCACCCAACGCGGGTTTGCAGTGAGCAGCGGCTCAGCTAGGGGCAAGGGGAAGCTCTTCCCCTTACCCCTGGGTAAGGGCTGCGTGCCCCATGGGTCTCCTTGGACCTCTGGAGGTGGTGCAAGTCCAAGGAAAACAGAGCGGCTTGAAGCTGCTCCATTTGCCCTGGGGATGGGGGTTGGGATCCGGCATAACCGCCGGGTCCCAGCCCCGCCCTGGCTCCCTGTATGCCTGCCCCTGGGCCCACCCTCCCTCTGCCCTCCCCCCACCCAGTAATGCCCCCTCCCGACACCCCCCATGTCTACCTTTGCCGCTTAAGTTGGCACGCTCGCGCCAACACAAGCAGCGGTGCAGGAGCTGCAGCGGAGGCTTCTGCCTCCCTCCAGACGTCGGCGCATCTGGATGCACTGACGCAGCTCCTGCTCATGGAGGTGCAAACGTGCTTTACGGCACATTTGCAACCCTCCAGGGCCACCTATGCCAGCATAACTGCCGGTTAGGATTGCGCCCAAAATCTATCAGACAACAATTGTCCCTATTCATCCCAGCAAACCATCATTCTCAGTGGTGGTGGTTGGTAACCTCCCTGTGTGTGTGTGTGTGTGTGTGTGTGTGCTGCTGCATTGCATGCAAATAGATTAAGTGAATACCAGTCCAATTACATTATATTGAATTAATCATAGATAATTGATATCAAATGCATTACTGCAAGCCCTGAAGTTTATCATATAATCAGATTTTCTAACTGCAGAACAGTCTATTCCAGTAAACACACACTATATTAAATTTTGAGGTTTGCAATCCTGTAACACTCTCCTGGGAGTAAATCCCATTGAACTCAATAGGTCTTACTTCTAAGTAGACACACATAGGCTTGTCCTCTTACATATAAAATAGAATAAAAGTCAAATTTGTGTTGTATTTGGCACAGTTCTGACATGATTTTTCAAAATTTGATGGCTTTTTGGAGAAAATTTCACTTTTTGCTTAAATAAACTGTACAGTTTCCATGATATACCACATAAATGTTACAATAAACTTTAGAAAAATTTTTATTCAAATATGCACAAAAGTAATTTTTTGAATCCAATTATCTCTGACTATCTCTGATCTAACTTACAGTGGAAATATTTGTTATACCCTAGAGTGGGCATGTCATTTGTCCTAAAAAGAAAGGAATGTAGAAATAATTTGGGAGTAAATGTAATGTTGGTCTAATGTGTTTAGACATGGTCCATGATTTTCTGGCACATGAAAACTCTGAGAGTGAACAACATTGATCTAAAGTAAATGTTAATCCCATCTTTTCAAAATATCAAAGGGAGTTGGGTGACTAAACCTCTTGCCTTGATACCATCTTAATCTCTCCTCGAAAGCTTCCATGCCCTGTTTACAGTTTAATTACTCTATGGAAATGATTTGCTGTTCCATTTGGAAGCACTTTGGTTAATTTAGTAGCACGGTGGGGCGTAAGGGACTGCTATAACTTTGTAATGCTCATCTGAGAACTAACTGGTGCTATCAGTGTGCATTTGCATAATTTTTAAAAACTGTATTAAGCCTCACACTTTTCTCACTGCTGGAAATCCGCCCAAAGGTATGTCTAATGGCTAAATGTAGGATGCTCACCTGCTGATGAAAGAAAAGCATTTTTAATATATTTGGGCCTTTTAAATCCATTTTTCTAAACTGTTTCTATGTGTGCAATACAATGTCTTTGATGAAACATTCTTCCGTGAACCCAGAACTATCAGGACCAGCCCTAGGCAACCAAGAACTAAAGGCAGGGTCTTTGTATGGTTGTCCATCTCTTTTTGTGCAAGCATAACACTGTGCTGGTAGTTTTCATTCACCGTATCTAGTGGGTCACCAAATCATGTCACTTGTCCTACAACACTGCAAAAATACAACTCATCCTATCTGACATGTCCATCACAATGCTAGTTGAAGCCCCTGGTTCCAGTCATCTGCTGGTCATCTGCCCCACAGATTCATCTCCCTGGTTTTCTGTTGTCTCACCTCAGCCCCCTCATCAAAACTATTCATCTATGTTATTGTTCTGATCATACCTCTTTTCATCCCTACACTAGCTTACTGTCTGGTCCCATATCTGCAACCAGCTCTTGAGGCTCAGTCCTATTCAACTTTCCAGCACTGATGAAACTGTGCCATTGGAGCATGTGCTGGATCCTGCGGGGGCAGGAAGGACGAATCATGGAGGCCTCCTCAAGGTAAAGGAACCTCTCTGTGCTCAAATACTATTACACTCCTCCCTGTGACATCTGCTCCTCCAACTCTATTGCCCACAGCTGTCCAAAGATCTTACTGCTTTCTCAAATGACCCTGCACTTTCTTCATTCCTGCCCCTTTTACCTGGAAACATTCTCCCAAACCACTCTTTCATGTTGCCATCTCTCTTGCTTCCTTCAAGCTTCTCCTTACAACCCACCTTTTCTGTGAAGGTTTTGACAGGACTCCCTCGTTCCTTTATTCTACTGTAACAAATGGCCCAATCCTATGAGCCTTCTATGAGAGTGGAACTGAAGCTCTGCTGTTGTGAAAGGCCCAGCAACAGGGTGAACAACATGACATTATTGCCAGGCCATTTGGTGCTGCCAATGCAAAGTGCCTACGGCTCTGTACACCTGCTACTGGGTTGTGCCAACACCAGTAATGCAGTCATAGGGTGTGTCCTGAGGGGGAAGGCAGAAGGTGGGGGAAAGGGTGGATTTCAGCAGCAGTGACTTGCAAATTATCTCAAAGTGCCTCTAATTAGGCTAACAGAAAGCATGAGTCTTCTAAAAGAATGTACAGGTTGGATCTTTTTATCCATGGATTCGAAATCCATGAATTTATCCCACTGTGAATGCCAAACCCTCAGATTGCCCTCCCGGGCCTCCCAGACATGACTGGAACCTTGTTCTGGTCACATATGGGAGATTTTATAAGCCTCGGAGAAGCCACACGCCACCTCGTATGGTCTCTCCAAGGCTCAGAATGGCCCCTGGAACAGTTTTCAAAAACTTCTGGTTCTACTAGAAGTAGTCTGAAAACCACTCTGGGTGTCATTTTGAGCCTCGGAGAGGCAGCGCAAGGTGGCACATGTCCTCTCTGAGGCTCAGAATGGCTTCAGATGTGACCAGAACAAAGGTAGGCTCTGAAAACTGTGGATTTCATTATCCGTGGTTTCCAGTGTCCGCGGGGGCTCCAGGAATGGAACCCCTGTGGATGAAGAGGCTCCACCTGTAAATTTTATTAAAAGATATAGAAAAATAAAAAAGGCAATGTTTACTTGTAAGATCAAGTGCACTGAGATGTATGTGGTTGTGGATGAAATAATATTTGTAAATGCTTTTGTTTGGACAGGTGTGGGTTAATTATAAGTACCTTCTTTGCCAATGACCTTGGGAAAAGGAAAGCCATTTTCTGTGGTTGCATGTCTGTGGCCTTTTTGCCTAGAATAAATCCATGTCTCTGGCAGTAGCAGAAAATACAGGGACCTAGCAACTTAAAGTACTTTCACTGAAATCAATAGGAATATCAAAATGTAATATTTAGCCAGAATGCTTATGTACACAAAGGATACTTTTGAATTGGAATACTATCATGAGTAATTTACCTTTAAAAATGTGAACACTGATATTATTCAGTTATGCTGTATAGTTGGCCTTTTGTCAGCATGCAAAGAACATCCCTTATGTAGGATCAGATGAGAAGTAACCCCACAGTGTTAGAGCTTGGTAATTTGGCTCTAGGACATGTTGCTAGCACAGAGGCTGGCAGGAAACATTGACAATGTTGTGAAGAGATGTGATGGTACCAGTTGATTTTAAGGAGAAAAGCCAAGGGAGGAAAGGACTCAAAGTCAAAATGTTTCACTGGAACAAATAATTGGCTATTTCTGATGTTTGGAGAAAAAGATAATAAGGAAAGGAAGGAAGGGTGGTGAAAGAAAAAGGTTATTTCCATTTCTGCTTAATCTCTACTGCAGTGTTTCTCAAACTGTGGGTTGAGACCCACTAGGTGGGTCGCGAACCAATTTCAGGTGGGTCCCCATTCATTACAATATTTTATTTTTGATATATTAAACTTGATACTCCCTTGGTATATGACTGCATCTAGGGAAAAGTTACAGCTCTGTACTTTTAACAGGCTACTATGTATATGCTTTTAACCATGATAGTCAATGGGACTTACTCCTAGGTAAGTGTGGGTAGGATTACTGCTTAGGATTGTTAAAAAAATTTCTGCTTGATGATGTCACTTCCGGTCATGACATCATTTCTGGTGGGTCCTGACAGATTCTCATTCTAAAAAAGTGGGTCCCAATGCTAAACATCTGAGAACCACTGCTCTACTGCATTTGGACTAGGAAGTTTCCCAGACAGAAATGCAAGCAGGATACAGTTAATTCTCGCTATCCACGCACTCTGTTCCCGTGGATTTGCTTACCTGTGGGGACAAGATTGTTAATCACATTGCACCATTTGCTGCCTGTTCTTGGCTGTCTTCAGCTATCCAGGGCCATTCTGAAGCTATTCACTGCATTTTGGAACTGTCCGTGGGGCCATCCTGAAGCTGTCTGTGGTGGCCATTCTGAAGCTATCCACATCATTCTGAAACTTTCTGATGCTGGCATTCCTGACTGGGTTAGCTACCCTTCTCCCAACTCCACTGATCCCATAGTTCAGTGATTCTGTATCCACTAATTCATTTTCCGCTGGGTTTTCCAGGAACCTAACCTCAGCAGATAACAAGAATTGACTTCCATGCATTTAATAATGTGTGCACTCATGGCTCACACGCAGCCTGGTCCTACCCTCTCTTTACCAGCTTGGCTCATAATCAAACGGGGGCAATTTGTCCAAACTGCTCCCTTCCGTGTGTTGCTAAATCTGCATGGTGGGCAGTCCAATTTGAACCAGCACTGGCACTGGGGCCACTCAGCTCATGCTGTATCCAGTGCCGGGAAGAAGCAGGTTGGAGGTTTTCTCAAGGTAAAGGGGCATTTGTCCATGTACCCTGGGTAAAGCCCCAGCCTGTGCAACAGGGCTACTGAAATCTGTTCAAAGTCCTATGACTACCCCTGGTCTGGGAGCAGAATGTTAGCATTTTCTTCCCTAGGGAGAATTTTCTTCTCCAATTTATCCATTTTGATAGTCTGACCATGCAATACAGCCTTCTACTATGTTTCTGGTGAAGGTTTTCCCACTTGGAAAGCCTTTCTTCACCATCACCTCCAGTGAAGCTACTTTCCCTACCCACCAAGGGGCATCATCATCATCAGTATCATCATCATCATGCCACCAAGGGGTATCTTTCTGGCTACGTTTTTTCCTTTTTTTCCTCCTACATTAGGAATTCACCACCCGGTCACCTTGGAAGTCTACTCAGCAGATCTGGACAGGTATACTGTGATCCCTCTCTTCGTTCCCACATGCAGATCAATTTACAGTGTGGCCTGCCTGTCCTCATTTTCAATCTTTCCCCCCTCCACAAACCTATGGGATGTGCATGCACCCACCATCTTCTATCCAAGGTGGTATTTTGACTGATCCAACAAGAGCTCTTGGATGTTGTATTTGTGTTTGGGGTCAACATCTCTCCACATGGCACTTCTATTCCCCTTCTTAGAGAGATTTGTTGTACTGGTCAAGAGCACTGGATGGCTGGGGGTAAACTCCCCAATAATGCGCTGGGCATCCCTGGCTCTGGACAGTCAACTTGACCCACTTCCCCTCCTCTCTGCCTCATAGCTACCCTGCTGAAACTTTGCTGCTGAGTTTCTAGTCACCCATTGCTCTTCTCCCCCCCCCTTTGTAGGTTTACATCCCTATTGTTTTTCCTTGAGCTTTGCCTGCCTTAGAAACCCCATGTGTTCCTGGGAGACTCAGCACTTTACATACATGCTACCCTTTACATACATATCTACCCTGAAATAATAACAATAATAACAATAATAACAATAATAACAATAATGGTATTTATATACCGCCTTTCTGGTCATTGGATTACTCCTCTGACTTTAGTCAAGGCGGTTCACATGGACAGGCTAACTCTAAACCCCCAAGGGGATTTTTACAATAACAGAAGGGCTCTATCTTTCAAGAACCACAAAACATTTCAGATGGCTCTTTCATGGTCTGGTATCACTTCTGGCCCCCAGTTGCCTCCCACGCTGGCTGACAAGCAACTCCTTCATCTTTCACTTGAAGGGCAGCCAAGACGCTTCTTCGCTCACACCAAAGAGCAGGTGGAATAACTCAGCTCAGCTTCTCAGCTGCTTCAGGGTCTCGCCATTCACGGAGTTGTCGGTGGCCTTGAACTGGCAACCTTCAGATGTTATCTTTGTGCTAACAGAGGCTCTACTCTCTAGACCAGACCTCCTTGCTAATCTCTAACAGATGCCATTAACTCCTCCATCTCATATTCCACGTGGTGTACTATCTTTTCTGATAAATTGAAATTATTGGCAGCTGTGTTGATTTTACATGCCATCATCACCACCACCACCAGTGTAATTAAGCCTCTCAGTAAGCTTGGGCATATGTACCATGGTCAATGTACAAAGTTCTCAGTGCATGGCATGGACAAGCATGTGTAAGCTTCTAAATGTGGCTAAGTATCCATGACCACATGTAAGTCTATGGGGAAATCAGGGGTGGTGGGTGGTGCCAAAGGCCTGACAATCTGTGCACTGACCGAGAGCCACACTTTTCAGAGGATCCACCTCACCAGGCCAACCCCTGAACTCTCACTACCAACAAAAGCGGGACTGCCCAATGGTGGAATATGTACCATGGAGGGTCTGGTACATGGCCCCAGCAATACAGCACCAGTCCTGAGTGAAATATTTGCAGTTGTTTGCTCAAAAGTTATTCTGCTTTTCTGTTATTCCCCTTTAAACCATCTCAGTCTGCCATCTGGCCAGTCCCTCATAAGAAAATACACTTCACTAAAATTGAAATACATGGAGAAAGCTTCCAACTTAACCTTTAATTCAGGAAGGTTGGTGGAATGATTGTTCTATGGATAAAATATGCATACCAGGCAGAATTCTGTTTCATTTTGTTGAAAGTGGCCTTTGGAAGAATGAGGTGAGAAGTCAAGCAAATTGTCCATGTCCCTTACAAGTGGATTGATATTTTCTGATTACATTAAACACAGGGAAGGAGATAAAGTTAATTACAGGCCAGCAAGCTACCAGTGAAACATTACAGCTCTTTTTTTGCAGTGTCCCACAGAGGAGGGGGGGGGAACTATCCCACTTTTCTTTTAGGGACCTGGATTTCTTTGGCTGAAGAAAACTGATGTGGATTTGCTGACTGCCCCCTCTCAAAATTAGAGGTCAGACAAGCAATAAAGCCAATAAACAATAACTACGTGTGCCTGCTGAATTTCAGAATATGCTTTATGACCTGCTTTATCTTCTTTCGTTGGTAGACTATTAACCGGCAATCCATAAACCACTTATTCCGGAATAGCCCAATTTAAATCAGTAGAGCTACTCACATTTTGAGGATCACAGCCTTTTGCTGCAATCTGAAATGAACTTCGGACCAAAGTTCACAAAGAAAAGGAAAATTCCACTTGAATATTGAAGGATAATTAGTTTCTAATCTTGCCTCAGGAATGCTGGCAGCCATACTGAACGCTACGATGCTTTCAGCTCTACCATAAACTCTAGCACACTGTTGCACATGAATTCTGAGACTCAATAGGTTTCTATTATCATCATCCTTACAGCTATTCTTCCTAGTTCCCCATTATGCCAGAAACTCTCTTCCAGAGGATTGCATGGTGCCATTCCTGTCTCTTCTTTAAATGCTTCAACTCTTCAGTGAAACCCTTGCTTAAGCCCTACCAGAGAAGGTGATCAAATGGCAACTGTGTGATCTGTGGGTGGGTAGGTTGCCAGGTTGCTAGATGGATGAATAGCGAAAGGCCTGTCAAGCTATTCTTTGCTGCAGCACTCCTAAACACATAAGTGCATCAGCAAGTCCTGGCCCTGCTGTGTACACACTGATGAAGGCCTGCTACCCCTGTGATCAGCTCTGGTCTGCAATGACAAATACTGAACATGGGAAAAGATCCTCCCTGTGATTACCAGGTTGGACACTGGTCGAGGGCTGACAAGCTTCTGAGAGCCACCTGGCAGACCCCCTCCCTTTATTATTATACAGTGATGTCACAATTCACCAGATGTTTGGATTGGGGTTTTTGGGTACTTCCTAGTTCAAACTCTATCAAGGGTTTAAGAACAGGTGAGACATTGCTGCTAACTATAATTGTCCAAGTTTTCAATAGAAGTGTGTTTTTACTACTCCAACTCTGAATCTGAACCACAATCATGATTAGAACCATGACAAAGAACTAAAGCATCCATACTTTCCCATGGTTTCACTCTGTTTCAGCCCCACCAAGCTATTTCCAAAAGAAACCCACAGAACACTCCCAACACAGGACCACATTACCAGAGCCTCCGAGATCTGGCATTGGGCCCGGGGTAAGATGCCTGATTGGACACCCCCTTTCTAAATTTTCCTACAAACCAGACACTACAAATTTTTATAACAAGTTTTTAATGACAGCTTTAACTTGGCATGGGCAAGATTGAAACCAAATGAAAACATTTATCAGAATGGGGTAATTTCCTTACTTTGAGTAATGCTACTGCATTTCTTTCCTTCTACCTCAGCAAAATCCTCCTCTTCTTATAATGCATGGGCATCCAAGGACTGGCTTTCAGTATCTCCCTTATTACTAAGACCAGGTGAAATAAACTTGCCTGACCTTTTTGGGATTTTTCATTTCCTCCCTCTTTTTTCTTTTCTCTGCTCCTGACTTATATTACTTCTCCATACTGTTAATTTCAAATAATGCCAAAACACATGTAGACTTGATCCAAGGCAATATGTTTTAGACATACCCTAACCTAGAAAAAGGGGTGACGTTGATACCTGGAAATTCTCTTAACTGAAGTGGGTAACCTACTACTGGGGCTTAGCAGTTCTGGTCTGAAGGTTTAAGTTTCTCTTCCCCTTGTTTGAATTGTATTAAAAACACATTGGTGGTTATGGAGAAGACCTGGGTTGTATTTCCACTACAGCTGCAATCCACTTTCAATGCATTTCTATTCCCCCAATGTACTGGGGGCGGGGGGATGCTCTGGTTTGTTAAAGAATCTGAGAGCTGTTAGAGTTACCCTTAGCAAACGACAGTGTCCAGAATGCATTGGGGTGATAGAAGTGCATTGAAAGTGGATTAAAGTTGTAGCAGAAATGCGGCCCTGAATAGGCTGAGATTGAGGTACCCACATTTATATTGTAATTAATATTTTTGTACTGTATAGTTTGTTTTGTCATAACCCAGGCTCCCTGCAAGCCTGGGCCCCAGGGATTTTGCACCCCTCTGCCCCTGCTCCTCAGGCCTGCGCGTTACACATTCGTCGTAAAGTGCAGTATATGTAATGCATCTGACAGTTTTAATGCATGCTTTAAACAGTGATTTTATACTGAGAGCCTGTAGCCAGAAATGAGAAACTTAAATAAAATATGATCACATTACCTGACCTATTTGCTGTTTTTCAGAGGCTCTTTGCTGGGCTAGTTACCCAGTGGTTCCATCTTTTGTCCCGTGCTTATGGTGGCACTCTGGCTCAATATCTGCCTGATATGGGTTCAGGTTCAGAAAGAAAGGCTGGAGGCTTGTCACCTATCCTCAAGTCAATTTCTTTCTAGGATAGATATCAGGAACCTGCTCAGGTGCAGTAACAATAGGATTTAGCAAAATACCCACAGCAAGGAAAACTTGTGGGTATTTTGGGGTGGGAGTGGGGGGGAGTCTTAAAATGCCTTTGAGCTCCCAGACTCTGTGTGTTTCCATCACAAAACTGTATTAAAAAATGTATCTCTGTTTGTGTACATCTATGCATATGCGTGTATCATAAACCTCCCCCATGCACAAACACAAAGAGAGATAAAATATCTCTCTGTTGGTAGCACTGAAATATCTATTCATATCAGAAGGTCGGGGACTGATTGCATATTGATTTAAATGCAATTTAGATGCATTCATCTTATGGGTATGATTTACCATAAGTTTGGCAAGGACTAGTGCAAGGATATTGAATCTCTCTCTCTCTCTCAATATTATGTCATGCTGTTGGGAAACTGAAAAAAAATTAGTGTGTGTTATAAATGCCTTAAGTGGATTGCTAACAACCCTCTCTTCAGAGTCTGCACAAAGGAAAGTTAATGTATTACATTCTGCCCTTTGTAGAAGGAAGATGCTCCAAATTTAATAGAGAAGAAAGCTGCAGTGTTGAGACATACTTCACTGTAGTGTGGACACAGTGCCTGCACAGGGAGAAGCTGCCATAAGATTCATGGCCCAATCCTATTCCCCACCATGCAGCTGCACTGACAGAGTAGATGCTGCATGCAATGGTGCTGGGGGTGGGAGTGGGGTATGCGATCAGATATACTTGCTGGGGGTGGGATATGTGATCAGACAAAATATCTTTCACTTACCTTCCAGTAGGCCTCTTTGCACCCACACCACCTATTTTGCTGGTGTAAGTCTGAGGAGAGGAAGTGGGTAGTTCGGGCTGGAAAAATGGGCCAGGTCAATCAATGGTGGGCCAATGGAGCTGCCAGCCATTTGCACCAGTGACTCCAGTGTGCACAGCAGTGGCATTTACAGTGCTGCTATGGCATGCTATTTATGGTGGCCATTACAATGGTAGAATGTGAGATCTGCTGTCCCTGTAGGATTGGGCCACGAGTAGAACGCTCTTTTCTCCCTTCTCTACCTCTATGCATGTGGTCCAGTATGAGATCTGCCAGCGTAGCCTATGGAGGCAAGGAGTCAACCAGAGGTCTCCATGAGGTAAAGGAATATTAGTTCCCTTACCTTGTGTTGAGCACCAGACGGCGCTATGGGTCTATTCGAATGTGCTCCAGCTCAACTGCTCCAGCTCAACTGCTGGAGCAGATCCGAGTAGACCCATGTAGGGCTTTCAGGCTCCGGACAGGGGATGGGATCTAGCGGCATCCTCTGCCATCATCACCACACCCCTCCTGGGCCTGAACCACCCTCCTCTCCACCCTTCCCCCTGCCCAGTTTCTCCATTGCACCACTTTCCTTTGCCCCCCACCCCCTGCCCTAGAACAGCCCTGAGCTACTCAGTGAGATGCTTAGCACTAATGGCTCCTGGGACTCCTCTGGGAATTTCAGCATCTCATTTTTAATTCCTGGTTGATGGTGGTTCCTAAGCTTGCCTGTTTTATTTCAGTGCCTATATAAGTTATTGAAATAAATTATGGACTGCAATTGGTAACTGAAAATAATGTTGTTAAATCTGTTGAGATTAGCCCATTTTGGGTGTTCAGCATTCATAAACTGAGAGGGAGCATGCTCTGACCCCTTTTAGTGTATGTTCATGTGAACACCTGAATTGAGCCCTCATTAGTATAGTTGTATGCGTGGAGAGCCCTGTAGATCAGCAATCCTTATACTTCTGTGCGCTCCACAGATGGCACTGGAGTGCTTGTAGTACTTTGTTTCCTATGTTGTTCTTGTACTGGTTAGCCTGTCAAGCTTTCTTCTAGCGCTTTAACTTTGTCTATAAAGAGCTGTAGAACAATGTGAAGAATGGGAGTTCAATAAAGCTACATTCCCTAGGGTATATAGCACTCAGAAACTGATCATGCCCAGTACAATCTGTGGTTTTAAAGCCACAGTGGTGGTAAATGCAGGAACCAGAATGTATCAAGAGAATTTTATTTTGGTTTTTGTTGCTAAATTGGAAAGTTCAATGGAGAGAACAAGATGAAGATAAAATAAAAAGAAATTCTACACACAGGATTTTATCAGCACTAAGGCGGCTGTTTCTTTTTCAGGTCTGCAATTTCAGTGCTGTTTTAAAAAAAACAGGCATCTTCCATCCTGAGTTGACCCCGGCCAATCAGGAAGCCAATAGAATGATGAAGTGTTATTATGCAAGCAATTAAGGGTGCACTTCTAACCAACTTTCCAGCTCTGACATAGCTGCGCCAGTGTGGCGTGCAATGCATCTTGCAGTGGGGAAGCAGTCAAGTGGGCCTCCTCAAGGTAACGGCATGTTTGTTACCTTACCTTGGGGCTGCACTGCGGCTAGGCCAGTGCTGGAAAGTTGGTGAGGATTGTGCCCAAAGCCAATTAGGCCTGCAGTCTTGTATACACTTACATGGGAGTAAGTCCCACTGAACTTACTGAGTACTGGACTGAGTAGACATGCACAGGATTGTACTATTAGTCTCATTCTCTGAATAGATAATCTGAGAATGCCACAGTTGGCTGTGTGTTGAGTGTAATGTTTCCATTTTGTCTAAACGGACACACCGTTTCATCCCATATGCCCTTCCCTGAAATTGCTGCAATGGGGGTGGGAAGTTTCATGGTGGGAGGGAGTATTTTGTGAAAAAGTTGCCCTTTTGGATTCAGCCCTGACAGCAACAGAACAGTGCACAGGATGCCTAATTCGCCGTTGTTGAATGCTATGTACTCTTATTCCTACCCCCCTCAACACAGTACTTTATAAAGATGGGCAATGTTCACCTTAAAAGCGCCCAGGTCTTTTCTGACTCATCTATCAACCACCTGAAAAGACAGCTCCTTTCTTTTTCATCACTCCTCTTTCATTACTCCCCAAATCTTACCTTGGGGAAGTGGCCCAGGTAGTGCAAGAAACAGCAGCAGTGGCAGATGTTGCTGCAGGTGCACAAAACCCCTTGTTTTCTCAATACACAGCATGAGAATTGACTATAGCTACTGTCCTCCTTTGCTTGAAATGACATGTGCACTATCATTTTCTGCCACAGAGCCTGGGATCTGTAGTCAAGTCACGCTTCATGCTTCAAGATGCTCCATGCATATACTGAAGTTTGTACTGCCGTTGCCTCTTATCACCTTCTGCTTCTTCAGGGTAAGATTATTTTTTTAAGGGATCTTGAAGAAAGGGTACAAGCAAAATTGGTGACAGAATTGGCCTGCACCTGCTTCGATTCTGGTCACCAGCATTTGAGCAGGGGTGCTTGCTCAGTTTAGTAGACTGTCACACCCCAGTCTGCTAGAGGCGAGCGCCCTGGCTGGTGGGGTACTCAAACCCCTGTATGGCTTGGTGGATTCAGGGTGGGGTCACTTTGTAGTTTCCTCCTGGGACTGGTCAAGCAGATTAGGGCCTCAGACTGCCACTGGGGGAGGGCGTTCACATCACCCTGTTCCTCCTCCTCCGTGTCGGAGTAGAGCTTCCAGCTCTCAGGTGGTGTCTCCCTTCTACCAGCACATCTCTCTCCCCTTGTCATCACAGGCCATCTCCCTTTTGAGGAAGCCTGGCTGCACCACCCTACTCCACCCCTTACTCCCTGGCAGGCTCAAGAGGGGGCAGGGCCTTCAGCCCATCCTCCCAGTCCCTTGCGACTCTAGAGGCCCTGTGTCTGCTGCCAGTCTCTTTCCAGGGCCCCAGCCCTGTCTGGGAGCTTGCCAAGTCACCCCCTGGGCCAACCTGTTGCACCCCATCCCTCCTTGGCCCCATCTGGAGCAGTAAGTCATGAGTTGGGGGCAGGTGGCTGAGCCCAAGCCAGACCTTTTGCAAATGTTCACTCCATCCCAGACATGCTATCTAAAATGTCAGATAATATCAACCTTAGCTTCAGCCTTTAACCAGGATAACTAGCCTTTTGTAGCACAAAAAGAATAAGTGCATCAATTCATACAGCAAGACTAGGGTTTGTTCCTGTAGTTATTTTTGGATCAGGTGAATGATTGCCAGGATAATCTAAAGGGATGGTCCTTTCACTGGATCCTATGAGTGGTTTCTACTCATGATCATGGGACAACCAGAAAGACCACGTTTTGCTTCATCCTAGATTCCTTGGCTATAGTCCTCTATTATTTTATTTTTGGTGGACCAAGGTGTCCAAGACTATTCTGGAATTAGAGCACTATGATGTTATCTCCTGCTTCCATGACTCTCATCCTGGGTCTGTGAGTGCTAATTCTTTCTAGACTGTAACTAGACTGTTACTTACAAATTGTGAATATGAGCAGTTTGGGTTCCTTTCTCTTCCCCACCACAGAGACTGTAGAATTTACAGAATGGCTTGTTAGTCAATACCTATAACCCTCCGCAATGCTGCACATATTATCAGTTTTCATTTTAAAAAGTGTGTCTCTAGCCTCAAGCTTGTAAGAAAGGCTTTTCAGCATATAGCCTGCACCTGCTGAAGACTCAGAATCTCCGAGTCTCCAGATTTACTGCCCTGGCAAAGCACCCATGGCTCCCCTTTTTCTGTCCCCTGACTCTACTGTCCATCTGTCCCAAATATCCATGTACTTTCCTATCTCTGGACTCAGCACTATGGTGCTTATGTTCAGCTGTATTTCAAGCTGCTTCCTGGAACACTGCCACAAGGTGTGTAAAAAAAGAAGAAAAAAACAACTATTTCAATACTGATTAGATTTGGGAATTTGGGATGAATGCGTATTTGTATAATAAAGAATGTGATCAGCATATCTTAGGAAGACTCCAGATATTTTCCACATCAAGGTCCAACAAACATAGCCTGTGTGCTGGTCAAATACACATACTTTGAGTGCCAATCAGTGTTTCTCATTTTTTTGATAGGGAAAGCATAAAGCATCAGGAAACAGCTCCATCTGCAGGCATTATCCATTATTGGTGGTCCACACCAGAGGTGTAATGCTTCACCCCAACGCCCAAGGCAGTGGCTTCAAGGTGACATGCAACATCATGATATCACACATTATCATGTCACTGCCTCAGCTTCTCCTGAGGATGTGGCTTTGTGCACCTAGTCCCAGCTTCTGTGAAGGCTCCCAGCTGGGATGGGGTATGGCAAAGTCACCCCCACCTTTGGGGGAAATCTGGAGGTGACTGGGCAGAGCCTGGGGGCAGTCATTCACCTTCCCCGCGTGGCGCCCAGGTACATGCCCCTCAGTCTCCACCCAAGATACACCACTGGTCCACACATTTTCTATCCACACACATTTTTGCAGTGCACGAATAGATTAAGGCAATGGTTCCAAATGCTATATATTGTTATTAATTGCCAGCCCAATCCTGAGCTGCCTGTTGTGCCAGGACTGCTGTGCCACTGAAACAGCTGCTGCTGTATCCTGTGCATAACAGGACAGCCACCAGTGGCTCCTTGGGGAAAGGGGACTTTTGCCCCCTTCCCCTGGGTAAGGCAAGTAGCCCTGCAATGGGGCTACTTGATTCTGCCACAGCCCTTAGGCTGCCGTAGAATCAAGAGCCTTGTGTTGGGCCTTGCAGTCTGATGCAGGTGCTGGATGTGGTGAAGCAGAGTTCTATTGGTCCTGCCTCTCTCCTGCCCCACTCCCTGCCCTCTCCCCACCCTCTCTCCACCTCCAGCTGCCTCAGAATGCCTCCTCCCTACCTCCCCCCAAGCCCCCACTCATCTTTCCGCTGCAACCACCAAGCATTGAGGCTGGCATTGAGGGTTGCAAACATGCTTTATGACACATTTGCGACACTCACCCCGGTAGAGCGCCAGCAGTATGAGCTCAGGATTGAACTCTAAGCCATTTCTGCCCAACACTGCATATATGCAACAGGGACCAAATGTGTAATGCCTGTGGGCAGGGTAAAAATGGGTTAATTAAATATCTTATCAGCCCTGCATGCCCAAAATATCAAACCAGATTATTTTCAGTCTTCTCCATATATATGTCTATGTCTATACACAAGAAGAAAAGTTTATGGAAGAAATGATTTTCTTTCTGTCTGAAATGACTTCAGATCTGCAAGGTTTCATTTGGGACTGCTGCAATAAAATAACCGAAGAAGTCAACAGCTTTTAACAAAGTGGGGAAAGGATTTGCCTGACAGTTTATGAATTACTGTGCAGGTGGCCTCTTAAAAAAAAATTGCTTATTTTTTTACCAAAAAAAAAAAAAAAAACCCAAGAAGAAAAGCAATGACTAATCAGGACAAAAGGGGCCTCTCAGGTAACACATGTTGATTTTGCAATAAGGGGAATTAGGTAAAAGTCATCACCCTAAGCGAGTTGATTACAATTAATGGTACACTGCCAGTTATGATAGGAAACAATAGCAATAGCAAAAACCCACAGTAAGAGTTGTATTTCCTTGTCTGAGAAAAGGGCAGGAAAGGGAACAGCTTTCTTCAGAAGGAAAAAACAAACAAACTTTTTTTTAAATGGGAAAGGATGTTGTGAATTTCAAGCAGACACTAATTGAAGTATAATTTCAGAGTCAGTGTGGATATTTCTTGTCAGGTGCACTTAAAATGCCTTGGAAGTTAGCTGCTGATGCAGTGTACAAGGAAGTCTAAATATAAAATTGTCATGCAATCATTTTGCTAATGGGAAGCACTGAATAATTCAACTCCAGTAATAATAAGGCA
This sequence comes from Tiliqua scincoides, assembly GCF_035046505.1. NCBI lineage: Eukaryota > Metazoa > Chordata > Lepidosauria > Squamata > Scincidae > Tiliqua > Tiliqua scincoides. The sequence continues at coordinate 66,094,256 of NC_089824.1, forward strand.
AAATCTATCTCGTATCTGTACCTTATAAGTCAGGATGTTAATTCATTCCTAGCATCTGAGGCAAGCTTCTTTTATTTTTTTCACTGTCCTCAGAAAGATAAAGAAAATTCCTAGACTTTTGCTTCATTCATTCTTTGGGTAGGGTGTAAGGGTAGGGTTGTGGAGCAGTAATAAGGGAATTAGGCTAGGAGTCCTATGGTTTAATTTGACTCCCCTCGCAACCCGTATCACCAGGTCTCTGGATAGAGTTTCTCAGAAGATCATTCAAGGCTGCAGCTGCTGACAAAAATGAGCCAGAAGGTGAAGGAGACAAGCAAGAGGTGAAACACAGTGGTAAGGTGTATTCACCATAAAAGCCCACAGAGGTTCATTTTCCCTATGCTGAACATCTGCTGGCCCATCATTTTTCCCCCGCAAATGTCTTCTGGCACTTGACAGAGATGTTCCAAAAAGCAGTTTCCCATGGGAGACCTGTCAGTTAAACTTTATTGTGGAGATCAGAGCCTGCATGGAATATGCAAGATGCTTTAATGTGAGTGTATCATGTTGATGTTTGCCTGAGAGAGGGTGATGCATCCTGCTTTAGCATCATATTTCAGCAGAATAATCATATTGCCTGATTTTTTTATTTCCTTTCTATCTCATCTTGCCTCCAAAAGGGCTCAGGCATAGGAATACAGCGGCCTTCCATTTTATCATCCTAGAAATCCTGAGAGATTGTGATTTACTCAAGGTCGTCCAGATAGCTTCATAGGGTGCAATCCTAATCCCTTATATCAGTGCTTTCCAGCACTGGCATAGCAGTGCCAGTGGGACGTGTGCTTCATCCTGCAGTTGGGTGTCACTTACGGAGGCCTCCTCAAAGTAAGGGAATGGAATGTTTGTTCCCTTACCTCAGAGCTGCATTGCCCTTATGTCAGTGCTGGAAAGTGGGTTAGGATTAGGTTAGGATTGCACCCATAGTTGAATAGGAACTTGAACCCAGGTGTTCTGGTCCTTGCTCAGCGCTAACTAAACTACACCATACTGGCTCTTCTCTAACTTCTGATCTGTCCCATTTCACAATTACATTGTATACACTTAACTTACACAATCCTATCCCTGATGGTGCTGCTGGGTGCAGCTGCACCAAAATGGCACCCACTGTATCCAGCATCCCCACTGGGGCCTCTGAAGGTCTCCCCGGGAGGAGATTTCGTCCCCTTCCACCGAGGAAAACCTCAGGCCCCACAAAGGAACTTCTCAAGCTTGCCTAGAACAGGCGTGTCAAACTCATTTCATACCGAGGGCCGAATGGCATTCATGATGCCTGCTGAGGGCTGGAAGTGATGTCGTTAGGCAGGGAGTGATGTCATTAAATAGGTCATAACCAAAAATAAGCACTTTTTCTCACTTAGAATTCATTAACTACAAATCACAGAAGAGAAAACACGCAAACCTTTATCATATTTCAAGATATGGGAGAGCCCAATTTTCATGTGGGCTGCCCTTTCAGCAGTAACACCTCAGTACTACTCAGCAGCTGAGAGCCTGAGGGCCAGATAAAAAGTTTCCGCAGGCTGCATCCGGCCCCCGGGCCTTATGTTTGACACCCCTGGCCTAGACTGTTTTACCTGGGCAGACAAGAGAACGTCCATGTCTGGCTTTGCAGCCTGACACAGAGGATAGGATCCGACACTGTTACCACCCCTTTCATAGGCTGGTTCCTCCCCCGCCCCGCCCTCCCCCTGCCCCAGAATGCCTCTCCCCATCTTAGTAACCCACACTGCCGTCTGACGGGCAAACGTACCACTGCCAGCACCACGGTGTCATTAGTGCAGTGCTGAGGCCCAGCGCTGATAGCCCATCCTCTCTGGGTGCCGTGGATGTGACTTATGACACATTTTTGTCACCCACTGCTGGCATTGGAGCTCAGTGCTGGCGCTGGAGGCCCATAGGTTTGGGTCCTAAAGCCCTAACGACTACATTTGTCATGCAAGCATCTTTGAATCAATCTTTAAAATGATGCAGAGAAATACTTCATCTAAATTCCTACTATTTAAAAAATCTTAATGAATGAGAAAATATAAAGCAAAGTTCTTACACAAATATCAGTGGAAGGTTGTAATAATTTTGCGCACCTAATGGGAGCCACATGGAGGTGATTGTGCTCCACGTGCTGGTTATCGCCCCGTGATAAGTCAGCCATCTGACTAACTTAGGATAAGCCATCATGATAAGTCAGCCGCATGTTTTTCCTTCACATAGTCTATGGCAGCATTACTCAACTGGTGGTATACGTACCACTGATAGTATGCAAGATTGTGTCCGATGTACCACAGCACCTCTGGAACACCTGCTGCCTGGCAGCAAGACTGGAATGCGACACACCAAACAATGGTAGGAACCTCCTCTTGATGTGCAGAGCTCCAGCATGCTGTTTTTACATGTTTGAAAAAGCCCTCCTGCCTACCCTGAGCCTCTCACCCTTGCTTGGTGCATCGCGTTCTGCTCTTACAGAGCTCCCAACCTGGAAGTAACTGGCAATGATATTATCAACATGATGATGATATCATCGCCAGTTACTTCTGGTAGTACACACAACGGACCAACATATGCAAATTGGTTTGCGGTGAATGGTACATCGAGAAACTCTGGTCTATGATATACAGTAGAAAGTATTTTGTATTGCTGTGACTTTCCAGGAGGTTGGAGCCCTGTTATCTGTTTTTCTGCATTACACATTTTACAGGGTTTTTCAAATGACTATCAGCAGAGTGATAGTGAAGGTATGGCCAATATTGCCCATGGGGATGCCACATTTATCATCATTCCTTCCTCTTAAAATATCATAAATATCTTCCCTTTCTTGTGTGTTGGCATTGTATGTTCAGGGCACATACCTGCAACAGCTGATAAGTGATTTCGACAAAGCAAATTCAAAGCTGATTTGTGTGTATTGAATGCCTATTACTATTTGCAATTAAATATTGAATAAACTCCCATAGGTTAGTAGAAACTAGCAATTTTGCATACTATTGCAATTATGAGCGACTTGGAATTTGTGTGACACCAATGTCCATGTTTGGTGTCCTGGGAAAATCACATGTACTGACTAGAGTTCATAGTGCCTGCAATAGGGCAAGAGAGGAAAAAAGACCCCTCCCCCAATTCTACTACTGACATAGGGTGCAATCCTAACCCACTTTCCAGCACTGACATAGACCATAACCACAGACCACTGCAAATCCTCTTCTGTGCCCTGCAGCCTTGACGACTGCATAATGCTGAATCCTGGTAGACTGAGCTGATTGGGATTTCAACCAAACAGCTTCAGCACAAGCCAAGACCATTCCCAAATCAAGCAGCCAAAAGAATGCCATCCTACAAACTTATGGTACAACCCTAACTCACTTTCCAGCACTGACTTAAGGGGCAATCCAGCTCCGAGGTAAGGGAACAAACATTCCCTTACTTTGAGGAGGCCTCTGTGAATGCCACCCAACTACAGGATGTAGCACATGTCACATTGGCACAGCAATGCCAGTGCTGAAAAGTTGGTTAGGATTTGGGCCATAGTTAATCTGTGGAACTCCTTGCCACAGGATGTGAGGATGGCATCTGGCCTGGATGCCTTTAAAAGGGAATTGGACAAATTTCTGGAGGAAAAGTTCAGGTTACATTATGTGTATGTGCAACCTCCTGATTTCAGGTTACCTCAGAATGCCAGATACAAGGGATGGCACCGGGATGAGAGTCTCTTGTTGTCTTGTGTGCTCCCTGGGGCATTTGGTGGGCCAGTGTGAGATACAGGAAGCTGGACTAGATGGGCCCATGGCCGGATCCAGTGGTGCTGATCTTATTTTCTTACATAAGAGCTACAGCTGCAGTGGGATGGGGTAGGAGGGAAGATAATTTTTTTTATGACTTGAATTAAAATCTGAGCTGGAAATGAACTGGGAAGCCATTGTACTTGCTTTATATTACCAGTCACCAAGTTTTGTATTTCAAACCAATAAATCATGGGTCTTGTCAATGTCACTATTTACAGTTGTGAATCTTTTTCCCTATTCAACAACGCAGACTGAAGCATTCCCTCATTACCATACAGCATCTAGAATGGAGTGACCACATGCACAGCTTGATAGTATGATATCATCAAGCATCTGTTCTACCCAATTCCAAATTGGAAGCAGAGTACATTTTCTAGAGGTTTTTCCAAACAGAAATGTAGAATTATAAGAGTATACTATATTTGGATACTATAATTTGGATAGTATATTTGGATAGTATATTTGGATATTTGGATAGTATATCCATATTTGGATATGGATATTGGATATTTGGATTGTATATTTGGATAGTATATTTCTCGGCATCACCTGGCAGCACAAAGTTCCTAACAACACAGTCCTGGAACATGCTGGAATCCCTAGCATGTATGCACTGCTGAAACAGAGACGCCTGGGTTGGCTTGGTCATGTCGTGAGAATGGATGATGGCCAGATCCCAAAGGATCTCCTCTATGGAGAACTCGTGCAAGGAAAGCGCCCTACAGGTAGACCACAGCTGCGATATAAGGACATCTGCAAGAGGGGTCTGAAGGCCTTAGGGATAGACCTCAACAAGTGGGAAACCCTGGCCTCTGAGTGGCCTGCTTGGAGGCAGGCTGTACAGCATGGCCTTTCCCAGTTTGAAGAGACACTTTGCCAACAGTTTGAGGCAAAGAGGCAAAGAAGGAAGGCCCATAGTCAGGGAGACAGACCAGGGACAGACTGCACTTGCTCCCGGTGTGGAAGGGATTGTCATTCCCGGATTGGCCTTTTCAGCCACACTAGACGCTGTTCCAGAACCACCTTTCAGAGCGCGATACCATAGTCTTTCGAGACTGAAGGTTGCCAATACAATACAATATACAATACTATATTTGGATAACCACAATTCAAATGTTTTCTTTGAGCTTCTCTCATAGTCAGTTCCTGAAATGCTGTCTTGTGCATCATGTTCCCCCTTCAAAAACTGAGCAGCAATGTAATGGCGATGTGAATCATGGCTGTTGTATATCTTGTATTATGCCATTAAAGGTTGTTGAAATTGAACTGTATATCTTGTATGCACACTTGACTGTTGCAGATCTGAAGGAAAAGATCACGGAATGATAGCCTATTCTGGATACTTGGCCACAACAGTGATAAACTCTGCATTTCTTCTCAGAAGTACATCCAACTGTATTAAAATGCAACTTATTCCCAGGTGTATGTAGGATTGCAGCATAAATCTGTACATCCATCATCATATTTGTGGCATCTCTACCTAATGCACTGAAGCAGGTTAATAGATTATGACCAGGGATGTGTCAGAGTCACAGCACTGAGTCTTCAGTCAAGTCCAAAACCTCCGCTCCCTTGACTAGAGTTTACCATGAGTCATAATGGGTGGCTATTGCAACTTTCCAGAGCTGTTTTCTGAGTCATTTTCACTCAAGTTTGAGTCTTTTTGAGAAACAAGTCGCAGAAGAGGCAAAAAAAAAAAAAATGACAACAGGTGTGTACACACAAAACAGAGTCACAAGCACACACAAAAGTGACTTGATTCCAGTCTTTTTGAGACCTTTCATTTTTAGGATAAAACCCCCAAGTCAGTGCGCAAGTTTTTGACACATGTAACTTGAGTCTGTATGAGTCATGAAAAATGCATGTTTTCACGACTCAGGTCTGGGTTGCAGCCCTTGATTATAACCACAGAATGACTGCATTTTTCAGATGTAATCATTTACATGTGATTCTCTGCATACTCAGAAATATGCACAGGTGGGCAACTTTAGATTGCTGTATTGTCTCTGTGAGTTTTGCTAGATACTTCCATCATAGCAGCTACAATACAGCATGGAAATCTGGGACAGCTGGCAACATAATTCCTATTATTACACTGTTGCTAATGGTCTGGTTTATATGCTGGAGAACTGCGAGAATATTTTCTTTTTAAAATTTAAGCTTATCATTTTTACCAAAGTTGTTCTCCAAGGCATACCGGCAGCATATGAAAATACATCTGACAACTTTTTAAAATTTCTGTTACAATGATGTACCACAGAGATTTCCTATGCCTTTGTTAGAAGTCACTTTGCTCATAAATAAAATGTGTATAATACATTCATAAAATATGTGGCAATTCATTGCTTAAACACAAATGGCCTATTCATGTCATTTACGTTTGGTTCTTTGACCAATTAAAAACTCAGAAAATTAACCAGTCATGTGTACGGGGATTTCAGCATACCTATTTGCATTTGTCCCATGTTTCAAACTGAAAGTTGACTGACACTGCAGGGGCTTGGGTACACTTACCAGAGCCTCCTGCAGCCTCCTGGGGGTGCGGAGAGCCCTGTGCGGCTGTCCGCAGGACTCCCAGATGCTTCAAAAGTGAAAGTGATTGCACTCCACTTCTGGTTTAGCTAGGGGAGTGGTAGAGGGGAGGGGTAGAACTGGAAATCTATGCTTTGTGCAATATTTGCATTATAATTGTTGTTATTCTAAGGCCCAAAACCTAACCAACTTTCCATCACTGGTATAGTGGTGCCAATGGGACGTGTGCAGCATCCTGCAGTTGGGGGGCACTCACAGAGGCCTCCTCAAAGTAAGGGAATGTTTATTCCCTTACCTCGGAGCTAGATTGCCCTTAAGTCAGTGCTGGAAAGTGGGTTAGGGTTGCACCATAAGTTTGTAAGATGGCATTCTTTTGACTGCTTGATTTGGGAATGGTCTTGGCTTTTGCTGAAGCTGTTTGTTTGAAATCCCAATCAGCTCAGTCTACCAGGATTCATCATTATGCAGTCGTCAAGGCTGCAGGGCACAGAAGAGGATTTGCAGTGGTCTATGGTCAGAAACCGAGCCCTGGTGCAAGTCTGAGCAGGATGTTCAGGCTTATGAGGTAGGATAGGATATGGCAGAGGATCGTTCAGCCTATCCCACCCCCTCCTGGGCCTCATCTGCCCCCGTTCCACCCTCCCGGAAATGCCCATTTCCCACCTCTCTTCCACCTTCCTGCCACCCCCGCCACCCAGCATTTTATTCACCTCTCCCAACAGCCAATCTTCTAGAAGCAGCATTGGTGGGGTGATACAGGTCTCTCCGCTGGCACTGCTCGCTCTCAGGGTAGTGTAAACATGCTTTATGGCACTTTTGTGACACCCTCAGTTGCCACAGTGGCTGCTGGGCCAGCCAAAAAGAAGTTTAGGATTGTGCTGTGAATTGTGTGAAAGTTCACATCAGAATAAGGTAGGAAAAAAAAAAGAGCAAAAGAACAATAGAAAATGTTCCCCCGGGGAAATCTCCATTATGTGAAATGGGTGCACGTCCCACCGTGCACAAAACCCCAGTGAGATAAAATGTGGTGCCTTTATGGTTTTAAATCAATCCTTGAGGTTTCACAGGCTGATTTCTGAATCAAAATATATGCTTTCTGTTTCAGCGTTTGCTTTGTCTCATGCATGATGTTTAGTCAGATTCCATCCTGCAGCAGGGGAAATGAACTAGTCACTTGGATAGCAATAATCGTGATTGAAGTCAGAATCCGCACTCTGCAGACATGTTATTTCAGTAATTGTCATGAAATATATTAGTGCTTGAGATTCCATCTTCCCTTTAGATATTTCCTTATTTACTTCCCTTGGTTAGTTCGGTGCATATGCTGCAATCATTGCTCAGCCCCACCATCATTTGTTTTCTACTAAAAAATAGAATCCATATATAGCATTAAAGTTGGTCATGAAAAATGTATTGTCTTGAAGTGAAAAAAAAAACTGGATTGGATTATACAGGCGTATATGTTAGGGCTGCACAACATATTCTCTATTTGCAATTGTCAAACTAAAAATAGTGCCTTCAGGATTTGTGTGTATGTGTGTTGGGAAACAGGAAAGAAATATTTTCCCCAAACCTCTTTAATTGTGACAATAATATATTTTTTAAAATTTTTTTGCTATCATTGGTTCATCTATCTGCTGCTGCCTCGATGCCATGGTTTCTGGTTACCACTTCCTTCATCTTCTTGAATTATTTGAATGGGTAAGCTCGGCCAACTGGGGATCATGTAGTGATCAGTTGATATGGTCGTCATGACACTGTAGTCATGATGCTCTAGCCCAGCAGTTCTCCAGCTGTGGGTTGCAACCTGATTTTTTTGTGAGCTGCAAGGCATTCTGGTCCATGTTGTACCCCAGAATGCCTTCTGGCTTCTAAGTTGTCCACTGGCAAATGGTGTCGAGTAACCAAATGACATTGTCTAAAATGATGGTTCTCAAACATTTTATTGCCACTACCCACTTAGTTGGCCATGTTGCTGCCCCAGAATACCTTGTAGCCTTGCATTCTGGGGCACAACATGACTGCCACAGCCAAGTAAGTGGGTTGTGGCAGTACAAAGTTTGAGAACTACTGTTCATTTGGTTGAGCTGGGGAGCCCCGCAGATGCTCATGCAGAGCTCCCCGCACCCCAGGGCAGCTGCTGCAAGGACTGGTGAGTGTGTCCCAGTCCCTGCAGCCCCCTGAGTGACGTGATCCTGTCTCCTCCCTATCACTGCCCCTGCCCCTTAAGGGGGCAGAGGCCAGGGCCTTCAGGCTGGGGCGTCACAATGCCCCAGTTTGAAAACCACTGGTATAGTGGTTTATTTATTGCAAAGCAATAAAAATTCACAGTATAACATAAAACCAGATTGCATGGAGAGACCATACAACTTTTCTGTGAGGAGGCTTTGCTTGGAAGATGTGATGAACATTCTAAACAGGTTTTAGAATTGGACCAGCAAACATTCACTGCTGGTCAATTGTTTCATGGATCTTATCTTTCCCCCCTCATCTTTTAACATTCCTCTTGTCTCAACTCCTGATGTTCATCACAGAGCTTGTTTCATTCCAGAATCTGTATCTTTTCCCATGCTGTTCATTATGATTCCTCTGGCATTCCCCCCCCCCCCACTTTCTGCTTTCAGATCCCTTTTTAAAAGGGAGCTTCCCAGCACATGTATAATAGAACTTTGTCCCATCAACTTTTAAAATGATATAGGAACAAATGAACTATTTCTTGCCTCAAACTCAGAAAACAATTTAGTTCTTTTCATTTTCATTTATGAGCCTGCTCAGGTCATATCCCTACTGATGTCATTAGAAGCATCCTCTGTGGTTCCTTCCATAGAAATGCCCCTCCTTTTTCCTCCTGCATCCTCCTCCAATTCCTTCTCCCCGCTACTTATATTTCTCATGGTTCCTGTGGTGAAAGTAGGACACCTGAGAGTCATCTTTTCACTCCCCAATCTTTCCCGATGCCTGCATGGGGTCTTTATGGCATGTCAGATGCATGAGGAGATGGAATTGTAATTATTATTATTTTATTTTTAGCTTCTAGCACACTAGGAGCATGTGTTTTTTTAGCCTCTAGCATTTCTAGCTAGAATTTCTAAAAGTGAACTCAGTGCTAGGAAAGATGGCCACCTCCATAAGTGTGTCATTTCTGCCTATTTTCCTATCTAAAAACCATGTCAGGAACATGGCAACCTCCTAGTGTTTGGTAACAATTAGGCAGCCTCCATACTATTGATTTTAATGTCAGGAAACCATTTTGTCATTGTTTAATGAACTGTGCTGGAAACATGCTAACAGCATGCTAGAACGTTACTTTTGCATATTGCAGAGCTTTAAAAAAGAATGTAGCCATAGTCATAGTATGCCAGATACAAGGAGTCCTGGGAATTGCAGTCTTTCCAACTCCTCCGTCTTGGCTTAGTTGTGCTGAAAAGATTACAATTTCCAGCTATCCATGTGCCTGGCACTCTGTGTAGTTGTGCATTGGGCAACAGAAAGATGATAAACATATTTCTCCATTCCCCTGCTTCTGTCTCTAAAACAATGGAGAAGTTAAGGAGGGAGGGAGGGACTGGGAAATAGGGACACAAGACACCAAACAGTTTTGTTCCAGCTTGGATTAAAATCCAAGTGGGGAAGTATTTTTTTTTTATACAAGTGGGGCCTTGATATCTGCGAGGGATATTGGATCCCTTGCTAAGACCAAAAATCGTGGATAATCAATCCGTGATTTTTTGCTCCTTTCTCCATCTGAAGGGGACCAGTCCCCTGCAGAGGGCTTTCTGAAACCCACAGGAAAACCAGAAGTGGTGTTTTTTCATGTCTCCAGGCCATTCGGAAGTCCACAGAGGCAGCAGGTGGACATACGCTGCCTCTGCGAGCTTCAGAAAGCCCTCCGGAGTGGACTCAAGCGCAGCTCCAGTTCCCTTTGGAGGGCTTAGGTGGAGCTGAATTGAGGGGGACCGGCATTGAGCCAGATCCATGGATGAAAAATCCACAGGTAAACAGGCTCCACCTGTATTGCCATATTCAGTGTGTAGAGGAACACAAACGAAACTGCCAAGTCCAGCTGTTGAACTAGCCAGAATAAAGTTCAGCAGCATCACTAGTATTATGTGTGCATGAAACAAAAATCCACATGTGCACTGATCAGAGGCCAATATCTACCCATGGCATGGGGCACATTTTACTTCCCATACAAATACGTCTTGCATGTACAAATTTTGTAATGTGTATACAAGCCATTGGACTTAGGAGTCCTGGCCATGCCAGTAATACTCAATCCCTGAGTCTTGTGCATTGAAACTTGTAGAAATGAAAATCGGATCCTATTTGTATATGTCCAATCAACATGGTTTGGTTGCTACGTACTCTACTTTTGAGTCTGACTGTAGCCTTTCCAGCCATCTTGCTTTTCATTAAGGTGGTAAAAGTGCTTGTGCATTATCGTTTAATTACTTTTATTTCACCCATCATAAATTGCACTTTCTGCTTCCAAGATTACAGTAGCATTTGCATTTTTTAAATGTGCCTGACCTAAAATTTTCTTACCGTTTGGAACCAACCATGTTGTCCATAAATGTATTTTAAGGTACAGCCAATGTACCTATTGTAGCTACTAAATAAGTTGCTGAGCATAGCTTACAGCTGGTTTCTAGGTACTAATAAAAAAGCACAAGTGATGTGTTCTTGTATCAGTGCTGAGACTGAACTGTAGCCCCACTCCCATTACAGTAGTAAGTCATCTGTGGCTATTGTGACCAACCATAGGCTATATCACAGGACGGCCCCTGGTGACTAGCTCCTGCTGTTGCCATAGCACATATAAAGCACAATCTAATGGGCTCTTTGCATTGGCAGAATGCATGTTCTACCACTGCTGACTGCTGAAAAGCAGCCGTAAAGCATGCTCTGGCATCATGTTGAGAAGTGCACTGCCCAAGTGCCCACAGGAAGGCGAGAGCCTCTTTTTATCCTGGAAAACTTCAGGAAGGAATAAACAAAAGTTAATTTTTTTTTGGGGGGGGGGGGGGTGTCTTGTCACAATTTCCAGCATGTTACACCAACTTTAATAGTAACTGGTGGCTTGTTGATAAGGCATAATTCTGTTAAAGCAGTGTTTCTCAAAAGTGTACTCCTAGGAAACCTAGGGCTCCCTGAGTCTCCTTCAGAGACTCCAGAAGCACACTTTACGTGGCCATCTGCCTCCCTGCCTGCTGCACTCTGGGGCTCCCTGAGTCTCCATGTACATACTTGGCGGGACTCCCCAAGACTCCTTTAAGGAGTGTAAAGAGCTTCAGAAACCAAAATATTTGAGAACTGCTGACTTAAAGCATGTATGTATGTATGTATGTATGTATGTATGTATGTATGTATGTATGAATGAATGAATGAATGAATGTGCAAAGTGATTCTGTAGTTCCTCTGAAATGACTCATTATAGTGTTATTCTGTATTAGAAAGTTAAATGCATACAGTTAAAAGTAAGGTGAGTATGTTTGGTTGGTATTCTTTCTGAACAACCACAATCAATTCTAACATAAAAGATGTCCTGGTTCATCCTGACTTATTTGGACTTTAGTGAAAAGGATCTGATTTGGGATCTTCTCTCGGAAGTTGGAAGGTAAAAAAATTCTATGGGGATCACCCTATACAGTAATTAGCTTTATTCATCTGATAGTGTAAGCAAAATAACTCTGCCACTCAAAATAATGAACAATGATAGGTACAAGTATTTGAGTGATGACAAGCATCTAACACTGAGTGCAGTGTTGTATTCAGCTAATTTATGACAAATGATTAGCTTTTAAAATAATCCATTTCTTCCTCATCAGCCATAATCTTTTCCCCTTACCCATTTTATATTCCTTTACAGGTTTAGAGGTGTACATCAAGTGAGTTCATTATGAAAAACATAATTAACACATGCCACCAGTGCTTAGTCAGAGTTATTTTTGTGCCTAGAAGTGGGTCAGAGGGTTAACTATAGTACACACTGAACCTGTCATTGCCCTGTGCTATTTAGTATGAGGGAGAGGTGACCAGACCTTGGGGAAAGTTGTTAACAGAACTGCTCTGATGATAAAATATTCTTAAAAAAATGTAATAATCATTAAATCTGAATGATTCATATCAAGGGCTTGTTTGGTGTCCTTCAGCACCATTAAATAATGCTTTAAATCATTGGTGTAGTGGTAAATTTTGAAGTGCAGGAGCTTGTCATGACACAACTTTCCATAGTAACACCCCACTAAGAGTATACAAAAAAAAAATCAATTTTAAATTTCTTTGTTATAATGTTTTCTTCTCCTGCCCCTCCTGCACAACAACTCTGAAAGTTATTATACCTCATTGAAATAGCTCATCATTTCACTCCACACTCTAGGAGTGGGTTGCAATAGCTTAAAATAAATGCATAAAAATTGAACAAAAGTATTTCAGAGTGCTCAGCTTCTGCATGCTTAGGGTATTAGGGCCCAATCCTAACTAAACCCACCCATTGATGCAGCTGGTGCAGAGCCAAGGAGAGTAAAGCAGAAGGAAGAGGAGAGGGAACAGGGATAGGATTCAGGAGCACACTGGTTGTCCCTCCTCCTTTCTGCTTCCCACTTTCCCCACCCCACCCAGACAATTCCCGTTCCTCCTTTCCATGCCCCATTCCTCCCATTGCCCCCTCCCCCATGCTGACTTACCTGCACTCCATGGATAACTGGTAGCAGCAGTGGGCCACTGACACTACTGAAGTTTGCGCTGACACTTCCGAAAGGGCAGAAACTACTCAGCTGCCCCCACAAGTGACAAGGTGATAAACTGATGCTAGGAACTAGATATTAATTAATTCACCTAGCGCATTTTGACTCTTTTCTTTGGGATCAGGAAGTATCATGCATTCTTATTCTGCTGTGTCCTTACATGCTCTGAACAAAACACTATCACGTATAGTGGAATGCACTTTCTTAAGACAATTGGCTGAAAGTTAGCAAATTAGGCATATCCATCACTTTAATATCTATTTTCTAGTGACGCTTCGGAGCCTTGTTTGTTTGTTTGTTTTTTAAAGCTGTTATTTTTGAAGCTGGCCCCTCTTTCCTCTGCTTACGAAACTTGCCATTAGTTCCAAAGCTCTTTGTGTTTTCCTTTTTACTACAATAATGATTTGTCATATTTCTGTGCTGGGGAGTCTAAAGTAGTCAAAGGGATCAGACTGATAGTTTGGCTTGTGTATTTGAAACTCATAAAATGAAATGAAATGAAATTTCATATTAAGATAGCCATGGGTTAAGCATTCATTTGTGCTTTAAGATGTATGCAAATTCAAATTTATGGTCAGTTTCAGTTATGCATTATGTAAGCAGTACTGATATATTATTGTATGTGTTCTTCTCATGTACAGTGTTTTGTACATGCACCCATACTTTCCCATTCTGTTTTAGCCCCCATGGTGTTCCTCTAATTTCCATTATCACAGTGGGTAACTTTGTAAACTATCTTTACTGCTTAAATCCCACTGACGCTGAGCCATGACTTGTGCCATGCAAAGTTCAATCATCATCATCATCATCATCATAACAGTATGTATATACCGCTTTTCAACAAAAAGTTCCCAAAGCGGTTTACAGAAAAAAAATCAAATAACTAATGGCTCCCTGTCCCAAAAGGGCTCACAATCTAAAAATATGCAACACCAGCAGACAGCCACTAGAAAAGACACTGCTGGGGGGACCTCCAGTTCAACCTCAAGAGGTGTTAAGATGATCTGCATTGCAAGTAGGTACCCAAATTTTAATAGGAATTTTAAAAGGAGATTTTAAAACCTTATAACTTTTACATTATACCATAGGTAGTCTTGGCCCCAAGGGAGGATCACACCCTTGTTATCTAAAGGAATTTTTAGTCTAATCTACACAAACAAAAATAAGGAGAAAAGGTATATTCATTTTTTTTGGCCTGTGAAAATGTACAAAATATACAACTGAGGGTGCAATCCAAACTGCGCCCTATGCCGGCCCGGCCCGGCCTGGGAGGGTTGCAAACGTGCTATAAAGTACGTTTGCACCTCCTCGGGAGGAAGCCAGGCCAGCACTCTGAGAAACACCGACCTGCGGAGGCTGACAGAAGCCTCCGCGCCAGCTTCCCCCCAGCTCCTTGTATTGGCTCAGATGAGCCGACGCAAGGACGAAAGGTAGGCGTGGGGGGTGGGGAGTGGGGGGCAGGGCTGGGATCCGGCAGTTGTGCCTGATTTCAACCCCCTTCCTGGGGAGAATGGAGCAGCTTCAAGGTGCTCCGTTCTCCTTGGACTTGTGTCACCTCAGGAGGAGGCGCAAGTCCGAGGAGACCCATAGGTGCCAGCAGCCCTTGCCCAGGGGTCAGTGGAAGAGTTTCCCCTTGCCTCTGGCTAAGCTGCTTCTGGCCACAATCCTGCCTTGGATACAGCGCAAGCCTCCTGGCTTGCCTGTTCCAGCGCAAGCTAGGATTGCGCCCTTATACATATATTTTATACATGTATATCTTTTTTTGCCAAGGGAATGCAAATTTATGGTTGCAAACTTGGTGTGTTTCACAGAAAAAGATTTAAACTGCTATAATGCAATCATTTTAACCCATCCCCTTTTTTTGTCTGAAATTTGGCCAGAAGAAACCTGATAGCTAGATTCTTTGTGGCAAATTTCATACTGGCAGAACAAATTGTGTGGATTTTAGAACAAACGGAACGTTTAAACTTTATAAGAATGAAGTGCAAGATACCAGTTCCAGACTTATACTGGCACTCCTGTGGACATACTACTGCAATAATAATAATAATAATAATAATAATAATAATAATAATAATAATAATAATAATAATAATAATAATAATAATAATACAGGTATTTATATACCGCCTTTCTTGGTATTTATTCAAGGTGGTTTACATAGGCAGGCTATTTAAATCCCCGTAGGGATTTTTACAATTGAAAGAAGGTTCTATCTTTCAAGAACCACAACATTCAGATGTTTCTTTCTGATCTGGTTTCACATTCTGGCCTCCATCCTCCCACGCTCCGAGCAGATGGAACAGCTCAGCTGCAGCTTGCCAGCTGCTTCAAGGTCGCACGGTGCCGGTGGCCTCGAACTGGCGACCTTGTGGATGTTATCTTCAGGCAAATGGAGGCTCTACCCTCTAGACCAGACCTACTGCAACCATATTTGGAATGGCAGAGGTGTAGCAGTAGCCCCTCAACAGCATTAATCCAAAAGCCATATTATTACAGCCTCCTCCCCAAACAAGCATCTGTTTTCCATTTCCAGCATAGTCAACTGAAAATGATAGTTCTGCTGTTCCAGTGGTCTATGAACTGACAGAAAAGAACCAATCCCATTGATCAACTGAGGGACAGTTTGGGTTCTCCTTTACCACCTGAACTGGCTCCCTGCTATTTGCTATGTGTCCACATGGGCATTCTCCTCCCTCCCCTCACACACTTTCAATTCTACTTTTAAATCATAGCGATTACCATTTTCACTAGCTATTACTGAAGTAGAAGCTATTAAGCTGGGTCACCCAGGTGTGAAGAGAAGGCAAAGATGTGGATGCCCATGGCACGCCCTTGTCATTCATCACTTGGGGCCAGCCCAGGCAGTAAATTATTGTCCAAATCAACCTTAAATTGGCCTGTGGAGAATGTGGGTTGAGTGAACCCATGCAGCATTATTGCATTATTATTGAATTATTGCTTCAGCAGTCATCCCGTATGCATCTTGACCTGAGTGAAGCAGCCATACAGTGAATATGGGACTGTTCGGCAAATGCAGTCGCAGTTGCCTCAGTGCATGTTGAACAGACCCACTCATCCCATATGAAAACAAATCAAAACAAAACACCCCGTCCATAAGAAGCTCCAAGGCATGACAGTTCTCTTCCTTGCCTCCTGGGTATTTCAGTAGGTTACGCAGGAGAGGTTCCCAGTTAATCATGCTTTTAGGCCTGCACAACGTATAAAATGTCACCCTTCTGATGGAACAGTGAGTGACTGCTGCGTGATGGGTAAATTATATCTGAAGTATTCCTAATGAAGCATCTGGCGGCTGACATTTCGCAAAAAAATAATTAATGGCTGATTTGTGATCTTCTAACTTTTTATTAGACTCCTTTTGCAGTGTGAGCCCGGGTCATATGGCAATGCTGAGAAATTGGCCATTTTCACAGTGTATTTCACAGGGCTGCTTCTGTAACTGCTCTGGGAGTTGATTCCTGCTCCCTCCTCCCTGCCCTTAAATCCAGATCCCTGAGGAGTGGCCAATGGATTCTATGAATGCATATCATAATGCAATGCAAATCTGAAGCTGGCAGAGGGTGAATCATCTGTAATCGAAATGGATGTGATAGACAAATGGAGTGAACTCACTTATTCAGGAACTATATATAAGTGCTTCATTCATCTCTCGCTCTTTAGCTGATGATGAATGCAGACCCCATTTTCAAGCTTCTCTGCTTGAAGTCCCCTTCTAGAAATGACATTTCTCACTTTTTGGAACAAGTTAAATAAGGGTGGCAAGTACATTTAGCATAACTAACATTATAAACTCAAGAAAGCAGCCTGCAGTTTGGGCTGTGCTGTGTTTGGGTTTTATCTCAAGGAAATGTTTGTGTATCAGGTTATTTAAATTTAAAAAAAAACCCACTTGTTATGCTGCCTTCATAGATCAGCAAAAGATGTAATTATCTATGTTACTCTATTAGATAGGAAATATCAATGTTAATGAGCCCGATTCATCAAAGTCTAGCTACTACAGAGGGTGATAGTGTTCAGTGGGTGGTGTTAATCATATTTGTAATCTTCAACAGCATGGAAGATGGTGTGAGTGTCCTTTGCACTCATTCAGCTTATAATGATTATATTAAACCACTGATTCTCTATATCACACCTTAGAAGGGCCAATAAGGGGCCCACACAATCACGCAAAAAGCATATTGTACTAGGGTTGCCAACCAGACAGTCTTGTACTAATCCAGGTGCTCAAAATGTGCCCCTTTCTGAGAGTAAAATCTCCTATGAGCCTGCCTCCTTGTCAAAATTAGTGGAGGAGACCCTCCTGTTATCTCACCAACAGCAGACAGACACATAATTGGCCTGGGAGTCCGGGTGTTAGAGAGAGAGCCTTTTCTGCACAGTTATCCAGTATCTGGAATTCCCTCACCTAGCAGGTGTCTGATGGTCTTTTGCCAAGCTGTAGAGACAATACTGTTCCAGCATGCTTTTTCTATACAATGAAGAGTTTGGAGAGCACTTCAGGACAGAGAGAATGGCTTTAATAAAGAGATTTTGGGCCCACCTGTGCATTTTGGAAATGCACCATGTCTTCTGAAGAAGGGAACTCCAAAGTCTGGATGGCCTGATGGAGAAACCCTACTTCCATGCACTCAACAATTGCAGTTAAGATGGCTGCAGGACCTGAAGCAGAGCTCACTAGTAAATGTCAATGGGCAAGGAGAATTGGGTGCATGCAATTCCTATGTTCTTACACATTTATTTATATATGCACATTTCATAAATAAAACTTGCTGCACACCAATGTTCACATCCTGTCAAATGTTAAACACTGCTACTGAAGCACTGTCAAATTATCAACCCAGTCTTTGCTGATGTACACCAGTTTATCCATCCCTGATAAAAATAGAGAATTTGTGTTATATATGGTTATGGTCATTAGACTCTTTGCTTTAAATACTGAGGTAAACCCTCAATGCTGAAGAACCTAACCCATTGCTGTCGTGACTAAAATAACAGACTACTTAGGAACGGAAAAGAAAGATGGGGCAAATTTGTTAATAATTGAACTCCTTTTATCCATTTTTGTAAAAGCAACCATTGACTTCCAAATCCACTTGTTTGTTTCATAATACTGTAATTATTGTTTTATTCATTTACGAGACATCTGATTTCATCTGTTTATTGCTACACACTTTCTTCTCATATGCGTCGCTCTCCCTCACACAAAGAGCAGCAAAATTATCTCAAAAGCAGGAATCCTCTTCTGTTAATTCACAAGAGAGGCACAAAAAAAGAGGGGAGAAATAGTTGCAATCTATTTGTTCAGCTGTGCTGACTGAAGGCCCAATCCTATCCAATTTTCCAGAACCGGTGCAGCTGTGCCAATAGGGTGTGCACTGCATCCTGTGGTGGGGAGGCAGTCACAGAGAACTCCTTAAAGTATGGGATCATTTGTTCCCTTATCTCAGGGCTGCATTGCAGTGACACTGGTGCTGGAAAGTTGGATAGGATCGGGCCCTTACACAAGTGTAAGTCAAGGTATATAAACCCTAGGCAGAGGGGACAGGCAGACTTTGTCCCCTCTCCTCCACTCTGCATTCATGGGGAAAAAGAATTCACCACTGAGGACCCAATCCTATCCCATACCCGCCTATAGCATGGAGTGCCACTGACCAGATGGCCCAGGAGAGGTAAAAATCTTCCTTAGTTATTTCCCTATCGGCCATCTGGCCTCCAAAATGCCCCTCAAACCTACAAGTAGGCATAAGGTTGAGGAGTTTCCTGGGGGCAGGTCTGGGCCAGAAATGGGGGATAGGATCTTGGTATGCACAGTTGCCACTGAGATCCTTCCCCTCCTGACAAACCCCCTTCCCAAACAACCTCCTCCCCAGCCTGCTCCCCACTCCAAATTGCCCATGATCCTCCCCTGAGCTGCCTCCTGTCATTGACTGCAAGCCACTGTCACGTGCATGAGTTCTCCGGCCATTTGCAGTGGCAACCCTGGCATGCACAACAGTGACACAACTTTCACACTGTCAACCCAGGACTTACAGTAGCGGCGAAATCTGCCACCATAAGCCCCAAGGCAGGATTGGGCTATAAGCCACATACCCCAGCGCCCATTTTTCCCCTGGCCATGCTACAACTGGACTGCACATTCAGGGTTTAGACAGAGCAGAGCCAAATGCAGATGATTCTTAGGCATGACTTGGAACCCAGATTAGCCAGGGTTCAACTGGGGCTCAGAATTATCTAGTAAAGCAGAACCTCAAAATGCAGAATCTGGCAGAGATGGATTCTATAAGCATCTCTAGTTTTTGGGTAGTTACTGAAGCCCTAAGAACTTTGCTGGGGGAAAAAAATAGTTGAACTAACCTATCCCCCTTGACTTCCACATATTCACATAGTTGACTTCAAATGAATGTTTCTAATATTGATATCATGATTCCCAGAATAACGATGGAGCATATACTTTAAAGCTACTTCCATAAAATACTGCATAGTTACTTCTTCTGTTTAATATGCGTTATAAACCTTTAAACTCACCAATGGCTCTAATAAATAGGAAAGGACATTTTTAAGTATGTGAGTAGTGTATTTTAAGTGCTGCAGTCAGAGCTCTCAGAATAAGAGAGATATTCCTCCATTAATATTGTAATATGCTCAAGGAAGTGATAGCTCATACAGTATTGGGCTCAGCTGCCTGGGCTGAGCAGAGAAAGACCCTGGCTATCATTGGATGAGTTACTATGATAGCCATTGGCTGGGTTGACATGATCCTAACAGCCCAGTTCTCTCAGGCCTTAGCATTCCTTCTCCATGGTCCTTTACAGCTGGCACAAAACACGCTACTCAATCCAGCATGGTTAGGCTGCTGCTGGAAGTGGTGGATAACCACATGCTTGCATCGATGGCCTAAAAAGGAGCCCTGGTGCTAGTAAATAGGTGCTACGCAGTCAGGGTCAGGAGATGGGCAGAATGGGCTGAGAAGGGTGAGGAACAGTGTGAAGATCAGGGCAGGAAGGGCAAGGAATGGGGCAGAGAATGGGCAGGGAGGGGTGGATCAGGACTAAAAAGGGGGCAGTATTGGTGACAGCAGTGCAGCCAATATCCTATCCCCCTTCCTGGCCACCTTCCCATGTCCACTCAGACTTCCACCAGCACTGGCACAGTAGTGCCAGTAGACCCATTCAGACAGCAGAGGCTTTCCCCCAGGCAAGGGAACAAATGTTCCCTTCCCTGGAGGAGATCTCCAGAACTACCGCCCACAGGACGCAGCACATGCTCCAGTGGCATGACCGCATCAATCGATGCTTAAGTAGGATAGGGTGTAAGAGATTTATGTTGCAACTGCATGGCAAGGGCTGGGCAGGCAGAGAAGGGCCAGGTGAGCAGAAGATCTGTTTTGTTCTGTTTTTCACCACCGACACCACCCCCGCTATTTAAAAAAATACCAAACATCCTACCGGGCTATGTTACATGTTTAGCATAACATGTAACTTGACCTTAATTTGGCCAAATCTGGTTCAAAAAATGTGTGAAAAAAGGTAAACTGTCTGAGAGGTGGTGGTGGGTAAAATATAAGAATCCTGTATCTTTTCCTCTGGGTAGGATGGCAGATTGGGGACAGTGGTTTTGAGCAGACAAAATGGCAAGAAGGAAAAGAATTAAGAAAGCCCTCCTTCCTACTCATTCTTCCTGCTCTTATAAAGCATTTATGGGACTGCTTTACATCTATTGAAAAAAATAACTATTAGGAAAAAAGAATCCTGCACATGTGTTTTGCCACAATCCCAGCCCGTAGATCCATTGTATTATGGTCTCAGTCCTCAGATTAGAGGACAGCTTTCACACATTCTTAATTGAACAGCTGGTTAAAGGAGTTTTTTGATGGTTAATTTGGTACTGAGCATTGCTTCAGAAGTATTTCTCATTGCTATTAATAGGAACAGAGAGGTGTTGATGTGGAACAGGAGAAAAGCCTAGCATTCAAGACAAATAAGACGGTGGGAAGTTGCCTGTTGTGTCTGAGAACAATTCACAAGATTTCTATTAAGTGCTAGAACAGGTTGGGAATGATATCTAGTATTGTATTTACTGGTGGGAGTTTCATGCCTACCATAGCTACATGTCAGGCAGAAGATTCACTAGGTGCAACTTCCCCTGTTGCAGTTCACAGGCGAGACTTCACCTGCTGAATGCTCGCTTGACATGCAACAGTGATAGGCACAAAACCTCTATCTGCAGATGATAGATGCAAATTTAAAAAAAACAGGGTTAAAATTTATATGAGTTGCTGGGAAGTTCTTTGGAAGCAATAAAGTGGCACATATACAATGTGCTGTTTTCACAGTCTAGTTTGTTGTTGATGTGTTTAGTTTTATTATCACCAGTCCTTTTATTTTTTTCCACAATTCTTTAGATCAGGGGTCTCCAAACCCAGGCCAGGGGCCAGATGCGGCCCGCAGCAAGCCTCTATCCGGCCCATGGCCAACCTCTTGTCCCCTGAAAGCCTCTGGCCCACTCAACTGAACATGACCAGAATTGTGCTCTGATTGTGTCTGGAGGGTGTTCTGAGGACCAGAGAGGTTGAATGAATGAGCCCATTCATTCATTTATTCACTTATCTAAGTTTCATCTCTAATTTATTTATTTAAATTTTATATTTAAATTTTTTTTCCAGCCCTCAAAACCACAGCAGATATTTGATGCAGCCCTCTGGCCAAAATGTTTGGAGACCCCTGCTTTAGATACTAGCTGATAAATTTTTAAAATTTATTTAAATTATTTTTAAAGTATTATTTTTAAAATGTGTAACTTGTCTTTCTCCCTCTTGGGCACCCAGTGCTTGGAATAATCAAATAAAAACAATAAACCCACCAAAATTTTTTAAAAAACAAAACAAAAAAAACACCCCATAATGCTGCAATAAATAGTCAGAGCATTACAACAATAGGCCCGTTCAGACAATATTTACCCCATCTGACTGGTTATAGACAATTAAAAGAAATGTATGCTTACAACACATATACATCCTGTTCTCCACCCTTGGGCCTGAGGGAATTTGGGGTTTTGTCTTTAATAGTATACGGGGGAGCTCTTCTTTTGAACTTTCCCCTCTACAAGCATTGAGAAACCTACTTGGAAATTACATTCCAGTGTTGAGTTTGTACGAGTTGACAACTCGTACTTCCAGTTGTCTCCACAAGTTGATAACTGTGGAGAAAGTACAAATAAGGGTGCTGTGACAGTGATCCTCTGATTTCTAAGAGCGAAGAGGGCTTCGTAGGGTGTCATATAAGTACTCTACAACATGTTCTAGGGCCAGCCCTAGTGTGATGCCAACTCACAGCCCAATCCTGAGCCGCCCGGAACACCCAGGCTTGGTGGCACCGATAAGGGCTGCCGCCGAATCCTGCACAATGGGGCTACTCACTTTACCACTGACCTTTTGGCCGTAAGGAAAAGGCGCTCGTGTAGGGCGTGCAGCCCTCCATGAGTGCCCTGGATTCTACGGAGCTCAGCTCCACGGATCCTCCTCCCATCCGCCCCCAGCACACCTCCCACCCACCCTTGCCGGCCTCCACCCTCCCTGGAATGCCTCCTCTACGCCCCCACCCATGTCCCCACCTCCCATTCCGCTGCTCTGCGGTCCGGAAGACCACCAAGCCATGGAACCTGGGTGACCGCCCCGTGCTAGCCCAGTACCAGCTGGCGCTGGGCTCGCACTGGTGGGAACCCGGCAGCAAGCCCTTACAGCACGTTTGCAACTGTGGTGGGTGACAGGATTGGGCTCTCAGGAACTTACCTCAGGCAGCAGGTTGATGAGGGAGGCACTCACCTCAGTTTGACCACTCACCTCCACTCCTCCTCCCACTCTTTGGATTGAAAAAAGTGGAAGGGGTGAAACAGAAGAGGAAGTGTGGAGGAGAGTTGAGCAGTGGCCTAGAGCAGTGGTGTCAAACATAAGGCCCATGGACCAAATGTGGCCCCCGGAAGCAATTTATCCAGCTCCTGTTATAATTGGGTTCTCCTAGCATGATAACTGGGCTCTCTCATATCTCGAAAATATGAACAAGATTTGCACATTTTCTCTTCTGTCAGTTGCAGTTAATGAATTTCTGTGTGAGAAAGAAGTGCTTGTTTCTGGCCATCATCTGCTTAATGGTGTCACTTCCAGCCCTCAGCAGGCAGCATGAATGCTAACTTGGGTACTCTGCATGAAATGAGTTTGACATTCCTGGCCTAGAGCCCCTTCCTTTTTCAATCTAGGAGGTGGGAAGAGCAGAGGCTGGTGCAACACAGGTAAGGGTTGGGCATCATCTGGCATACTGCCTTAAATGCCAGGAGGATTTGGGCAGGTGTTTCATACACGATAGGCACAATCCTAGTCAGGTATACTCAGAAGTAAGTCCTATTTTGTTCAATGGGGCTTACTCTTAGGAAAGTGTGGTTAGGATTGCAGCCTTAACCTCTGAAAGGTGATTGTTAGGAAGAAGGAACCTGGAGGATGAATGGACCATGACATTTGAATACTGAAGCAAAACAAAACTAGGTTAGCTCTATTCAGGGTGAAGCAGTGTGTTTCATGCTGTAAACTGTAATTCCAGGTTAGCAAAAGCTAGATGCAGATATTCTCCTGGAAGAGTAGGAGAAATGTGTCTCTGTTTTTTTGGTGTCCTGGCATAGAATTTGAATCTGAATCTGAATCTCATTAGCAACTCTGGAAACAGCTGCTACCTTCTAGAGCTCAAACAGAGGAAGCTGCAATTAGTGCTGTCCACAAGGGAAGGTAAAAAAGATAGAGGGGGGGGGAGAGGAAAGAGAGAATTACATAAATTTAAAATTAAGAGAAAATGTACCCATGATGCTGATTCAACCTATCAGGGTATGAATCAACTATTTTGCATCACTAAGAACAACCCCTCCAACATCATTGCACTTATCTTCTCACATTCCTGAATGCCCAAGGTAATAAGGTGCCTTAAGGGAGTGTTCTATTCATTGTTTGAAAATTTTAGTTTACTACATGTGAGGGCCTGCCACACTAGAAAAAGGAGAGCAGAACTCACACACACACACACACACACACACACAAAATCCTGTTCCAGACCTTGTGCAAGATACTGTTAAGATATTCACGTGGGTTTTACCAACACAAACAAGTTACACTTCCAATAATTGTTGTTGTCCTGTTTGCCACCCCGGCAAATGCTTTGCTTATTGTCCAATGCGGAAGTGTAGAGGCAAATAAGGTAGGTTTGGAGAAGAACACAGACAAGCACCTTCCAGCAAGATAGAAAAGCTACCTCTTAACTATGTTGAAAATCAAGCAGAGGAGAATCACCTGGTGTTGGGAGCATTTTATGGGATAATGCTACATGTTGCTTGGAGCATATGGGCCGTTGCCACAAGCAGTGAGCAGTGATGGTGGCCTGTCATCAGTCCCTGGAGGTCTCCTGGTGACAGTAAGTCAGTGTGGGAGGCAGGGAGGTGAAGGAACAGGGACCAAGTGGAGAGCAGAATGAGGCCTGAAAGGGGCTGGTACTGATGGCAGCGGTGCCATCAATATCCTACCCTCTCTTCCAAGCCTCTTTCCTCCTTCCTGGGTTCACTTGGACTGGTGCTAGCAAAATTGCTGTTTTGAGTCTGAGTAGACACATTATGGCACCTGAGAGTTATCCCCAGGTAGGAGAACAAATCTTTTCTTAGCTAGAGGAGACCTCTGGAACTGCCCCTACTCCCAGGATGCAGCACATGCTCTGACAGCACAGCTGCAGCGGCAGGGGAGGGAAAGGATAGGGTTTGGCTGTAAGTCCAGTATTCCGCCTACTACCTCACACAGGCTATCAAAGTGCAGTGCCAAGCCTTGCTATCCAAGCTCCAGTTCCGAGCATAGCTTATTAACAATGACACTCATCTTCCCCCTGTACGTGATAATGTTAAAACATGTTGGAAGTCCAGTTAAAGTAGTTTACCTAATTCAAAATAAACTCCGCTGCCATCATTGCTGAGGAGCCGTATTTCTCTCAATAGCGTGGTGACTGTCGAATCCATGGAGTGTTGGATAATACCAGTCCCTGCCCCATTCAGATCAGTCATTGCATGCTGGAAAGAAAGGAAACTGGTGATCTGAAACCCAAATGCCAAGCTGACTGGACAGAAAAGTTCATCCAGATGCCTTTGTTGGGTCATATAAGCAATCTACGGTGTCACAGAAAGCATGATTATTTTTCAGACATTCTTGTTTCAATTAAAGGATTCGACCTTTAGGGGACCCTGTTCCACAACAGGCAATTCAACAAACTTCCTTGTTGATACTCCTTATGCAGTAGGAGCTTACATTTGTGCTGTGCCTGCACTATTGTCTGAGATATTTACTTTTTGACCTGAAGCACAATTTGTCATTTGCAGCTGCTTTCCAAAGAAACTAACGCTGCATAATTAACAACCTTGCATCCGTTTAATGACTGAAGTGCTAACTTATCGGGCATTGCACATTTTCCCTTTCTGGGGAGTTTGTAGTCACTCACAACTCTCAACATTCAGGGAATAGTTTTACCTGCAAGGGTCTCTAAATGGAAACTGATTACTATTAGTGACTGGCAAGATGACAGCTCTTTTAAAGTTGCTGTTCTTCCTTTTTTTTTTTTTTCACTTTTCAATGTCTTAAAGAGCAAATTCCCAATAACATTTCTTTGGAAAAACTTTGCACTGCAATCATGCAGAAGGACAAGGGTCCCTAGGCAGAAAGAGACATAAATAGCTTCAGACCAAAATATGCATGTCATTTGGTAGGGCCCTAAGGCTTTCTTACCAACCTCTGTGTTTTTGTGGGAGGAACTACCAGCTGTTTCCTGTACCTTTGGAAAGCCAGCCTACTCCGTTGGGATTTCAGCAGAAGCCTGCTTGGGAAGCATTCACCAGAGAGAGCAACTCATCATCACTGTCAAATAAGCAGTGCACCCTCAAAAAAGTTCAACATTTTGCAAAGCATTCAAATTGAAGCCATCTGAACTTGACGTATTCCAAGTGATTCACGAGCACCCACAACACAAGCAAATGAGCTGCCCAACTGTCCCGCAGCAGTCACGCGTTCTCGTCATACAGTCCTGCGAGCTGTCAAATGAGTTTGAAAGTGGATGAATGCGAGGCAGGAGAGGATCGACAGAGCTGGCAGCAAGCATGGAAGTGTGGTGAAGAGGTGGCGAGGCAGCAATGGCCTGGAGACAAGAAGCGCTGCTGACTGGTGGGTGATAAATGGCAAATAGCAAGGTGTCATGCCAAGTGCTTCAGTCTTAAATACCAGCGTTCTTGTATGTTTGTAACTCAAAGTTCTTCGTGATGGGTCTGTACGGCTGAAAGATTCAACTTCTAATGGCCATGGCGTTACGGTGAATGTGAAGCAGAGCTGACAAAGGAGGGAAAATGCTCCCAGAAATCATTGCACATATTTCATATCACAGGCCATTAGTTTTGCTGAGCAAGTAAGAGAGCGACAGCAGATTTGCCTTCCAAATCTTGTCACTTGTCTCATTCGTGCCACCCAGTTACAGCAAGTAAACCCAATTTGTGGCACATTCTTACTGCTGCCAATAATTCCTCTTCATTTTTGGCATCAGAAATGCCTGACTCTCATAATATATATATACAGTTGAACCTCTTTAAGTTGACCACCCAAGGGACTGGGGGAAATTGGTCAACATAGGGAGGTGGTCAACATACAGGAAAAAAAGCATTTAAATATTATCATGTTTAGCAACCAGGGCAACAAATGCAAGGCCAAGTTATTATTTAGATTGGATTTTTAAAAAGTTTTATTGCGAATATCAATGAGAATTGATCCTCTTGTGATGCTTACTATTTATATCATCTATATTTATATCAAGAGACAGAGAATAAACAGCCCACAATCAGTGTTTAAAAAACCCCTGAAAATTCATAAGCTTAAAAAAAAAATTGTAAGTTTAAAAAAAGTACTAGGTTTCATGGCAGACAGGCAGACCAATGCTATCCAATGCTATCAGGCAGACCAATGCTATCCCTTGCATGTAGCATGTTACATAGCCCCAACAGCTAAAAACAAAACACTTTTTTACTTAGGCTGCCTGGTCTCCACTGGGTCTCCTCAGATTCATTAAATGCCAGAAGGTGTTTGATACCATCCCTCACTAAAGAAAACGCCACAGTCAGGGAATAAGAGGACAGGTCCTCTCATGGATTGGGAACTGGTTGAGGACCAGGAAACAGAGAGTGGGTGTCAATGGGTAATTGACAAAAAATGTGGAGAGAGGTGGAAAGTGGAATGCCTCAAGGATCTGTCCTGGGACTGGTGCTTTTCAACATCTTCATAAATGACCTGGACACAGGGGTAAGCAGAGAGGTGGACAAGTTTGTGGATGACAGTGAACTTTTCTGAGTGGTGAAGACCAGAAGCGCTTGTGAAATGCTCCAGAAGAATTTCTCCAAACCAGGGGAATAGGCAGCAAAATAGTAGTTGTGTTTCAATATAAGTGGTAAGTAATGCACTGGTGATGGGAACCAAAGTGAAAGGACAGTGGCTTCACTATGCACAAGCAACCTCATGTCCCTCACAATTTGATACATGTCCAGGTACAATCAGCAGCCCGTGCAGGTCTGTCGGCTATGTGCAGTGTGCCCAACCCTTTCACACGCGCGCTAGCAGGCGTAGGGCAGGGATTGTCGCATGGCTTCTTGTTTTTCCAAGATGGGACAAACCAGACAAAACACAGACCCCCAGTATCGCATTCAGTGGGCAACGTTTGGAGGGTAAATTATTACTCTGTGCAATGGTCAAAGTGGTCAAGATACAATTTACGGAGGTGGTCAATATAGAGAGGTTGGTCTCCCATAGTGTATATGCAGTGTCTGTCTATACTGTGAAAATTAGGTCAACTTAAGAAGGTGGTCAATATAGAGAGGTAGTCAACTTTGGAGGTTCTACTGTGTGTGTGTATATATAATCTTGATTAAAACTCTAAATGCTGATGTATTTCCAGGGCAGAAGTCTCTGTTGCAGAGTTTTCCTGAACATTTACATTTTGGATGTGTGTGTTTTTTATAAGCAGTTCTGCAAGAGCATCTGTATCACCTAAATCTACCTCAGGCAAATGTGATGGTGCCTGTGGATTTATTTTAAGGTTAGATTGTTGACTGACATCTGTGTCTCTGGTTTTTGTAGATGTCACCTTCCCGAGACTCACCTTCGAAACAGAATATTTTGTGGATCTCAGTTCTTTGTAAGAAGAGAGTCTGCATGCTTCCTCGACATAATAGACATGTGAAAAAGGGTAATGATCACTCATCATTTTCCATATTATCTTTTTAATGCACATTACTACAGAGCTTTGATTTTTAAAGGAATAGATAAGTTTTACATATCTTCCAACACCCCACTTTAATCTACTTAAAAATGTTTAAACAGATGAACGGCCCAGTGCTATGGGCCAATTACAAAAGAGGAAGGCATTTTTTGTTGCATTTTCGCTGCATTAAATGCAGTAGTGCGACTGCAAATGGTGTCCCAGCGCTCGGTGATTTGGAGCCACCAACAGAACCAATCAGCAGTTCTGTACACCCACCACTGAAAAGCCTGGTCCCTGCTGACCCAAGTAAGTTGGCAGAGGGGGCAGTTAATGGGCAGGGAAGAGGATGGTTCAGGGGACGTATGGGGATGGGAAAGACAAAGGATGGGGAACAGGCTGGAAGGGTGGATCTCACTGACAAAAATTCACACTGCATCCTATCCCAAATTTTTCAACCTTTCTCTTCTCAGACTTATGCAAACTACATAGCTGGCACAGAAAACCTAAATTTACCTAGGGGCGGCCTTCTAGTCACCGCCTCCCATCATTGTATGCAGTGCATGTTCCATCAGCATGGCTGCATTGCACATAGTGATGGAGGATAGGATTTGGCTGTGAGGTACATGTAAGCTGATTTCTGACTTTTTTTAAAGGCTTCAATTCTGTTCCATAAACACGAATAAGAATTTGATTGCTGATTTCTGCAGGATTGTTTTTTTTTATTTTCTTGAAAACTTTATGGATGTGAAATGTTCAATTCTTATGAAGAACAGAGTAAATCAAGCAGTTGAACT
Source organism: Tiliqua scincoides (assembly GCF_035046505.1). Lineage (NCBI taxonomy): Eukaryota > Metazoa > Chordata > Lepidosauria > Squamata > Scincidae > Tiliqua > Tiliqua scincoides. The sequence goes on from NC_089824.1 coordinate 66,123,466, forward strand.
CTTAAAGTATAAGGTCATTCTATGAGGAAATATGCGAGGAACCAAACTCCATGCTACATTGTGTTGTTAAAACTGTTGTGTTTGGTTGTTCCCCTCCCCCTCAAAACAGTAGCCTCAGAGCCCCTGATCTATGTTAGGGAAAACTGTGTTGGAAAGGAGGGCTTTCATCCTTTGCTCCCACCATGGCGCCAAATTGGGTTGCATCCCTCTCTGCAGATGCCATTTGCCCTAGTAGGAAATCTCCCATTGTTGCTCATAGCAGCTCTCTATCCTCCAACCCCACTCAATGATTTTCAATACAATCCTGATGTAGCTGGCTATGATCTTCTCTAATATGTGAATGGCTTCAGTGAATGTTATCAAGTTCCACCAGATAGCAATAATTGTTCTTATCAGCCATACTCAGTGTAAGTCCTGCTATTTCCTGTGGATTGCTATAACTACAAGATCAACTAGATTCTGGTAATCTGAAGATCACAATAATTGCAGTGCTACCTTTTAGAGCTCCTTTGCTTTAATTAATTTCCATTTGTGTTGCAATTACACTCCTATGTTCTGGACCAGTGGTTCTCATACATTTAGCACCAGGACCCACTTTTTAGAATGAGAATCTGTCAGGACCCACAGGAAGTGATGTCATGACCGGAAGTGACATCATCAAGCAGGACAATTTTTAACCATCCTAGGCCTAAATCCTACCCACACTTATCCAGGAGTAAGTCCCATTGACTATCATTGTTAAAAGCATATACATAGTAGCCTGTTAAAAGTACAGATGTGTAACATTTCCCCAAGTGCAGTCACACACCAGGCTAGCATCAAGTCTAATATATTAAAAATAAAATATTGAAATGAATGGGGACCCACCTGAAATTGGCTCGCAACCCACCTAGTGGGTCCCAACCCACAGTTTGAGAAACACTGTTCTGGAAAATTCGCTCCCATTTCATTCTGTCTGTACACACCAATTGAAAAAGGTGTACTTCTCTTTCTTGTAGGACTGGGCTTTTGCTCTTTTCCTGACAAAACACTGGAGACTGGAAGAGACACAGTGAAGACCACTTGAAGACACTTTCTTCTCCCACTCACAGTAAAAGATTCTGAAATGGCTCCTGTTTCACAGCAGGCTAGTCTCACTCACCTTGCACAAATTCTACTTGTATGTTAAAGAATTTCACCATCTCTCTAGTGCAGATGCCGCTCTAATGCCACATAGGACATATTCCTAAGCCACTTTCCAGCACCAACATAAGGGCAATGCAGCTTCAAGCTAAGGAAACAAACATTCCCTTACTTTGAGGAGGCCTCCATGAGTGCCCCCCAACTGCAGGAAGCATTATACGTCCCATTGGCACAGCTATGCCAGTGCTGGAAAGTGGGGGCCCAATCCTATCCAATTTTCCAGTGCCTGTACAATTGTGCCAATGGGGCATGCACTGCATCCTGTGGTAGTGGGGGGGCAGTCACAGAGGCCTCCTCAAGGTATAGGAACATTTGTTCCCTTACCTTGGGGCTATATTGCAGCTGCACTGGTGCTGGAAAGTTGGATAGAATTGGGCCCTGGGTGAGGATTTGGGCCATAGTCAAACTTAAGTCAGCATTTAGGGACAACAGCCACTTCTTGAAAACAGTGTTTGCCTTATATAAAGATTTAACCATATCACTGGCAATAAATAAAATATTTATTTATTTGCAATAAAGCTTATTGGTATTTTTATGCCCCAAATGCCTCTGATTTTTTTTTTTTTTAATTAAAAATATTGCTGGAGCCTGAGTGTGGCTGCATTGATTTTGAATCTAACTGTGATATTGGTCAACACTTATTTAGAAGAGAAATCAGTAAAGCTCTGTGCCTCCAGTAAAAGCCATCACCTTTGATGGGCTTCTGTTTAAAAAACAAAATATTCCAAGTAATCTACGTACTTTAATAAATAATGAACGAAACCATTTGCTAGGAATTGTTTTTGTTCATTTCTTCCTTAGTTTTTGACACGCTATATCTATTTTATCTTATCTAAATGTCTTTGTTTGTTTCTTGCGAGTCTTTTTCTAAATTAAAGTGAAAGTTTATCAGATGCACAGCTACCTTGCAGGGTGTTTTTTTGCTAATGGTTTTTTTTTAAAGAAATGCACACGGCATGGTGCATTTTGATTATCTTGTCAATCTTATCCCTTTTCCCAGGTAATTTGACAGTAGTTTAGAGGATTATAGCAGAAAACCCATACAAACATTTACTCAGAGGCCTACTGGAGCTCTTAGGAACAATTTTGCAATCGTCTTATTTTCCATCTTAGCCTTTGAGGAGGGATGATTCCCCCAGGTGTTTTTTTTTAAGTCACTGTTTATGAGTTTCAATGCTGTTTTTGTGGTTTTTACTTTTATCTGCTCACATGTTATTTATCATTGGCATCCTTCAGTCTCGGAAGACTATGGTATCGCGCTCTGAAAAGTGGTTCTGGAACAGCGTCTAGTGGCAATCGGGAGTGGCAATTCGGGAGTGGCAATCCCTTCCACACTGGGAGCAAGTGCAGTCTGTCCCTGGTCTGTCTCCCTGGCTATGGGCCTTCCTTCTTTGCCTCTTTGCTTCAGTCTGTTGGCCAAGTCTGTTGGCCAAGTGTCTCTTCAAACTGGGAAAGGCCATGCTGCACAGCCTGCCTCCAAGTGGGCTGCTCAGAGGCCAGGGTTTCCCACCTGTTGAGGTCCATTTCTAAGGCCTTCAGATCCCTCTTGCAATCTTTGCCAATCTTTGTATTGCAGCTGTGGTCTACCTGTAGGGCACTTTCCCTGCACGACTTCTCCATAGAGGAGATCCTTTGGGATCCAGTCATCACCCATTCTCATGACATGACCAAGCAAACACAGGCGTCTCTGTTTCAGCAGTGCATACATGCTAGGGATTCCAGCTCGTTTCAGGACTGTGTTGTTTGGAACTTTGTCCTGCCAGGTGATACCAAGGATGCGTTGGAGGCAGCGCATGTGGAAAGCGTTTAGTTTCCTCTCCTGTTGTGAGTGAAGAGTCCATGACTCGCTGCAGTACAGAAGCGTACTCAATATGCAAGCTCTGTAGACCTGGATCTTGGTATGTTCTGTCAGCTTCTTGTTGGACCATACTCTTTTTGTGAGTCTGGAAAACGTGCAAACTGCTTTACCAATGTGTTTGTTTAGCTCGGTATCGAAAGAGTGTCGGAGATCGTTGAGCCAAGGTACACAAAGTCATGGACAATCTCCAGTTCATGCGCAGAGATTGTAATGCAGGGAGGTGAGTCCACATCCTGAACCATGACCCATGTTTTCTTAAGGCTGATCGTCAGTCCAAAATCTTGAAAGGCCTTGCTAAAATGATCCATGAGCTGCTGGAGATCTTTGGCAGAGTGGGTAGTGACAGCTGCATCGTCGGCAAAGAGGAAGTCACGCAGACATTTCAGCTGGACTTTGGACTTTGCTCTCAGTCTGGAGAGGTTGAAGAGCTTTCTGTCTGATCTGGTCCGGAGATAGATGCCTTCTGTTGCAGTTCCAAAGGCATGCTTCAGCAGGACAGTGAAGAAAATCCCAAACAAGGTTGGCGCAAAAACACAGCCCTGCTTCACTCTGCTTCGGATGTCAAAGGGGTCTGATGTGGAGCCATCAAAGACTATGGTGCCCTTCATGTCCTCGTGGAAAGACATGATGATGCTGAGGAGCCTGGGTGGACATCCGATCTTGGGGAGAATCTTGAAGAGGCCGTCCCTGCTGACCAGGTCGAAAGCCTTCGTGAGATCTATGAAGGCTATAAAGATATAATCACATGTTACTGTTTTACTTTTAAAGTGCTTTTGTTGCTTCTGTTATGTTATGAATTGTATTTTATATGGTTGTTTTTAGTATTTTAACTCATGTTGTATGCTGCTTTGAGTGGTATAAGTGGTATAAAAATCTTGTAAATAAATAAATTCTTATTTGGTGGTTCTCTTCTCATTCAACTGATGAGAGGCACTAGCCTTTCCACACATCCAGCAGATCAGCCAAGAATTAACTATTCATCTTTTGTGATCAAGTAAGGATTTTTGGCTCCTCTGTGTCATTGGCCCTGGCTGGGGAGTTGTTTTTTTGTTTTGTTTTTTGCTAGCCTACTTCAGACTGACCAAGTGGCTTGGTTGTAGTTTATCCAGGTGGTCACACCTGGCAGGTAAGTGCAGGTTGGGCATGAGGATCAGGAATCAGTGTGCATCCTGTGGAAGTGGAGTGAACAAAATAGGGACCAGAACAGGTCCTTAGGGGCTTCTTGGCTCAGGCATGTTGCCTCGGAGAACCCCTTGTTCATACTGTAAAGTGAAGTGCCGCCAAAATAGCGTCCGCTTCATTTTATAATGGGGGCAGGTGTGGAGGTCTTCTCTTGGTAAGGGAACATATTACCTGGGGATAAGTCTCCCAGAGTGAAGGAGTCTAGTGCAGGTCCACATGGACCCGTACCACAGAATTGGGTCAAGGAAGGGGGTTAGGATATCAGCAGCACTGGTGGTGCCAATTCTACCCCCTCCCAGACTCAATCCACCCATCCCCCACCCTCTTCCCTCCCCCACCCCATTTCACCCCCTATCCATCCCCCTTCTGCCCTCCCACCTTTGCTTCCACCTCCTCCACTGTCTTACCTTCATTTGCAACTGATGGGAAAAGCACTGGATTGGGTGGGAAGGTGCAGGCCTTCCCACCCGCACTCCCAGCAGTGTGCTAACTATCCTGACAGAGCACCTTTTGCGACTGGTGCTGACTGCTTTATGGCAGTCAGAGAAAGTGGAAGAGAAGATGCACCAGTGACCAGTAAATATAAGATTGGGCTCTTAGTTTTGTTAGAACTGCTGCAAACCCTTGCATTTGATTAATAACTTGTGGCCCTTTCCCACATATTCTCATTTGTTGTGTGCTTTGTTGGGTTGTGTGAAGGCAATATGGCAATGACTTTACAGTGCAACACTGTACATGTTAATCAGAAGCAAGTCTGACAGTGTTCAGTGGGACTTTCCCCCAGAATTACGTATAGGATTGCAGCCTGAATTTGCCTCTCCTATTTGACATAGCTACAATGATTGGTCGATTTGAATCTCAGTGTCTTGTGTCCAGGTCCATAGAAAAAGTGATCTGGTAAAGAATTAACAACTGTCCCCCCAATATATTGTTGGTTGCACTTGAATATTTTCCCCCAGTTTTCTCTGTAGTTGTGTGTTATATTCTTTCCATTCCTGTGTCCACTTGGTGCATAAAGTTATTAGGCACTCTTTTGTTCTTTCACTTATTGCATCTTTCTTTTGAAGAAGTGTAATTCTCATTAGTGATGGAAACTCTACCACTGCATTCTTTTATTACTAATAATAAAAAGCCTGATTGATTACTAATCCAATCACAAATAACTTGTCCCCTAATTTTTTGCTCAGGTTCAGCCAATAGTTTACAAGCCTAGAAGTTTAAAAGTTAGGTTCTTAAATTCAATATGCACAGTATAAAACAGCTTTTGAACTGTTTTGAACTCAGTGTTTTCTAAATCTTGTATATGACTTTAGTTATTCCTGAGGCTTTTTTCTCCCTTTTTGTTGACTTCGTCATAAGTCAGCTGATATTATTAAGAGTTGCAGGATGTGTAACTTGGACTGCATCTAGAGGTGATAGCAGCCTGTTCAGGCAAACCACACAATGCTCCTGGAATTTCAGTCATCACTACAGTTCCCACAGCCAAAGAGACAAACCATTTCTCGGATTGAACGTCAGCTTCTCTCTTCAGCAATGGGAACTACTACATCAGTTGAACAAGGACAAACAAAACAGCTGTTGTATTGAGTACAGGCACACTGCTTCTTTTCTTTTCAATCATAGTTGTATTGTTTATGACCCAATCCTATTGGTGTTGGGTGGCAGCAGAACTTGTGTCAGCGCCAGCTGTAAAAGGTACTTGGGCAGCACATAAACTTACAGGCTGCTGGAGCACCAGTGGGAAGGCCAGAGCCTTCCCACCTTCATCGTCAGACCACTGGGCCAACCATTCAAGCAGGTAAGCCAGCAAGAGAGTTGGGGAGGGGAAGGATGGAACAGGGGAGAGGAGGGTGTGAAACTGTCAGAGGTAGAGTAGTAGCATAAATGGGAAGAGTCCCACTGTTCATTGGAAACAGGAAGTCTCCTTGTTATGGAAGGATAAATTCCTCACGAAGACTGGAACCACTTGCTTTCTCCTTTGGATACTGTGGCAGAGAGTGGAATAACTTCTGGGGAGATAAAACGTGGTGTGCAGAGTTAGTAATGGTTTTATAGCAAATTTAGAGGGGTTTTTTAGTCAGCTGTTCATAAAGTTTTACTTTTTTAAAAAAAAATTGCTAATTGTACCTCATAGTTGAGGAAACCCTCATCTTTTTTTTTTTTTTTTTAGTTCTGGATTCTAATAAACTTTTAAAACAATATAATTTTTTTTTCTGAGTAGTCATCTGCTTATCCTGTAAATAATTGTGTTAAGAGGGGATTTAGCCCACGAAACCAATGGCATATAAAGGGGGTGGCCAGAGGGCCCTCCTGTCATGGGTGCCAGGTTGCAGGGAGGTGTCAAAGAGGCTGTCCCAAGACGTTTAAACTTTTTTTTTTCCAAGAAGAAAACTTATTTCTTTTAAACTTATTTTTCAGTTGTTTGTTGGTATGATTATACTGGTCCAACCTTGTTATACACGAATTTTTTATACACGAATTGGACTCAACATGAATGGCCACTGCAAATGAAAAGGAATGTGCTGATCCCTGGAGAAGGGGAAAAATGCACCCCTTTAAAATGCTTTTCTTACTGTTGTAGAGATTTTTATCTCAACATGATGAGAAGGGCCCTTTAAATTAAAGGAAAACAGTCTTTTGCAATTGTTAGAGAGAGGGCAGCCAGTTGACAATCCATCAATCATTCTCTCTCCAAGCCACCCCCTCCCTTCCCCCGGAACACTGAAAGAAAAATAATCCTTTCTAGGGGTCTGGAGAGATACTGATTGTTGGATTGTCATCTTAATAACTCTATCTTAACATCACAAAGGTCAGCAAGGCTGTTTTTAAATCACCTGAGCAACAGGACTTTGTTTTTTAAATTGATTTGCTATAGTGCGATTTTTGCCATTCATGTGAGTTCTGGGAACAGAACCCTCGCGAATAATGAGACTCAACCTGTATATACAAAGTTACAAAGTTATATATAGATTAATATACAAATATAAATACGCAAACGTACAAAGGGCTCAATCCTAACTTACTTTCCGGTGCTGATACAGCTGTAATGCAGCCCCAAGGTAAGGGACCAGATGTTTCCTTAGCTTGAGGAAGATTCTGTTGCTGTCTCTCTACCACAGGATGCAGCACATACTCTGTTGGTATGGCTGCATCAGCACTGGAAAGTTGGATAGAATTGGGCTCAAAGTTACATAAAAAGTTCAGTAAACCTACACACAAATATCAATAAATGAAAATGTTCACTGTCTACACTTCATATCGTTACTGAAAATAATTTCGTCATGGGGGTGCCAAAAATTTGTGGGCCCAGGTTGCCAAATGACCTTGATACACTTCTGCAGGGAAACCCTCCTATTTTTAATTCCTGGGCTGGTGGCAGTGAAGCTACTGTTGAAATTCCTCACCTGGCCAAGACAGATAACTTTACTATTTTTTTTCTCCTGAGCTTGCTCAGAAAAACTCAAAAGACTCCAACTTGGGTGCTTTTGTTTTCTCTCCCCCCCCCCATTCTCCAGGGTAACCGGGGGAAAATAACTGAATCCTGACTGAGCTGAGGATTGAGCTGAGCTCAGCCATCATGAGAAGTCTCTTGTTGATCGTTCTACCTAAAGAGTCTCAAAGTAAGAATTTGCAGTATATGAATTGCTCATCAATACAATAGTCAATATTTTTCATCCACATATCCCTCTGCTTAGAAGTGTTTTCATCAGAGAGAGGGTTTACTGCCACAAGTTAATAGCCCCAGAGAAACCAGCAAAACCAATGCTAAATGATGTTGTCAGTGCCTCCGAGGGTATGCACATTGCCTGTTGGTCAATCATGGGCTAACCTTTAGGCTTAGAGTGGGCATGGCAATCTGTTCTCACAGGATAAATAACACAACACAGCTGTCTTAACACTAATCAAGCCTGATGCCAGTTGGTTTGGGTTCTCCGGAAGGAATGTAGGGTCAAAAGAAAGATCATCTGAGCCATTTAAAAAAAGTTAACATTGATGTAGTCTAGTTGGAAGTCTGTGTTTGCTGCATAAAATGAGATTTTCATGTTTATATTACACAACTGGTTTGGTATATGTATTGATTGGGCGGTTTCTATACATTTCAGGAAGTCTCTGTCAAGTCTCAGGTAATGTTTGCGTTCAATCAAAAATAGATTCTGACTTGCAGACTTGCTTGTCTTTAATCAAAGTTCCTCCTTTAATTAAAAAAGGAATTCAGAGATGATTGACAGCAGTTTTGAAATACAATCAAAGTTACTAGAAGGCTAAAAATAAAATCCATTCTCGCTTATGCCTTTGGAGAGTATCTGGAAAATGTGATTTCTCCATTTACAAGGCAAAAATAAAGAGGGGGTTAAGAAAGACAGGAGCAGCTTCATTTTCTTTGAACGTCTCAGGGCCGTTTTCATAAACTCAAATGCAAGGATTGTATCAGCCGTTGCTCCCAGCTCTACTTCCAGCTTTCTGTTCCAGTGGTCTAAAGGTATCACTACAGCCCAATCCGAACCAGCCGTCTGCCCCCCCCATGCCAATGGAGCATGAGCTGCCTCCTATGGTAAGAGGGCAGTAATGGAGGTCTCTTCGTGGTAAGGGAAGTTTTGTTGTCTCTTCATTGTAAAGGAACAGCTTCCACTGCCCAAAAGGGTCTCCTTGGATCTGCACCAGCTAATTTAGTGTCACAGAACTGATGAGAGTAAGGGAGAGAGCATGGGGATATCATCCTTGCTCATGGTGCTGCTGGCATCCACCCTCCCTCCCCTGTTCCACCTCCCACCTGCTTCCCTCCCCACCCAGACACTTCCCCACCCTGCCCATTCCTCCTTTGCCTGCCCACACCACCAACTTACTGACACAACCAGCAGGTGTCCTTACCACTGGCCCATGCACGCAGCTTCCACATGTGCGCTGTGGTGGTGGTCTTGTTGCATGTGCTATCAGTTTGAAACTTCTACCACCGGTCTAGAACTTTTACCAGCGGAATGTGTTTTCCGCCAGCCGGTGCCCTGGTTAGGATTGGGGACCTAGTTTGCTGAGCACTATGATAACCGAGTCATTTAGGGCACCACAGCCATTGCAAATAATAATCATGTTGTTTTTACACAACACCCTGCATGTGACCCATGCTAAGCCGGTTGAACCCAACTGTGATGGTAGGTAAAATTATAGTGGGACCAATGCAATAATGTAAACTCATGTATTTCTGTACCTTCTTTTAGGCTGCAAGCCTAACCACACATTCCTGAGAGTGAGCCCTATTGAACAAAATAGAACTTACTTCTGAGTAGACCTGGTTAGGATTGTGCCTTAGGTTCTTACTGGCCAGGTTCTGTGTCTGAGTGATTTCTTTATTCCCTTTATTCCCTGACAAATTCCCAAAAGCCACAGTGGTCTGTTGAATTGCTTACAGAGCATTCAAACAGATCAAATTAATCACCATGAATTATTTGCACTCCTGTAATTTGGAGCTGATTGTGATGTCACATAATTACTCCGTCAGCCCGTCAGCACCACTTTAAAGGGCATGGGATTCTGCTATTAGCACAAGACCTTCTAATTGTCCTCTCTGTGAAATGTACCATTATGGGTTGTGTCTGTGCTTTCTTCTTTTGCTCTTTTGACATAGCAGATTAACCCCTGCTAACTGGGTAAGAGGCACTTTTTCAAGTGGGTGCTCCTTTTTTTTAGCAGGGGGAGAGTAACTGGCCCACCTCACCCCAGCACTGTCTGTTCTAGTGGCTGTCTGCTGGTATTCCTTTGCTTCTTTTTAGATTGTGAGCCCTTTTGGGACAGGGAGCCATTCAGTTATTTGATTTTTCTCTGTAAACCCCTTTGTGACCTTTTAGTTGAAAAGCGGTATATAAATACTGTTAATAATAATAATAGCAGGTTGGATTTTCAGCAAGGTTCCTTGCAGCTGTATGTTCTGCCCCCTACTTCTCTGATGCTGTGAGAAGCAGAACCAACAGCTCTTACGTTGCCTTGGACCTCCCAAACAAGGAGGGATGAAGTCCAAGATGACATATCATCCCCAACAAGTATGCAGATCATGGGTGCCCAATCATTTGTTTCACTACACATGGATCCTCTGCTTTACTCAGCTTGAGACTGCAATGCACTGAATCTCTTTCCTTCTAATGCTCAAATCAGAGCTTTTGTGCCAATAACTTTGTAGCCATCAGGACCACTTGGAAATTAAATGGAAGGCTCCAAGCAGGGAAGGAAGTTGAAAGAAGCAAGTGAGTGTTGTGTGTGTCTGGCATTAATTGACTGCCTGATTAAGCTTTTGCCCGAGAGAAGGAGAAGGAGAGGCAAGCTTTCCCCCTCCTGGGAGAAGAGGAAGGAGGGGGAGGCTTTCTCTGCTTATTTGTTTGTTGATGTGAGAAGAAGCTTTGGAGGAGATCTGCCGAGCTTGTTATGGAAATATGAGTGCATAACTCTAACTTTTTAAATCTAAAATTTGTTTGATTACAAATTTACCCTCTTGGAATATAATTATTGTTGTGGAGTGTTCAGTTTCATTTTCCTGTGGAGAGCTGGTGGAGTGCCTGTGGTGAGCGCTGCTGGAGACTTGCATTATTTTTTGTTTTGCAAAAGTGGTTGATTGTTTACATTCCTTTAATTATCTCCTGGAAAGGAATGCTGTTGACATAGAAACAGATATAAATAACAGAAATAAGATATAAACAACAGAAATAAGAAGATTAGGGACATCTAGTGGACTAAAAAGGACACTACAAGGACAAGGACAGGATTTGACAAGTGAAGTAAGAAGAAAGAAGATATAAGATGGAAGAAAAAGGATGACAGGAAAAGGAGTGAAAGTTAGGGGCTCTCCTGCCCTGGAGTCCAGCTTGGGAAAACTAACACAAGAGGAACCAAAAGGGAAAGAATGGAAGCAGACAATACAAGACAATATAGAGAAATTAGTGGCGATGGGACAGCAACAAACAAATCAATTGCAGTTCAAGCTAGTTTGGATGTGTTAACTACACAACTAGATGATCTTAGTGTGCAACTCAAAGATGTTATATCTGAATCATGTGAGAAAAAACAAAGGATTGTGGAAAAAGTACTGGAAATGGGAAAGCAACAAGCAAATCGATATTTACAAATCCAAATTAGCCTGGAAATCTTAATTCAACAGACAAATGAGTCTAATACGCAACAAACAGGAGAGGATCAACAAAAGCGCAAATAAATGGAAGATAAATCCAAAACACTGGAGACAGGACAAAACAAAAAATTGGAAGAGACAATTTTAATGGAGTTAGCTTGGAAGATAAAGACTCAAAAGTCACCAGACCAGAAAGGAGAAGAAATACTTTGACTAATTGATGCAGATTGGATTGATCAAGTGAAGGAAGAAAAAATACTTCAACCAACTGACATAGATTGGAATGATCAAGAGAAGGAGATCATTCATCAAGATGTTATTTTATCAAGAAGAGCGAGTACATTAAATCGTGATCTGTTAAATGGAATTCATGTGAAATTTATTAGAAAAAAAAGATGGAAAGTTAGGGAAGAGAAGAGATTTGGCAGACCAGTGGATATTTAGGTTGGAGACAAGGGAATAGATAAAAAGAAAGATAGTAATGTGCTAATTTTGTATGTTAGAAATTAAAGCTTATTAGATGTTAATGAGAATTTATATAAGTTTTATAGGTAATATGTAACATGTATAAAAATTTTAGTTAGCTTGATATTAATAGATGTTAGAATTTAGAGGATAATTTTAGTGTTAGAATTAATTTTAGGTGATATTGTTTTGGATGTTTATGTATATGTTTATGTATTTAGTCATGAGGATATATTAATTTTGGATGTTATAGAAATGGTATATGTAATTATTAGGATATTAAAAGTTGTTAGAATTTAGTATGTTAGATATTGGATTATGATATTAATTGATGTGAGGATTTTATATGCTAGATACTGGAAAGACACGAAGATCCCAGTGAAAGATGAATTAATAGAGAAAATAATGACTGTGGTGGAAATAGACAGATTTTTAGAGAGCTTGGATCAACACGTATGGATTGAGTAATGAAAATTATTTTATGCTTGGTTGAAAATAAAGTTGTAGAAGTATAAGATAGGGTATTTAGATGAATTTATTATATATATGATATATCATATATGATCTGAGAGATAAATGATAAATGATATTAAGAGGATAATGTAGAAAAGGAATTGGATTAGGAAATATGTAATGAATTATTACTTATAGTGAGGTATGATGTCTTGTACCCTCTAATACTGTGTTTATGTGTGTTTGTTATTTTTGTTTTTAGAAAAATTTAATTTAATTTTTTTTTTAAAAAAGGACCACTTGGAAAGACCAGGAAGATTTCCGTATGGAATGGGCAGGGGACTATATATGCAGGATATGCAGGTGTGCAGAAATTCATGTTGAAAAATGAAAACAACACAAAAGGGGAATCCACCTCCCACATATACATGATACCTCAGATACATATTGTGCAGTTTCCGCTATGGCCTCATGCACTGAAGGGGAGCCAGGGCATGTGCAACCTTGTTGCAAACTAACCTTAGTGTATATTGTCCACCAGCGTTCTCGGGGGGGGGGGGTCACAGTGCTAAGTTCTTCAGGGCACCCTGTGAGCTGTCCCCCCCACCACTGGAGCCATTCCAGGCGGCAAGAACAATGCAGAGGAGACACCTCCACATTGCCCTCACTGTCTGGAATGGTTCCAATGATGGGGGGGCAGCTTACAGGGTGCATTGAGGCACCCTGAAGAACACAGTGCTGTGCTCCCCTCTTTGGAAAGGCTACTGATATTGTCTGCAGCATGTCAAGAGTGAGACTCACTGCCACCCACAGATATTCTCTATTTCTTGGGGGTGTGTGAAAGGAGTGGAAGAAAAAGCAGAATGAAGAGGGACAGAGAGAAGAGTTATGAGATTGGGAAGAATGAAATCAAGATAGGTTAGATGGGAAGAGGCAGGGCTGGCTGAGAATCCTAGATAGGTATATAGAAGCATTTTGTTGCAGGTCTATACATGTATACATTAAGGAGCAAGTCCTATTGACAACAGTTTGCCATACTTAACATCTTTTTAAGATCTGTTAATATCTTTTTTAAAACCTGGTTACAGGCCTGATCCTTTTATGATTTGCTACTCTATGCTCTTTTACCTGACTACTTTTTATCTGACTACTGTTTTATCTGACTATTGTATATGTTGTTAGTATGCTTTTATCTGTTTTTTTTTTTTTTGTTTTATCTGTTGTTAGTATGCTTTTATCTGTTTCTCTGATTTATCTGTTTTTAAATTATGTTTTTAAATTTGTTTTAACCTTGGTTGTAAGCCCCTTGAGTCCCTCCAGGGAGAAAGGCGGAGTAACAATAAAGTTAATAATAATAATACTTAAGATAGGGTTTTAAGAGCTGCAGTGCAATTGGGAATTTCTTAGGGTGGTCGTAGCATGTGGGCATGGAGCTGATGCACAATACCCAGCAAAAAAGTGCTCGGGCAGAGCCATATGGATTAAAAACTCCAAAGCCAGAGATTCCATCATGAGCCACAAGGTGAATTATACTGAAAGGATAATTACTTGGCATGGCAATAAGTACTGATTGATGCACGTAGTTAGTATGCTGAGTAGGTTTCAGTGCAGATGACGGCGAATTAATATCAGCAGTAACTATTGTTAGAAAGCATTGCTTTCCTTATTGGGGAACCCAGGAAAATGGAGTTAGGTGCACTTTGTACTACATTGCTGAGTTCTGATGAGATGGCATCAAGAGTGTGGCATTGTTCACCAATCTGGAAAAGGAAAAGACACCTGGATCAGCTTCCTTACATTGGAGCTATCTTTATGCCTAATAAATAATCTAGACTGGGTTTAAACCGACCCGGGGCCATTTGCTGCCCTCTGGGACTCCCAATCTGGCCCACAGGGAGCTCCCAGCCTCCAAAGAGCCTCTGGCCCTCTGGAGATTTGATGGAGCCTGTGCTAGCCTGAAACAACTGCTCTCAGCATGAGGGCAATTGTTCGTTCTCTTGTGTGAGCTGTAGGACGAGGGCTCCCTCCACTGTTTGCTGTTTCACGTCTGTGATGCAGCAGTGGCAACTAAGGAAAGGCCGACTGCTTTGTGCAAGGTCTTTTATAGGCCATGAGCTATTGCAAGACCTTCATTCATTCATATACCGTATTTATCGGCGTATAACACGCACTTTTTCCCCCTGAAAATAGGGGGCAAATGATGTATGCGTGTTATACGGCGATGTCTCTTTAAGGGATCCCGTTCCCAATAGTGCCTAGCGGCGGCACAGCGTCCTGACGTGATGTCAGCGCTGCGCCCGCCGCATATTATCACAGCTGCTGGCAGCTGATGAATATGGTAAGTGGAGACCCTTTCTTTGGGGAGGGGAGGGGGAGGGATTGAGGTGAGGTGGCATAAGTAATGCTTTGGATGGTGAAGAAGATGAGCTGATTTATGAAGATAGTAGCAGTGAAAGCAGCAGTGTTCATTGCGATTTTGAAGATAGCAGTGAAGATGAAGAGTTTCTTGGTTTCCCAGATAGTGATTTCTGAGTAAACTTTTGTAAAAACAAAATATCCAAGTTTCTTTTGTTAAAACAGTTGCTTTTACTGTCCTTTTACATTATTTACCTTATATGTGGTAATAATATTAATAAAAAAAAGTTCTGAGCTACCCTTATTTTTTTCCTGAAATTTCCCTCTTAAAATGAAGATGCGTGTTATACGCCTGTGCGTGTTATACGCCGATAAATACGGTAAGTTCCATCTCTAATGTATTTATTTATGTAAATTTATTCAAATTTGAAATGTAAATTCTTTTTTTCCCAGCCCCTGACAGTGTCAGAGAGATGATGTGGCCCTCCTGCCAAAAAGTTTGGACACCCCTGATCTAGACCAAAACCACCTGTGTTTTATTCCAAGCTTGAACAATGGTTTGTGGTCAGTTGCATTGAGCTCTGAGAACCATGGCTCGAAGTAGCCCACATCACTGGTGCTGCTACTTTAATATACGTTTCTTCCATTGATTGCACATTTGATCCACCCTCTGGCCTTTCTCTCTCTCTTTTGCTCTGTTCTTGTCCTGAAGAAACAAAATGATGAACACAAGAATTGAGAAGGGGGAGAAACCTTTGCGCAAAATCTTGAGTTCAGCAAATAATCCAAAGGGTGACTAATAGCATATGACAGGGAAGTTCTTCTATTTTGAGCACAGTGGCCACACTCAAGGCATAAAGATATGACATGAAATTAGACAGTTGTGGACTTGCAGTAGATAGAATAGTTATTTGTGGGGGGGGGGGGATAAAGTTGTGGGAGGGAATCTTGTCTGCGTAACGTTGTGTGGCTTTACTTCTGTCCGTCTCTGACATTTTGCTTTATTACAAGACTCTTCCTAACCTTTTGAAATAAAAATTGATGTCTGATCCTGTACACATTTGATAGACATACTTAGAATCAATTGAACAATTTGGGTTTTTTTTTTCCTCACTA
The DNA here is from genome assembly GCF_035046505.1 of Tiliqua scincoides. Classification (NCBI taxonomy): domain Eukaryota; kingdom Metazoa; phylum Chordata; class Lepidosauria; order Squamata; family Scincidae; genus Tiliqua; species Tiliqua scincoides. The sequence continues at coordinate 66,139,188 of NC_089824.1, forward strand.
AACAATTTCACCAATGCATACAGCAATATCACCTGATATGATATACATTTCAGTTCTGCAATAAAATTGCTGTGGATCTGTGCCTTCTGAATGTCCACTGTATCATAGGCAAGTTTGGAGTTCATTTCTTCTTGAATGCCACTAAGTTACATGGGGCACAATCCTGCCCTTCACTTGGGCCAACAAAAGTCCCTTGCGCCGGCCCAGAAGGGTTGCAAACGTGCCGTAAAGCATGTTTGCACCTCCTCGGGAGTAAGCCGCACTGGTGCATGGAGACTGAATCCAGCCTCCATGATGGTTTCTGTGGCGGCTCTTTGATGGCTCTGGGATGGGAGGGGAGGAGGCAGGCACTCCTGGGTGGGGGAGGGCGGGCAGTGGATGGCCCAGGGGGTGGGCGGGTGGGCGGAGATCGGGAGGCGGGGCTGGGATCCAGCACTTATGCTGGATCCCAACTCCCATTCCTAGAGTGTTTGGAGCAGCTTCAAGACACTCCAATCTTCTCAGACGTGTGCCACCTCAGCGGGTGGTGCAAGTTCAAGGAGACCCATGGGGCAAAGACGCCTTACCCAGAGGTAAGGGAAAAAGTTTGCCTCTGGCTGAGCCGCTTTGGGCCCCTATCCCATGCTGGATACAGTGCAAGTTTCTTGGCTTGCTTGTTCCAGCTCAGGGTAGGATTGAGCCCATAGTTACATCACTATGTTGGTGATATTTCTTGGTGATTTCAAGATGTCATCATAATTTGGGTTATTGGATGCCATCTTTGGGTTAGTCTTGTTGATTCCTCTGAGGCAGTACCAATAAGGTGGTTTAATGGTTCTTCTTGCCCTCCCCCCAATACACTATGTATTGAGGCATGTCATATGAATATTCCAGAATTTTGGGTACTGAGGTATACTGAAAAATGTTGGGATCACAGTGTTTTAACCAGCGCGTGAGTCTTACATAGGCTAGGAACAATGGTCTTCAGATCGTCGTACTTGACCCAAGAGGACTATCTATGCCAGTGAAAGGTTGGGATGTCTGTCCCATCATAGATTTGTGTCCATGTGGTTGCCACTCTTCTCATCGGCAAAATGAACAGGATAGTCATGCAGGGTTGTGGGATTTGCTTGTGTTGGGACCAAGTCGACAAGGTGGGATTTGCCATTCTTTTGGAAAATCTCTGGGTTCTCCAGTAAACCCATGGCAGCTTGTTTTTTTCTTTGTCACTGTCTCCTGGTGCACTGTTTCTTTGTACTGGAAGAGCATCACTGATGCGCAACAACATGATTTGTCATTGGTAGTGGAGCTTCTAGGGATGCTGTGAGCATGTCTATAGGTGTTGCTACAGTCATGTGTTCTGATAACTTGTCCTGTTGATGTTACTTTATGTGGGTTATGACTATGTGACCCTGGTGTATTGGGAACATAGAATTTTCCTGTAATTGTTTCAAATCCTTTCTATTTTTCTCTTAATGACATTGTTAAAAGTTCTTTAAACTCAATATTTCTTTAATTAAGAACACTGGAGGATATTCATGGCTCCTGGAACCCAGTCAGATTTTTACATCCATTAGGTTAATTGACAACAAATTAAACACTGTTCCAATAATGACTATCCAGTGTTTGTTACAAAAAAAAAAAAAAAAAAAAAATCAATTGGACCTTGTTTTTAAAAGAAAGTCAACTTGATACAACAATGCTGTTTAAGGACACTGAGGTGATACTATAAAAAGCACATACAGAGGAGAGCTATTAAAGAAAGAGTTAGTATGGAAATTGCATACATAATGTGACTGGCCTAATGCTCTCTTTTCCTATGTTACCTGCAAGATTATTAGAAGTATGGTTCCGAAATCATTTCTGTGTGTTCATCTTGATTCTGGCTGGAAATGCTATTCAAGGCCTACAAGCTATAAAAAAAGAAAGGAAAAAGCAAAAGCTATAATGTGCAGAGGGCAAGAGAAAAGTTATAATGTGCAGAGGGCAAGCCTGATGTCCTCCTTTAGTGACAAATTGTCCAGAATTAAGGAAGATGTTAGTTTTGGAAGGTTTATATCAGGTCAGGTTGGCTGGCTGATGTCACCTCACTTCTCAGGACATGAGGACTTTGGGATTTTTGTTAAGGCTCCATTTCAAACTCTTTGCAGTTTTTGGCCTGCTGCGGTAGCTCTTTGGCTTGAAGGAGTGTATAGCAGCTCAGGGACACAACTGTGGGACGACAGCTGCTGCAGAAGCACGTTCTGATACACTTTCCATTCTAGTGTGAGCCTAAATAGGATGCTAATTTTTTGCAATGATTTCCTATATTTAAAGTATTTTAGAGAGAGGGATGCATTTAGTTTTCTGTATTACTGTATCTTGCTGCCGACACCATGTGGGCAGGTATACCTGGGCTCCACATTGGAAAACATGGTAGACCTGGGCTCCAAAGATTATTCCAGCTGTCACCACCCTCTCCACACTCTGTTTTGCCTACTCCTCTCTGGGAAGAGACCCAGAAACTTTGTACCCCCTGAAAAAATTCCTCTCAGAGGCCCTGACAGTGTATCCTCCATGCTTCAAGAATTCTTTCTTTCAATAATCAGCATTCAAGGCAGAAAGAAGAATATACATACTATTGTTTTCTCTGGATCTTGCACCATATCTCTATCACCAAAGCTTTTTAGGATTAATCGTTCTTTTGGGAGTTTCATCGTTCTGACCTCTGCCCCAGTTCCTTCCTTCCTTCCTTCCTTCCTTCCTTCCGCCCGCCCGCCCGCCCGCCCGCCCTGCAGTTTCTGACCATCTACCCAGTGGCATTGCTGGGGGGTGTGAGCTGCACCGGGTGATGGGCACAGGCAGGGGGTGACACCACTACTGCCAAAATTTTTAAAATCTTGGTACTTTCGTATAATGCCATCATGTTATGTTTCATTTGATGCATAATTTCATGCAGAATGCAACAAAATAAACCATGTTGAGATATCTCTATTCTTTCAAAAGTTATAGCCAAAAAACCCAGCAGGGACAAGGCAATGGTGCATCACTATGCCCACCTCCTGGGGCGTTGCCCCACCCACTGTATGGAAGGAGGTCCATCATGTGAGTGACATACTGGCCTCCCACACCCAGTGACTCAAACCCAAGTGATGTCACTGCATCTACTTCAGTTTTATTCCTTCCTTTTCATTTTGCACCACCTCTTTCTTATTCCTTCTCCATTCCATGATCACACTTTTCTACCGCTCTGCTCATTTATTCCCTTTCGCCCCTCCATCCTCCCTAAATTATTATTATTAATTATTATTATTATTATTAACAGTATTTATATACCGCTTTTCAACAAAAAGTTCGCAAAGCGGTTTACAGAAAAAAATCAAATAACTAATGGCTCCCTGTCCCAATAGGGCTCACAATCTAAAAAGATGCAAAAGAACACCAGCAGGCAGCCACTAGAAAAGACACTGCTGGGGTGAGGAGGGCCAGTTACTCTCTCCCTGCTAAAAAAAAAAAAAAAAAAAAGAGGAGCACCCACTTGTAAAAGTGCCTCTTACTCAGTTAGCGGGGGTATCTCCACCATCATTCTCCACCACCATAAATTCCATATATTCCACCACCATAAATTCACCACCATCATTCTCTTTTATTCCTCCGTCTCTCTTCATATTGGCAGGGTGACCAGATGTCATAACCGCAAAAGAGGACAAGGCACCCCAAAATGTCAGACATCCAAGAAAAATGTCAGACATGACAAAATAAAAGCAAAAAACACTAGTAGAAAATGAGTGAAAACACTAGATTTCATGTGGTTAATTTATACACTATACTATTTATTAAATTTAAAACTATATTATAATTTATTCATTACAAGAAGGCTATGCACTGCCTGCAGGGGCCCGCTCACAGGGAAAAGGAGGACATTTACATTCTTTTCTAGGACACAAGGCTAAAAAAGAAGACATGTCCTGGAAAAAGAGGACATCTGGTCACCCTACATATTGGTGAACTTCACTTGGTCACACTGAGCTATCTTCTTTCAGCATCTTCTTTCTTACACTATCATGCTCAATACGCCACCACATACTTGTGTTTTATTCCTTTTTTTCTATACCACAGAGCTCTCCTCTTTGTTTTCCCCCCTACATTAACAGGCTCAAGCAGCCCATATAGCTCTCTTTTGTTATTGTTTTCTTCTTTCTTATCGTATCAGGCTCAGTTGGGTGCCACATGGCTCTATTTTCTTCCTCCTTTTCTGTCTTTCATTATCACTACTTACCTGTGTCTCATTCCTTTTCTCCTATGTCATAGGGTCAAACTGGCCACACTTCCTTCCTTCTATCCATTTCACATTGTCAGTCCCTATTTGGCCACAAATTACACAGGCCTACAAAATTGAGGGTCAGAAAAGTTTTCCCCACACTTTATGGTGGTTTGATATGGGATGCCGATTCAAAAAATGGCATCCGTTTTGCCCTATCACATCTAGTTTTGGAGATATAGTATAGCCTCATTACTGAATGGTTCAAGCAGCCCAGTGCACACTTTAAGGCATCAGCCTCTGCACTATCGCCCAGCCTCTGTGCCATTGCAAAGTGCTTTATGGTGCTTTAGTGAGAAGAAGAGGCCTGGCGTGCCAGTGGAGCGCACACAGTGGAGCGCACACTATGCCAGTGTACTAGTTAGGTAGGACTGTACTAGTAAGTCAAGACTGGTAGGAATGCCTCCCCTTAGCTGCCTTATGTTCGGAAGAAAACATCCCCAAATGTAGCCTTTCCTCATAAGGAAGGTGATCATTTTATTTGCCCTCTTCTGTACTTTTTCTAGCTCCACAACATCATTTTGGAGTTACAGCACCTCTGCCCTACCTCTAACTGAGATACATTTGATGGACAACAGAGATGTGACTTTTTGTTGCTTCTGCCATGTATGTGGAATTCCTTTGTCAGGGAGTTACATCAGGTGTTTCCATCTTGCTGTGATAAAGACAGCAGCTGAAAGATGAAAGATGCCACTTTTTTTTTTGGCCAGCCTCTTAATACATCAGCATGACTATGCTACAGCCTTTGCATGCAATTGCTCGATTTTACAGTGGCCTTTATGTTGGGTTTATACCAATTTGATTTATTTCATTATTGTACGTTGCATCTTTGGTTGTTTTTATTGCTTGCATTTTAATGTGTTTTACTCTTAGCCAACTTGGGTTTTGCGTGTGTGTGTGTTTTTTTCCAACAGACAAGGTGGACACAAATGCTGGGTATAAGGAGATTATAAGCACAGTGTATGCTGAGAATGATAGGTTAGATACTGGTACAACACTGGGCTCAATGACTGACAAATGGCTCTTCCTAGAAGTAAGGAAAGAAGACAGATAGCTGTGACTGAAGAAACTAATGAAAAGAATATGTATTAATATTATGGATAGAAATGACTAGGAAAGGCTGCAGGGCGTCACATTTAAAGGGATAAACTGTCTGCTGTAGCTATAAGTTTACACAGCTTAAAAAAATCTTAAAAAAACTACAATCCCTGCGCTTGACTAGAGTTTGACAGAAAAATAATGAGCAGGGTTTTTTTTTTTTTTAGTTTAATGTTTGAAGTAGAATCTAGAGTCTGAGGATCCTAAGAACTGTGTGAGGTCAGCAAGAATAACTAGTTTGAAAGAGAGAAGCAGAGGAAGAAATGAGGCAGAAGGGTGATAATAGTTTCACAATAAACACACACACACACACACACACACACACACCAACTCTCTTTACTACCTTATTATTTCCGTGTTTAAAAGAATTTTTGTGTATAAGCAGTCAATGCTATCATGCATAGATGGGGAAAAAAACAAAAACCAGGCATGGTGGCAAATGGGTCTGTATGTTCTGCACAACTGGTTGCTCTCACCCTTAGATTCCCAAAGCACCTTCTCCCAGTGCAAGAAACAGCTTTGTGAATGTCTACTCTCTGTGCCTGGTATTCTCTCAGGCATATTTTTGAATTGAGGGAGGGCATTGTGTTTAATGTATTCAGTGTTTAGTCTCCATATGTTACCAAAGCACAGAAGAGCAATATTTTATTTCTGGGAGAATGTGATTTCCCCAACAGCTTCCCTTCCATCCACAGCCACCAGGGCAGTTGTAAGTGGTTCATGAAATGTGATTGCAAGAAAGCAAAAGAATATCTAGTTGACATGGCTCGTGGCTTCACTGGTGCTGAGTAATGCTATGGGGAAGGGCCATAGCTCAGTGGTAGACCACAACTTTTGCATGCAGGAGATTCCAAGTTCAGTCCTTGGCATCTTCAGGAGACCTGAGCCAAACTCCTGTCTAAAACATTGAAGAGCCACTGCCAATCAGTAGAGACAATACTGACTTATAAAAATATTTTTACTTACCTCTCCATAGACTGCTTGACCCTCAATGGACTACACTCTTTTGTTGGCATAAGTCTGTGGAGAAGCAGGGGGCATGTTGGGCTGAGAAAATGGAGAGAGGATACAGTGTTCACAGCTGCCATTGATCCATCCCCTCCCACCCATGAAATGCCCTCGGTCTTCTCTGCTTCCTGCATTAATCCTCCCCTGAACTTCCTCTGAACCACCCACAGTCCACCCCCGTTGGAACCTTACCTGCTCCAGCATGGGCTGTGCACATCTCTGGCAGGCACATGGAGACTCTGGTCATTTGGACCATTGACTCAGATGTGCATGACAGTGGCACAACATTTCAGAATGCCATTAGAGGACTTAATGGTAGACCAGGAGATCTGTTTTTGAAAGCCCGCAATACATTATACCTGATACATTAGTGTATAGTACAGTTTAATACATAGGCATTTAGTATAGTCATGGACTTCAGGAGCAACTGCAATGCTTCCCTAGGTCTCTATATTCTGGACATTCCACTCGTATGATGTGCAGATATGAGCAACTTTTAATTGAAGGAATACTTCTTATATTGGCAGTGTGTCAGAAGCCATAGTGGCAGAGTAGGAGTGGGTGGAAAGAATTCAGCTGACTCCCTTGAGAGCCCACATAATGGATACTCAGACATTTCCTAGAGATAGTGCCATTAGAATAGAGCTGGTCAAGAGATAATTCTTTCTGATAAATTACCAACGAGGAAGGTATTTCTGTTGTACCTTTACTGCTACGGTCTCTCTCTCTCTCTCTCTCTGTCTCTCTGTCTCTCTCTCCAGTTTGTTCTTCAGCAATTTGTCCCTAGAGGGCCCTAATAGAAAAGGAGGGGGAAGAAGAGGGGAGGACAAGGAAAGAGAAAGAAATAGGATGGAAGGAAGAAAGGATTCACACACTGTAATTGAGCTGGACAATAAAGGAGCTACTGAACAACTTGCAAGTCTTGTCTGATGTATCTGGGAACAGGATACACATTTTTCTCAATTAAAAAACCAGGAAAAAATAAATAATTAATTTTGGCAAAGCTCTAACAACTAGTAGCAACATGCACAACCTTCTGGGGTCTTATAATAAATGTGAGCTTCTGGACATTTATAGTGGACCAGCACAAATAAGAACTGCACCTTGTATGCCTTCCTTATCGCTGTAGAGCCTAAGTGATGCCCCATGTTTCAGATTACCCCAAGAAGCTTTACCAAACTGAAAATGAAGCACCTGAGCGCCCTTGAATTTGGCAACTTTCCTGTTAATAATCCGACACTTCCAAGAAAACAAATCTCTAAGAGCGACATACTGCCTGAAAGGGATACATTGCCTTTGATTGCTTCTTCCCCTTTCAAACGCCAGGCACAAGCTTACATGTATTCTTTGCGTTCGTTCTGAAAATACGGTACATGTTGCCTCGAGGCGATACTACAGTATAGCTAATGGAGGCCTCAGCCTGAAAGTTGAAAAAGGTTTACCCTTATCAGTGGAGGAGGGAAAGAATATTGAAAACCCAAAAGGTATTTGGGTGCAAAGAAATAAAAGCAAAGGTAAGAGCTAGGAAAGGGTATATGACATTTTTTAAAGATATAAAAAGGTGCAATTGAAAAGCTCAGCACACATCTGATAAGTCTAGAGCAGAGCTGAAACAGTCATTTTAGTTTCATGCTTTGTTTTCATTGTTGAACGGCAGGGCTCTTGTTATGTTCTTATCCTAGTTCTCTGCATGCTGCTGACAGCTCTCTTGGAGTTGCATTCTTTTATGCACATCTCTTGGACACCGGAAGGAAATGTACAAAAGCCCCCACAGGCTGGTTTTTAGTGTGCCAGCAACTGTGCCATGTCCACGGCACAGACTGGAGAAGCTCCTGAGCCTTGGATGAAAGGAACTACGGCAATCCATGAGCTTGTCTGACAAAACTGGAGGAGTTCACCAGTTGGACTAACATAGAGATCAGGTGGAGTCCCTTTGGATATTCCTTGTAAACTCTTTCTCCAGCCCATGCAATGTAAAAGCCTCACCAAAGTCCTACCCCAAGATTATTTACAGGTCAGTCCTAACTGGGCTTTAAGACAGTAGAACATTGTTTCCTCTGTTGTAAATAGCCATACGGCAGTGTGCATAGAGCACCCCTGCCAGCCATTCTAGTACTGCCACTGCACATGGCAGCAGTGTAAGAAGCCTGCTGCTGAGCTGGTGATGTACAAGACCTCAGGTAAGCTGGCATGGGGACAAGTGGTGAGAGGAAGAGGTTGGAAGGGGGAGGAATAGGGTAGTGTCTGGGCAGGGAGGGGAGTATGGAAGAGGCAGAATGGGGGAGGGAGGGGTGGATCCCAGTGGCACACCAGAATCATTTCCCTGTTCCTCTCCCCCTCTATCTCCTTTACTCTTCTCAGTTCTGTGCCAGAAAAATGGCTGCTGCAGATATGAGGTGAAATGGAGAGGAGATTGAATGGGGTGAGTAGATCAGACCCGGGAGGGAGAATCTGCAGTGCATGCCAAATCTTGGGCCCCTTCCCAAGTCTGATCCACCTGCATGGATCAACGCAGTATCACTGGCAGAGGTCTGAGTTGACCCATCGAAGCTGCTGAAGCTTACCCTGGGGCAAGGGGAAATATCTCCCCTTACCCCAAGGCAACTTCCAGCAGCTTAAAATCCCCTTTGGATGCAGCGTAGACCACACCAGTACCACTGCATGGGTATTTAAGGTTGGTTTGGACTGCCCATCTTTGTCTCCAATTTCTTTATTAAGATTTGAACCATTGTGAACAAAAAGCTTTGTTTCTTTCTAATGATTTATCACACTTCAGCATGCTGAATGTTGTCCCAGCCTCCCAAATTAATTAGTAAGGATGCTGATTACTTAGTTTTCCATGGTGTGGGGTTGAAAAAACACAGGTTTTGTTTTACGTTCCTTGCAGCGATGTTGTGAATCTGAATTATTTACTATTGAAGAGCTTGACAAGCACAAATCATCATTACTGAGGTATTGTGTATCCTGGTTGTCCTAGATCTCCTTGAAAGATGCATCCCACCCCTTTCTACAGGAAAACCAAAGCTCTTGCGGTTTGGAAAGGCGATGAAGGTACCATTGATTTCCATTTTCAGAAAGGATTTAGATCATAAACCTAGAATATAATTACATGCCCCAATGCCAAAACTGAGGCGACAGTGCAAGAAACTTACATTTCTATCTATGAAATGTAGCCTTCAAGATTGTAATGATGTTGACCCCCTTTATCACTGTGGTGTGGTGGGTTGGTGTTGTCGGTGTGATTTTTATATGCATGTAAAACACACTTTGTTGAAAGAAGAAAGATTGGGTCTTATTTTAAATAGAATGGCAGAGGACACTAGTGTATATGTTGTGCAATCTAGCATGAACCTGGAATTAAATATACTTGCTGCAGGAGCTATTTGTACAGTATGAAGTGACCACTAACAATTTGTATCGCTGTTGCTAGGAGCTATCAAAAGAAATGTCACTCCTCACAGCATGTGATGAGATTTGACATATGGCATCAAAGCATCATTAAAACTACACCTGCTGCAGAAATGGTTGTGTCTTTCAGGAGACTTTCAAGCAGAAAAGGTTACTCCAAGAATGCAAAAGGGCAGGCCTCATTTTCTTCTCCCTTAGCAGACAATTAAGAAGCTGCAAAGTTGGGAGAAAATCATGGAGAAAAATGGAGAGAGAGAGAGAGAGAGAGAGAGAGAGAGAAATTGCTCACTCAGAAACTTCAGGGAAAAATACATTTTTCATTTACGTATGTATTTGAGAATCTTGGACACATGTTGTATGTCTCAGTTGTACTAAAGGTTCCACATTTGAGGACATTCAGTCAGGGGTGATGTAAGAACACTGGAAACTGCCTTATGTTGAATCAGACTGTTGGTTTATCTAGTTAGGGCAGTGATTTTCAGCCTTTTTCATCTCACGGCACACTGGCAAGGCACTAAAATGGTCAAGGCACACCTTCAGCTTTTTGACAATTGACAAGGCACACTGTGCTGTCAATGGGGGCTGACATCCCCCAATGGTCCTATTGATAAATGACCCTCTCCCAAATTCCTGTGGCACACCTGGGGACCATTTGCAACACACCAGTGTGCCACGGCACAGTGGTAGAAAATGGCTGAGTTAGGGATTGTCAGTGCTGACTAGAAGCACTTATCTTTGGCTTCGGGTAGGAATTTTTATCTACCCTACCATGCAGTATCTGATCACCAAAGAGGAAATCCTGTAAAGCCTGAGTGAGTTTCTTCACATCATAGTTGTTGTCGGCAACCTTCAGTCTCAAAAGACTATAGTATCGCGCTCTGAATGGTGGTTCTGGAACAGCGTATAGTGTGGCCGAAAAGGCCAATTCGGGAGTGACAATCCCTTCCACACCGGGAGCAAGTGCAGTCTGCCCCTGGTCTGTCTCCCTGGCTATGGGCCTTCCTTCTTTGGCTCTTTGCCTCAGTCTGTTGGCCAAGTGTCTCTTCAAACTGGGAAAGGCCATGCTGCACAACCTGGCTCCAAGTGGGCCACTCAGAGGCCAGGGTTTCCCACTTGTTGAGGTCCACTCCTAAGGCCTTCAGATCCCTCTTGCAAGATGTCTTGTCCTTGCAAGATACAAGATGTCCTTGTATCGCAGCTGTGGTCTACCTGTAGGGCACTTTCCTTGCATGAGTTCTCCATAGAGGAGATCCTTTGGGATCCAGCCATCATCCATTCTCACGACATGACCGAGCCAACAGAGGTGTCTCTGTTTCAGCAGTGCATACATGCTAGGGATTCCAGCATGTTCCAGGACTGTGTTGTTTGGAACTTTGTCCTGCCAGGTGATGCCAAGAATGCGTTGGAAGCAGCGCATGTGGAAAGCGTTCAGTTTCCTCTCCTGTTGTGAGCGAAGAGTCCATGACTCGCTGCAGTACAGAAGTGTACTCAGGACACGAGCTCTGTAGACCTGGATCTTGGTATGTTCCGTCAGCTTCTTGTTGAACCAGACTCTCTTTGTGAGTCTGGAAAACGTTGTAGCTGCTTTACCGATGTGTTTGTTTAGCTCGATATCGAGAGAAAGAGTGTCAGAGATAGTTGAACCAAGGTACACAAAGTCCCGGGTTTTTTTTAGCCAAGGTAACAGATATGTCCCGGCTGCTTTACAGGTATTCAAGGCTAAGGTACTTCCGCAAGTTCTTTATGGCTGTCCAATCTGGCATAAGGCCTTGAATCATTCAACTGAGAGCATATAGGCCTCCTTCCTGTGGAGGATCTTGGGTTTTCCCAGATGTGTTCCATACTCTGCTATGTGTCTTGAAGTGGGTTTTATTAGACTCAAAACATTGGCTTGGTTGAGATCAGTAAAATTTTGGCTTGCAATCCTCTTCAATGCTGCCCCATATGGGCTAATGTACCAGCTTCTGGCTGATCCAGTACTGCCTGTGGAGGTTGCGGATTTACTCACCAAACTTAAATCAATAGGACTAGACACAGCAAGCCTGGGTATGATTGGTTTAAGCGAAGCCTACAGGACTATCAAGGAAAGATTGCTCAATATTGAGGGTCAAGAGCTACTCTGTGCAGCTAACACCATTTGCTCCCCTCTCCATCTGCACATCCCAGTCAACTTTGGGAAGCCGGCTTCTTTCCTTTATCATCTGCAGTGCCCACAGGCTCGCAGAGCATTCTCCCTTGCGAGATGCAATGCCTTTCCATCAGCTCTGCTAGCGGGCAGGTTTAGTGGCATTCTCTATTCAGAAAGAAGATGTACCTGTGACAGGAATTGTGTGGAGACATTACATCATATATTTTTTTACTGCCCACTCCATGATACCCTTCATAAGATCTATCTGGCTCCACTGCTGAACAAAATGCAGGGCTGGGAGGATTCATTTAAATTACAAACTCTTCTTTCCATAGAGGAAACTGACTCTCTTGACAAGGTTGCCAACTTTGTTTCTGGGATTCTGGCAGGACGGAATTCTGGGTCTTCCGCTATATTATGGTGAATGGGAGGAGGGGGTATTGGATGATTACGAGTGCTTTATTTTATTGTGTTTTATTTTATTTTATTTATTACGAGTGCTTTATTTTATTGTGTTTTATTTTATTTTATTTATTTTATTGTGTTTTATTTTATTTTATTTTATTGTGTGTGTGTTCTGAATGTTTAATGTTTGGTTGTTGTTTCGTATTTCCATTATCTATGCCAATAAAGGTCTTATGTATGTATGTATGTACACAAAGTCATGGACAACCTCCAGTTTATGTGCAGAGATTGTAATGCAGGGAGGTGAGTCCACATCCTGAACCATGACCTGTGTTTTCTTCAGGCTGATTGTCAGTCCAAAATCTTGGCAGGCCTTGCTAAAACGATCCATGAACTGCTGGAGATCTTTGGCAGAGTGGGTAGTGACAGCTGCATCGTCGGCAAAGAGGAAGTCATGCAGACATTTCAGCTGGACTTTGGACTTTGCTCTCAGTCTGGAGATGTTGAAGAGCTTTCCGTCTGATCTGGTCCAGAGATAGATGCCTTCTGTTGCAGTTCCAAAGGCATGCTTCAGCAGGACAGCAAAGAAAATCCCGAACAAGGTTGGTGCAAGAACACAGCCCTGCTTCACTCCGCTTCGGATGTCAAAGGGGTCTGATGTGGAGCCATTGAAGACAACAGTGCCCTTCATGTCCTTGTGGAAAGATCTGATGATGCTGAGGAGCCTGGGTGGACATCATAGTATGGGCTAGATTATAATGGTTGCGTATCAGTTTACCATTCTAAAGTCAATTGGACAGCTTGTGGTGGTGAGGGTGAAGCTTGTTCTCTTTCCATGACCTCAGAATGCTTCTTTATTATCATCAGTCAATAAATATTAAAGGCAGTTTCCCATGGGCTCACCTCCATCTGTTGGTGACAGAACTAGAGTGAGGAATGACATTTTTAACTATATCAAAAATTGATAGGAATTACTTCAGAGAAAATATTATTATTATTATTATTATTATTATTATTATTATTATTATATATTATATATTATATATTATAATTATTATAATTATTATTATAAGAGGCTCCAGGTACTTGCAGAGAGCGTCTATCCAGAATCGCAGTGTGGATTCCGAGCCAACAGGTCCACCACTGATATGGTATTCTCCCTTAGACAACTGCAGGAGAAATGCAGGGAACAACGACAGCCACTCTTTATAGCCTTCATAGATCTCACAAAGGCTTTCGACCTGGTCAGCAGAGACGGCCTCTTCAAGATTCTCCCCAAGATTGGATGTCCACCCAGGCTCCTCAGCATCATCAGATCTTTCCACAAGGACATGAAGGGCACTGTTGTCTTCGATGGCTCCACATCAGACCCTTTTGACATCCGAAGCGGAGTGAAGCAGGGCTGTGTTCTTGCACCAACCTTGTTTGGGATTTTCTTCGCTGTCCTGCTGAAGCAGGCCTTTGGAACTGCAACAGAAGGCATCTATCTCTGGACCAGATCAGACGGAAAGCTCTTCAACCTCTCCAGACTGAGAGCAAAATCCAAAGTCCAGCTGAAATGTCTGCGTGACTTCCTCTTTGCCGACGATGCAGCTGTCACTACCCACTCTGCCAAAGATCTCCAGCAGCTCATGGATCGTTTTAGCAAGGCCTGCCAAGATTTTGGACTGACAATCAGCCTGAAGAAAACACAGGTCATGGTTCAGGATGTGGACTCACCTCCCTGCATTACAATCTCTGAGCATGAACTGGAAGTTGTCCATGACTTTGTGTACCTTGGCTCAACGATCTCCGACACTCATTCTCTCGATACTGAGCTAAACAAGTGCATCGGTAAAGCAGCTACCACGTTTTCCAGACTCACAAAGAGAGTCTGGTCCAACAAGAAGCTGACGGAATATACCAAGATCCAGGTCTACAGAGCTTGCGTCCTGAGTACACTTCTGTACTGCAGCGAGTCATGGACTCTTCGCTCACAACAGGAGAGGAAACTGAGCACTTTCCACATGCGCTGCCTCCGACGCATCCTCGGCATCACCTGGCAGGACAAAGTTCCAAACAACACAGTCCTGGAACGTGCTGGAATCCCTAGCATGTATTCACTGCTGAAACAGAGACGCCTGCGTTGGCTTGGTCATGTCATGAGAATGGATGATGGCCGGATCCCAAAGGATCTCCTCTATGGAGAACTCGTGCAAGGAAAGCGCCCTACAGGTAGACCACAGCTACGATACAAGGACATCTGCAAGAGGGATCTGAAGGCCTTAGGGATGGACCTCAACAAGTGGGAAACCCTGGCCTCTGAGCGGCCCGCTTGGAGGCAGGCTGTGCAGCATGGCCTTTCCCAGTTTGAAGAGACACTTTGCCAACAGTCTGAGGCTAAGAGGCAAAGAAGGAAGGCCCATAGCCAGGGAGACAGACCAGGGACAGACTGCACTTGTTCCCGGTGTGGAAGGGATTGTCACTCCCGGATTGGCCTTTTCAGCCACACTAGACGCTGTGCCAGAACCACCTTTCAGAGCGCGATACCATAGTCTTTCGAGACTGAAGGTTGCCAATACTACTACTACTATTATTATTATTATTATTATTATTATTATTATTATTATTATTATTATTATTATTATTAATAACAGTATTTATATACCGCTTTTCACCTAGAAGTTCACAAAGCGGTTTACAGAGAAAAATCAAATAACTAAATGGCTTAAATATGTTTAAGATGTGATCATTAATATGAAATGTATCCTCATTGTCTCTTTTTTTAAAATCTAACATGTAGGACAAAGCTTGTAAGCCCCCAGAAATACACTTTGACCTGTCTGTGCCCCCATCAATGTTTTTTTTTTTTCTTTTTCTGGTGCTGCCGCTGTTTTAGTTCTAAACCACCTGTGTTTTAGAAATCTCAGAGCCTGCTTCATTGTCTTTAATGCCTTCACAAACCAAGGGACAGATTGTGTTCTGCAGTGAGGGTGGATAGGAGCAGTCATGCCAACCACCTGAATCATATCATATCATATATCCCACAGAATGATGAAGACCTCAACAGGTCCATTACCCCAGTACAAAGAGGAATAGATATGCTAGTCCAAATCTCAAATTGTATTGGTCTGACCATGATGTGGGTGTCAATGAAAGATCACCCACAACCAAGCAACTGTCTTCCCACCCAGTCACAAGCATGACATCAAGAGTGTGACCCACCATAAGTGTTGGGGCAATGACATATTTGGACAGTGCCATGGTTGTCCTAGAGGCCATGAAGTCCTGAGCCACCCCAGACAGAGGCATCCTCAACATGGAGGCCGATATCCTGTAAAACAACAGAAGTGTGTGTGTGTGGGGGGGGGGTCCTTAACATGAAATACAAGATCACCTCTATATGTTTAGATAAAAAGCTGTGGGGTTGTAGTGTGATCATACAGTTGCAAAATCCTCTCTGTCCTTAGCGCCCCTAATACTAAGAACAATCACTCAAAATCAGAGGTCAACTGGGCAGAAATTCCCAAGAGAAAAATGTACTCGCTATAGACTACAGGGTTTTTTTCCCCTGACCTTCATTCTGTGTTAGTACTATACTAAGAATTAAATGAAAGCATTTCTTTAACTTGTCTTAGTGAAACAAAAAGAAATGAAACAAATGCTTCCCCCCCACCCCCGAAGGTGCAGTGACTTCTCCTTGTGCAGCTGTTAAAGATCAGGCGCTTCTGGAGGGAAGTTGGCAACCTTAGTTCTTATATATACTTTTTGTTTCCTCAGGAGACAAAAGTTTAAATCTGAACAAGTCTGGCAAACAGCCAGTTTGATAGATGCGAATTTGTGAGGGGAAGCCAAATTATTCTGTTACAGTTGTAACAAAAGGCAGTTCTAATTTGATCTTTTCTTTTGTAAGAAGAGAGACTGCAACTAGAGTAAAGTGACTTGTTAATCATTTTCTTGTTCTAATTTAAAATGAGACTCTGAACTTAATCCATTGTGCATGGTAGGACAATGACTAGAATAGGAATTATATGGCTGGCAGAAGACCACAAAGCTTTTTTTTTTGGGGGGGGGGGTGGAAGAACAGACTAATTGGAATGCGCAATCTAGGTTTTTATTTCTGTTATGAGTACAATTTCATGTTAAAACCATGCATACTCCTTAAATGGCTGCATGTACTTTATAGCATTGTCTCCACACAGTGTAATTTCAAGGTCAAAACCATCTACAACCCAATAAATAAATAATCTCAGGCAATTATGTTGCAATTAATATAGGTTTGGGGAGTACTGAATTCAATTTTGTCTTTATCAAGGGCAGATCAAGAGAGACATATCTTGGAAGCTATCTGCTGTGAAGATAAAAGAAATGCTTCAAAAATTGCCTTGTTCTCCAGTGTGAATGTACATCCAACAGGACAGTCTCTCCATGCTAAATCTTTTCATAGATGAGCAAGTTCTTTCAATGGGGGGGGGGGAGGAAAGAGTATGCCGTTCAAAACAGGAGAACACAATGGATTACAAAAGCTGGAACTGGAATAAACGTATCAGTAAGATGGAACTTCTGTCTTGTCACTGTGGTTGTCTATAGAATGCCTACAGCTGGACCTGGATAGGACCTGTATAGGTAGTAGATCAAGATGGGAGCCAGTTAGAGAAGAACTGCAGCCTGTAATGCTTTCTCTCATGTTGATAATTACAAACCTTCACAGTGAATATTGTGAATCTGGGGCTTATGACCTTCAGAACTACTTTCTGAACTCCATTGTGAAGGTTGACTGTTGGGAGAGTTAGGACAGACAAAAGAAAATATTTCTTTACCCACCATGTACGAGTCTTTAGTCTTTAGTCTCGTAATTAGTCTGTGGAACTCCTTGCCACAGGAAGTAGTGACGGCATCTTGTCTAGATGCCTTTAAGAGGGGATTGGACAAATTTCTGGAGGAAAAGTTCATTATGGGTTACAAGTCATGGTAGGTATGTGCAAAGTGGAGGTAGGCTGCCTCTAATTGCCAGATGCAGGGGAGGGCACCAGGACACAGGTTGTGTCTGTTGTCTAGTGTGTTCCCTGAAGCATTTGGTGGCCCACTGTGAGATACAGGAAGCTGGACTAGATGGGCCTTTGGCCTGATCCAGTGGGGCTCTTCTTATGTTCAAGCAGCTTGGTCACTTGCATAATTCTGCAAAGATCAGGGGAACTGTACTAAAGTACACCAGATACAGATGTATGGTGAAATGGTTGCCTGGATAGGCTCCCAGTCAATAGTGGACCTGGGATGGGGGCAGGGTGGGCAAAAGCCCCAAGCGCTGAGCTCACCGCACCCCCACTGCTGCCGCCTCTGCCTGCTGTGCTGCACTGCTCTCCTGCCTGCCAGCCATTCTGTGGGCAAGCGAAGCCCCACATGGTGCTCAGCAGTGTGCAAAAAGCCTTGTGAGGCTTCTTGTGAGGTCTTCCCTCAAATGAGGAGGCTGGTTAGAAGGAGGTTGAAAGGGAGGGTAAAAAGAGTCCAATCTCTCCAGAGTGCATGGAGGCTGCTTAAAACAACAGTAATAGAGGCCCAGCAGAGGTGTATACCGCAAAGAAAGAAGGGTTCCACTAAATCCAGGAGAGTGCCCGCATGGCTAACCAGCCAAGTTAGAGAGGCTGTGAAGGGCAAGGAAGCTTCCTTCCGTAAATGGAAGTCTTGCCCTAATGAAGAGAATAAAAAGGAACATAAACTGTGGCAAAAGAAATGTAAGAAGGTGATAGGGGAGGCCAAGCGAGACTATGAGGAACGCATGGCCAGCAACATTAAGGGGAATAATAAAAGCTTCTTCAAGTATGTTAGAAGCAGGAAACCCGCCAGAGAAGCGGTTGGCCCTCTGAATGGTGAGCGAGGGGAAGGGGAGATAAAAGGAGACTTAGAGATGGCAGAGAAATTAAATGAGTTCTTTACATCTGCCTTCACGGCAGAAGACCTCGGGCAGATACCGCTGCCTGAACGGCCCCTCCTAACCAAGGAGTTAAGTCAGATAGAGGTTAAAAGAGAAGATGTTTCAGACCTCATTGATAAATTAAAGATCAATAAGTCACCGGGCCCTGATGGCATCCACCCAAGGGTTATTAAGGAATTGAAGAATGAAGTTGCAGATCTCTTGACTAAGGTATGCAACTCGTCCCTCAAAACAGCCACGGTGCCAGAAGATTGGAGGATAGCAAATGTCACAAATATTTTTAAAAAGGGAAAGAGGGGGGACCCGGGAAACTATAGGCCGGTCAGCCTAACATCCATACCGGGTAAGATGGTGGAATGCCTCATCAAAGATAGGATCTCAAAACACATAGACAAACAGGCCTTGCTGAGGGAGAGTCAGCATGGCTTCTGTAAGGGTAAGTCTTGCCTCACGAACCTTATAGAATTCTTTGAAAAGGTCAACAGGCATGTGGATGCGGGAGAACCCGTGGACATTATATATCTGGACTTTCAGAAGGCATTTGACATGGTCCCTCACCAAAGGCTACTGAAAAAACTCCACAATCAGGGAATTAGAGGACAGGTCCTCTCGTGGATTGAGAACTGGTTGGAGGCCAGGAAGCAGAGAATGGGTGTCAATGGGCAATTTTCACAATGGAGAGAAGTGAAAAGCGGTGTGCCCCAAGGATCTGTCCTGGGACTGGTGCTTTTCAACCTCTTCATAAATGACCTGGAGACAGGGTTGAGCAGTGAAGTGGCTACGCTTGCAGACGACACCAAACTTTTCCGAGCGGTAAAGACCAGAAGTGATTGTGAGGAGCTCCAGAAGGATCTCTCCAGACTGGCAGAATGGGCAGCAAAATGGCAGATGCGCTTCAATGTTAGTAAGTGTAAAGTCATGCACATTGGGGCAAAAAATCAAAACTTTAGATATAGGCTGATGGGTTCTGAGTTGTCTGTGACAGATCAGGAGAGAGATCTTGGGGTGGTGGTGGACAGGTCGATGAAAGTGTCAACCCAATGTGCGGCGGCAGTGAAGAAGGCCAATTCTATGCTTGGGATCATCAGGAAGGGTATTGAGAACAAAACGGCTAGTATTATAATGCCGTTGTACAAATCGATGGTAAGGCCACACCTGGAGTATTGTGTCCAGTTCTGGTCGCCGCATCTCAAAAAAGACATAGTGGAAATGGAAAAGGTGCAAAAGAGAGCGACTAAGATGATTACGGGGCTGGGGCACCTTCCTTATGAGGAAAGGCTATGGCGTTTGGGCCTCTTCAGCCTAGAAAAGAGACGCTTGAGGGGGGACATGATTGAGACATACAAAATTATGCAGGGAATGGACAGAGTGGATAGGGAGATGCTCTTTACACTCTCACATAATACCAGAACCAGGGGACATCCACTAAAATTGAGTGTTGGGCGGGTTAGGACAGACAAAAGAAAATATTTCTTTACTCAGCGCGTGGTCGGTCTGTGGAACTCCTTGCCACAGGATGTGGTGCTGGCGTCTAGCCTAGACGCCTTTAAAAGGGGATTGGACGAGTTTCTGGAGGAAAAATCCATTATGGGGTACAAGCCATGATGTGTATGCGCAACCTCCTGATTTTAGAAATGGGTTAAGTCAGAATGCCAGATGTAGGAGAGGGCACCAGGATGAGGTCTCTTGTTATCTGGTGTGCTCCCTGGGGCATTTGGTGGGCCGCTGTGAGATACAGGAAGCTGGACTAGATGGGCCTATGGCCTGATCCAGTGGGGCTGTTCTTATGTTCTTATGTCTTAAGCAATACTTTCAGTTTTGTCAGGGCATCAGAAGTATTGTTTAAAACCACACAGGAAGCCTTAGAAGGCTTTTCAAGCAGTGGTGTGTTGCACAAGACTCCATGAGACTCTGTGAGTATGCCGGGGAGGCGGCATGTTGCGGACCTGCCCTGGGGCACAATGAGGGCAGGTCCATTACTGCTCCTAGTC